>NC_137688.1:21510317-21644503 GCF_963989245.1 Nansenia antarctica
AGAGACAGGTGAGTGTCAGGGAGATAGGTGAGTGTCAGGGAGACAGGTGAGTGTCAGGGAGACAGGTGAGTGTCAGGAAGACAGATGAGTGTCAGGGAGACGGGTGAGTGTCAGGAAGACAGGTGAGTGTCAGGGAGACAGGTGAGAGTCAGGGAGACAGGTGAGTGTCAGGGAGACAGGTGAGAGTCAGGGAGACAGGTGAGTGTCAGGAAGACAGGTGAATGTCAGGAAGACAGGTGAGTGTCAGGAAGACAGGTGAGTGTCAGGGAGACAGATGAGCTTTAGAATGACAGGTCACAGAGCATCAGGTTGTTTTATATTTACATGTGGAACCCCAGTGAATAGATGCAATGTATCTTTTATGGTAACTTTTTAAATTGTGTGTTGTTGGTTCAGGTGAAGATCTGGTTTCAGAACAGACGTGCCAAAGAGAGGAAGATGAACAAGAAGAAGCTCCAGCTATCCCAGCAAGCCTCCGCCAGCGTGGCTGCTCCCGGCAACATCACCATAGAGGCTAGCTCCAACAGCTGCTTATTGTCTGAGACAATATCAATGACTATCAAAGAGGAATACTAAGGAATTCCTTCTGGGTGTACTGTACAGCACTGGAACCGTATCAAACCACTGTAACCATAATAATCATGATAGACAGTATAATTTACCTCCTCAATGATATGATGATGAAAATACAACACAGGTCGGGCAGTACTTTTCTGTAATAGAATATTACTACTTTAAATATTCCAGTGGCTTGACATGAAAATCACTAGCATTAATCAATCAATTATGAAGTTACTGTACTATATGCAAATATTTATACAGAGATAAGTGCCTTATCTGACTATTGTATTTGTGTTTTTGTTGATGTATCCTTTAACCATGGTGTGTATGTTTTACTGGTGTTGATAATGCAGAAACATAGGAAGAGCTCTTGACATAGGAAGTTGAGCAAGGGACATTGTGTCACCATTCTCATAATAGCTCTGTAGAAGACGCTCATTGGCTTGAGATAGTGCTGCCAGTGCTGCTGACCCTGTGATGAAAGGGCACGGAGGATGAGAACAAACATGGAGGATAAGAACAAACATGGAGGATAAGAAGGGTCCGCTGCATGACTGCTGCACGACCACTGCACCCAGCCGGGGACAGAGCCCTGACAGGCTCCTTCACAGCAGAACACTGACGGGCTCCTTCACAGCAGAGCACTGACGGGCTCCTTCACAGCAGAACACTGACGGGCTCCTTCACAGCAGAACACTGACGGGCTCCTTCACAGCAGAACACTGACGGGCTCCTTCACAGGAGAACACTGACGGGCTCCTTCACAGCAGAGCACTGACGGGCTCCTTCACAGGAGAACACTGACGGGCTCCTTCACAGGAGAACACTGACGGGCTCCTTCACAGGAGAACACTGACGGTCTCCTTCACAGCAGAGCACTGACAGCCTCCTTCACAGCCAGAATCAACTGTCTCAAGTCAACACAAACAACAAATCGCCTAAAGAATTCTTGTTTCCCAAATGACATTAGACTTTCTAATAACCATTCATTTTGCTTTGTCACTATAACTGTCCAATGTGAGAAAAAACATTTTTTAATGATTGTTTATTTTAATCTTTGTGTTTTATAACTATTGTTCAATTGTGAATTGTATTATCCTGCACAATTCAGTCGCTGACTGCTGAATTTGAATAAACTCCAACATGTTCAAGCAAGGGACACATGGAGGTGATTTTAAACTCTTTGGCACCCATGCCTCATACCTACAGTATAAGTCTATGTATGACTGTATGTATGACTGATTTACACTTAAAACTGAGTTTTCATATACAGTATAACATTGTTAATAAGAAAGTGTCAGTCCTTATGTTTGGGCGGTGGAGTCCCAGTTTCAGAGGCGTTATTGCTTGTATACTGTGCGTGTTTGGCAGCAGTCACAGCAAGCCTGGCCGAGGGTGCGGTGGACAAAGTTCCAACCCCTGAGCAGTATGAAGGCCACACAGCCCATCTGAGAGCCCAGACACTGACCTTTGCATTGTTGGTGTACAATAGAACTGATTTCAACATTACACAATAAAACTGAGGATTATCGTTTGCCTGGTTTGCAGATAATAATAAAACAAAAAAATGAACCAATGAAAATGTATGGGGAAGCTGCACATTAACATGAAATACCCTAGTGTCAAATAACTCTCAAACAGTGTCAGCTAAACAAATAACTCTCAAACAGTGTCAGCAAAACAAAGAACTGTAACTGCTTTTTTGTGGAGAACCTCCACAGATGCTAACACATTGCAAGTCCTTTCTCTGACCATGGTTCATGGTTTGCTACATAGCTGCAGCCAGCTTCCTGTTTGGCCCCATTCCCAGAACTGTATACTCTTGCAAACCCCAATGTTACTGTATCAACTCCATTCTATCTAGTATATTACAGTATGGACAAAATAGTAGGCAAGACAAGGCAAGGCAAATGTATTTCTATAGCATATTTATACAACTTAATGCATACCCATTGTGCTTTGAACACATGAGATAAAATAACATGAACACATGAGATACAATAACAATTTATAAGTAAAAAATAAAATGAGTCATCATACAAAATTCTGTCAAATTTAAATACAGTTACAATAATAATTTAAAATGTTCAGGTTTAAAAACAATAAATAAAACAAATCAATCAGTTTAAAAAAAAAAGCCTATCCTAACTCTTTAAAATACACTCAATTTGCATTTAGGGCGTAGGTAACAGCAGGTAACAGGTATTACTCTATTGAAGCAGCACCATGTTATTATAATATAATGTATTTCTCCTTTAAGCAAATGGTTTGGTTTCACAATGATGAACCCTGTGCGTGACAAAGCACCCGTGATCACCAGGGAAAGAAACCAGCAGTTGGGGCTTTTTATAGGCTCTCCACAAATGATTGCAATTGCAATGATTATAAAATGACAAACATAAAACTTTCATGATTGTTCAACAAAACCTATAAAAAAAATGTTTGTGTGCGATGTTTAAACAAGATCAAAGTCTTATCAAAGAATAAAGGTTTATTCACATGATGAATCACTGTAAAAATGTATTTTGAAAAATGTACATTTGATGCAGATAGAGTATACAGTAGCTATGTTTACCTAATTTCCTTTACCAATATAAAGTGCAACAAGAATATAAACATTTTCATAACATAAGCTTTACAACAACATCAGTTAAAACAAGTTTTATAATAAAATCTCAAACCGTGAAGAGGACACAGATGCAGACACAGACACAAAGATAAAAAGAAAAAGAAAGAAAAAGAAAAAAGAGAACGTCAGACATTTCAGCATACCTGCTCTATGAATCATTAACCATTGGAGAGGTTGTCAGGCTGTAGTTTATGGAAAGCTGAAACTATGATGGGTCATAAAGACAGCTTTATGACTCCTTAAATCAGATGAACGGTAGTCAAGGGCCCAGCTACTTTGACCTATGTCCTCTACTATTAAACCCATGTTCAATTAACAGGTCAACCAACAAGCACATTGTAAACATGATGATTAATCAACCAATGAATGAATCAACAGTAATGTACACAATGTATAACGGGACAAAGAGATTCTCATAACCGAAACCAGGAACTAGTGGACACCACACCAACACCCAAATGATGATAATGCTGTTTTGCACAACCATGTGGTAAAGAAGAAGTCAAGGAAACACCCACAGCTTTCACATAGTGTGAACTTGACACCCGTCAACGCCAAGGTCTTTGGTGTCCAACTGTCAATTTGCCCTAAAGTGTAGGTTTGGTAGGCGACGGTAATGGCAAAGCTATTTACAAAATCATTTAACCTTCTCATCCTATCCTTTGCTCTGATATCACTACCTGTCTTTTCTATGCAGAGATACTGTACATGCTGTCCCGATGGCTCCGTTGGACGGAGAATGGTGATCACAACACCTGAGTTAAAGCTTACATGTTGAATGTAAAGTTAACTGAATACAATGTGTGTGCTAATGTCACAGGTGCATATTGCATACACTATGTGATTAACCAATTGTTGTCTGTATTTATTTTTAAACTCACTAATACTTTTCAACTTGTTCACTTCAATCCTTGCTGCAGCAGAGGCCTTCGCCAGCGTCTGATCATTTTAAACTCCTTGTTGTTGAGTTTCTGCACCTTTAATTAATTAATTAATTTTGCCATTTAGCAGACGCTTTTAATCCAAAGCGACTTACAATTACGAATTACAGGGACATTCCCCCTGGAGTAACTGAGGGCTAAGTGCCTTACTCAAGGGCACACTAGTAGTGGTGTGGTTTCAGGCGGGATTTGAACTCACAACCTTCCGATCACAAGTCCAACTCACTATCCACTATCCACTATCCACTCACTATCCACTAGAGTCGACCACGCACCTCCGCGCTTTGTAAGGTAGACCACATCCAGAGAGCATGTGGTTGTTATATTTATATACATGTGGTTGTTATATTTTGTGAGAGAACATAGACACTGGCCTCCTGCGCTGCACCTCTTCCTGTGCCCGTTTTTTGGTTTGTTTGAAATTTAGAAAAAAAGAATACTTCATTGTCCATTATCACAGGGAAATACAAAGGTGTCTTTTCATGTTTGTTTGTTTGTTCGTTTGGTTTTAACGTGCATGGTTATAATGTGCAGTCATTGTTCCACCCTGTGACACTCAATTGTTAAAGATACATTACACACATTTATGACACAGTCTGATTTGGTCCGCATGTCGGCAGCCAATCAAAATGTTCAGACTTTTCTTTTGAAACACGGAACTACGTTTCAACGTTGTTGAGAATCAACACACAAACTCGCTAGTCAAGCCAAACTACTGCATTGCAATGGATTCGGTGAGTAATACCCACTACTACCTAGTAAACTATAACACTACTTTACATTGTTAGCAGGCTTACAAAACAAGCTGTGTTAGTTGACGAGCGATGTGTTCAACAACGCGGAAATGTATTCACATTTTTCTAAAGAAAAATCTAATCATTACATCAGATCCCGGACCTAAGCATTAGAACGTGACACATTTTGTTCTTGAGTGTTGAGTGTATGGTCATCATACTCCTTATAACACCAATACATGTTTGCCTCATTAAACCACACAACCTGGTGTAGCACACTAAGGTGCAGACCATATCATCACAAGGTCCGGATTCGATTTGATTGCTGCCATCGACATATCCTGCATGTCATCCCCCCTCTCTTTCACCCATCCTTCCTGTCAATCTCTACTGTCTCTATAACAATAAAGCAGAAATGCCCTAATACCATATAAAATAAAAAATAAAAATAAAAATAAAATAAAAAACTCTTAGCTTTGGGCTTAAATGACTATTTAAGAGATCCCCTTTTGGTTCAAGAGCACCCCCAGTGAGAGCGCTAGGTGTCACCTGCTCACTGGCGTACCTGGACACTAGAGTAAACACAGTCTGCCTCAGGTGTGTACACAACCCGCTTGGGTCCCACTAACACTTTCACCTCTCCATACACCACCTCCCTCTCCTGAACAGGACCCCCTGACACTTTCACCTGTCCGTACTCCACCTCCGTGGGTGCCTGCCTCTCCTTAAGTCTCATCTGTTTCTTCAGGATCCTGACATCACTGTATTCCACCTCCTGGCCATCGTCATTGTCAGTGGAAGCTGGAGAGTGAGAAAGGAGATTTACTGTAGATCAGTGGTTCTTACACACATGTATGTTTACCTCTGGGGGTACTTAATCTATTCACAGGGATGTTTTCGGAGGACTTCTAAGAACATAGGCCTGATGGTAAAATGAACATGAGGAAGTACAGTGCAAAATATTTTCACTGAAATAAAGTTGATTATTTTACCATTGAAATTGAGGCGATAAGCTACAGTACTTTACTGGATAATGGAGATAAAAAGTAACAACAGCTATGTTTTCAGACCTGGGGACTTTTTTGTTTCTGCTTTTTTCTTTTTCTTCTGGATACAGTAAACTCCCACCACGCCTACAAGGAGTACAACCACCACTGCCAGTAACCCTGCAGCAATCCAAATGAACTCTTTGGCTTTAAGAAAGAAAACATAGAGATACACAGAGAAGCATTAATGGCAAGTGCTGTCATTCGCTAGCACAAATCAACATGGCTCCAAAGTAGCTTGTGGTAGAAGTAACCCACAGATCTAGGTCAGATCATCATACAATCTAAACCTCAAACATTAGGGAGCAGAATAGATATCTGACACGGTATCAGTGTTTTGTCAGGCGACTAAACCACCATCATCACTATCAGTACTATTCATACTGCTACTAATACCAAGGATTTAGATACGGTCGTATTCTTGCTAATAATGATGGTGATGGTGGCCTGGGGGGTCTAGCAGTGGTCTAGCAGTGCACAGTGCACATAATGTTGGCATGGGTCTTCACTATATCTGTCTAATAAAATAAAAAATATAAGTGGGACTGCCCCTAACTTAAAAATATTGTTTTAATAATGATGATGATGATAATGATAATAATACTGTACATACATTAGAGTTACAGTAGTATTGTCACTTACTAAGATCCCACAGGGTCTGAGGAACAGGGCCAGTCACATTCCCCTTACCAGTGGTCTCAGGAGTTGTCTCTGTGTTAGTGGGGGTTGCTGTTGTAATCATTAGGGAGCAGAATAACCATAGACGTATTAATAGTAGACAAAGCTATAATGGCGGCTCCCTATTGATTTCAATACATTTTTCTCGAAAGCGTATCAGATGGACATTTCGCCTTCCTGGACGTGGGCATAATTTTCTCTTTCCGTATTTTCGTCCTTTTTTCGTCCTATCAAACAAGACATGTCTTTATGTCTCCTGTGCTCGCAAACCTACGTCATGTAATGCCATAGCGTTGCTCTCATTTTGAGTAGGAGTGGTTGCCCTTACCGATGGATGTCTCAGCAGCTGTCACAGTAGTAGTGGGGGCTCTTATACAACGGGTATTGTTATCAGTAAACACCCACTCTGATATCTCTGTTCCGTTGATGGTGCAATTAATGTAAATCCACCCTGTGGATCATCAGAACAAACAAGGTCATACATCTGAGATGATAGTGTGTAAATGCTATGGGTCTACTCTACACGGTCCATTTCCATTGATCGTCATCAGCATTATTGTCATCATCATCATCATCATCATCATCATCATCATTGTCGGTCACTTTAAGACCTGATAACGGTCATCTTAGGAATGTACGTCTTAATTAATTATTTTGTGTGTAATTGTTTGTTATATAGGCAAATATACAGTATCATACTTTAATACAATGTATTGTTTGTAGTCGACGAATGTAATGCATTGTAATTTAATGTAAGGTATTAATTAGCATTAGCATTAGCATTATCAGCAGCAGCATTATCTAGATCGTCATCATCTTCAATCATTAAACAGTGCTTTCATAGAACCATGTAAATGACAACAGGAGCTTACCTTGACAAGGGGAGATGTTCCGGCTGACAGAAACTTTGCTAATGTGGTTTTTGACGATACAGGTGAGACTTCCTGACTGGCCTGTCTTCAGTGTGATGGTGCTTGTCGTGACACCAGCTAAGACCTCAGTGTCTCTCAGTGTCTGTCCGTCCAGAGTCCAGCTGTACTGAGCAGAGTCTCCCTGAGAGGAGCAGGACACCCTCGTCTCTCCCTGGGACAGACAGTCAGGGGACAGACTTGGAGAGGACACAGGAGCTGAGGGGGAATGAGAGAAGTTACCGTAGTCAGTTATATACAATAACAAGCCTTATATGTAAGTCCAGAAAAAAAATGTTTGACAGTGTTGCAATTGACCTTCAATGAAGAGTTGTATTTGTCTGGTCCCAGTGGAGCGCCCTTCTGAATCAAAGGTCTCTAGGGGGTATTCAGAAGAATCATTTCTCTCAGTGTTATCTATCCTTAATGTCCCGTTGTTTATAAAGAATTGAGATCTATTTTCAATGGATGCCTTGTGGAACGCCTTGTTGTCCTTCATTTTGAGTACCTCTATACGATTACCACCATTGGAGCATTTATATAATTTGAGTTCCAGTCCAGTGGCATCGGTCATCAGCTGGAGATACACAGTTCCTCCCAGAGCTCCATAACACGTCATGTTCTGTCTAGCATCACAGGAGGTCTCTATGGCTGAAAATCAAGAGGGAGAATACTGTAGACGCCATAGTCACTATCACTGTTCTAACCTGTTTCAAATCATGCTAATATCTCATCTTCTGCATGATGATACAGTATGTTACAACCTACAGTGTGATCAAACAGCTCTAAGATGTTAGCACCCTGGTCATCACTGACTCACAGGACAACAGAGGATAGAGAATAAATGAAAATATTAACTCCATCTACTATCTGGAGTTATTGACAATGTCCCATGCTTTGAATAATCCCTCTATCATTAGTGATTTATGTCAAGAAAAGTAGTCTACTCTGCAGGACATACCACAAAGAACTAACAAGTGAGACATTTAAAGCACGATATACTGTATGCCCCTCAAATCCATAATGTCTTTATAATTAATGTTTAGGAAAGGAAACGAAAGGGATTCAAAGTTTGTCATTAAACAGAATACAAAGAAATGCATTTATGCTCTAGAGGGGGGCATCTAGGCAAGGGGTCACAGCCATTATAGGAGCACTTAGGGGTTTAGTGCCTTGCTCAGGGACACTTTGACACATGGCCCACCAGCGAACCGCTGCGAACTGCCGACTTTTTTGCAATGATTAGATGCCAGCTCTACCTGTTAAGCCCAGCCACCCAGAGCACAAAAAAGAGTTTAAAAGAGGGAAACTGACACACATTAAGAAGCAGCTTACCTTGAGACACTCCTACTAACACCAACAACAGTCCAAACACAGCTTCCATGTCTCTTCACAATGCAAGAATCAATTTGGCAAATAAACCCCTTTGAAAAAAGTATTCTATATGATAATCCTGTTCTGAATATTTGTCGCTTGGTGCCTGTCTGAACAGAAAAGAACCTGGTCACTATGAAAGACAGCTGTCTCGGCTCTCAGCAGAAATCACTGAGTCTGATCAAAAAAACTGTACTTTTGTACTATTAAGAGGAAAGACAAAGAGGAAGTGTTAAACCAGGGTTTCACTTCGTCATTTTAAAAAAGAGAGTCAGGCATAGCTAACAGTTTGTAAGTTTGTTAATCAGATAAGATTAAGAGATACGTAAGTGTTGCTACTTCCATGTGTGAAGAAGAGACATCTTAATTTCAGTGGTCAACTCTGACACTTAAACTCCGACAATGCCTCAGATACTAACGAGAGAGAATCTAAATGCATTTCTCTCTTTTAAATGGAGAAGTAAGATAAATAGAGAGAGGCATCTGAGAAAGAGAGGAATGAAAATTCCATTACTTCTTTTTCTCTCTCTTTCTCTCTGTCTAACACACACTTCTTCATTTGTGGGAGGAGGTAGAAAGGAGTGAGAGAAATAAGAGGCAATACAGATGGTCATGGTTGGTTGTGAGTCGTGACACAGGTTGCAAGTTCCCTTTAGGTTGCAGCTGAAGACTAGACTGTGGACAGAAACATTATTTTTGATTGGTTGGGTCAGTCTATTTGAAAGGTTTAAGATGAGTGACAAAACAAGATGGGAAACATTCCCATAGATTATTTTGTGTTAACTGTCACATAATTCAACTCTAAGGGGCAGTCTTCTCAATTACAAACTCGGATGCAGTGGGTGACAACTGTTCTGTATGATAACATTGTACATATGGTTGTATGTCGAGAGAGTGTAGAAAAGAACATTAAATTAGAGAGAATTAAAGTCAAGTGAAGTTGATCCAGTAAGCAGCTTGTTTATTTAGGTAAATGATGTGTTCAAATCAGCAAAAACTGTACATTTGGTGAAAAGTAGGAATGTTAGATACACTTAGTTCACATCAGAGAAACATGGTTTCCATATGGTCCCCAAAAACAGATATTTAAGTAGTCTGACTTCCATTCATGTCCATTCAGATCCTACTCAATACTCAACCACAGCTTCTGTCCTAAACCAATACAAACACTGAACTCCCATCACTCCCTGCACACGCATCATCATCATCATCATCATCAGCCACACATGTCACCTATACTGAAGGACCCACTCATTGACCAGCCTGTATTCCAGCATACACAGTCTCTTCCTGACCCTCAGGCCTGTCTCTCTCTTTCTTCCGCCTGGGACCCACCAACACATTGACCTGCCCATACTCCACCTCCGCTGGCAACTCCCTCTGCTTGTTCCCCTTCTTTAGGATGGTGACGGCTGCATATTCCAGCTCTGGACTCTGCTCCGTGCCTGTGGGGACTGGGAGAGGAGAGGAAAGGAGACATACAGTAGATCAGTGGGGAGAGAGGTAGAAATGGTAGAGGTAGAAATCAGAGGACAGGCTTATTGTAGTGCATGGAACAGAATGAGGAATGGTATCAAAACACGTGTTTGATATCACTTCTCATTCCGTTCCGTGCATTACAATGACCCCGTCCTCCAATTTCTGCCTGCATCAGTCTCCACTGCAATAGATATGTAACAGGTACCACCACCTGTAGCCAATTAGTGTCATTCAAGGCAGGACTTTAGAGGGGAAGTTGGGGCGGATATGGGCCTTTAAGAACCAGGAACACGCACTGTGGGCATATCTGTCTGAGAGTTGGTTTATCCCCTCCGGAGCTCTGAAGTCCTACAGGTGGTGTAGATCGTAAACCTTTTAAAACCATAACTGTTAAATAAACTATTTTTCTATTACATCATAACCCCTCTTTTAGGTTCTCATTTACAGCATTTATCTTGGGTAATTAATAAAGTTTTTCTCTTTTTGATAAATTGGTTTCATGTCTCCCTCCATCATACACAAACCTGAGTGCTTTGCTTTAGTCCCGAGGACCTCACCTCGTGTAACAAAAAGTTGGCGTTGTCTCGCAGTGAATTCATCTACTGTTTAGCCGCAACCATTCGGGGCCTTGAGTGCCTTATGCCACAGTCAATAATACATGATGTAGAGATACACACCCAGGGTAAATGTTTTCAGGGGATTCACAATAGTTCACAAAAGCTTCAATCAAATAGTGGCTTACATTCAAAACAAACATGGAAGAGTGTTGCATGTACACAAACGTACAATGATTCACATGGAAGTACATTTTGAGGTATTCTGAATATGTTCAGAGTAAGTTGAGTGTGGGTATTGTTCGATCACTTTTACTGAATAGTCTTGTAGTCATGGTCACCTGGGTGTTTCCAGTAAACTTTATAAACTTCCCTCAGATTGAGTATCTGTAGGTGTGCTCTGAAAATAGCTGATAGTGATCTTTGAAGATAGTTTTCTTCTCTGCTGACCTGGTGCTTGTGAACGTCTCCTCCTCTTCTGGATAAGGTACCCTCCCACTACCACAGCCAGGACCAGGAGTACAGCTGCTAGAGACCCAATCACAAGCCCAGAGGAGCTCCCTGCATAATACAGACAAGTAGATAAGCATGAAAATAAAAGGTTCATGCATTTACATTTAGCCTTGAGTATACAGTACTAACGCTTGCCCACCGCTGGAGTTCCCTCTAAAATCAAGCAATATGAATCATGATGTGTCCATCCATGTGCATGATGTGTGAGTTGTCAACGTACAGTATGTACAGCGTGTGCTATTTACCTTCAATGCAGAGTCGTATTCTTCTGGTCCCAGAGTTTCTTCCCTTTGAATTATAGGTTTCTAGGAGGTATTCAGCAAAATCAGTCCTTTCTGTGTGACCTATCCGTAATGTTCCGTTGTTGATATAGAAGTTGGATCTGTTTTTAATGGGTTTGTTAATTATGGGTTTGTCGTCCTTCATTTTGAGTACCACTGAACGATTACTATCACTGGAGTATTTATATAATTTGAGTTCCAGTCCAGTGGCATTGGTCATCAGCTGGAGATACACAGTTCCTCCCAGAGCTCCATAACACGTCATGGTCAGGTTATTTCTTTGAGTCATGTTGGGTCTAGCATCACAGGAGGTCTCCATGCCTGAGGATAGAGTGGAAGAGGACAGCTATGTTTGTCATCTGAAAATCTGGTGTCATTTCACTTTGAGACATATACTGTACTATTAACCAAACAGATCTTTTCCCAAACAAATCTTTGTAAAAAATAAAGTTTAGAATTTCAATATTGACATTTTTTGTAATCAAGTATTTATTACAAAACAGTACACATGAAAAACTCACAATTATAACATCAAACAAAATAAGTGTCTGTCCTGATTTCCCCCCCCCCTTATCTTACCCCCCCCACTATAAAAACACAAGTAACCCCCCCCCCCCATGGCAATAACATCCCTTTCAATATTGAAAGGTTGAAAGCTGAATTGTAATGCATTAGTGTCAATTGTGTAGCTGTTACAGATTATGGGGCAAATGAAGACAATGAGGAACTTGAATCTATGATCTATGACCATAGGAAGACGAAGAAACAGCTTACCATGACACAGTCCAACCAACATCAGTAGGAATATAAACACAGCTTCCATATTTCCTTGATAATGACAGCAGACAAATCTTGGCTGACAAAGTATTAATTCACCATGGAAGTCCAAACTACAGAACACTCAGGGTTTTGCTGAAAGCTAAGGGAAGGAAATTCAAGTATTTACAGTAAACTGTCTCATGATCTCACTTCTTCATTTCATAGAAGGTTGTGTGCAGTGATTATGAAATACTGTGCGATGAGCAGGAACTAAGATAAATAAGAACACGAAAACGTACAACACTTGATCAGATAAGATTGCAAGAAGCTTAAGAGTGAAAATATGAAACTGACAACTTGTCACACTTGTCACACTTGGTCTGTGAGAGGTCTGTCTTACTGCACCTAGGGTAAACACTGAAGTAAGTGAGCAATCCTTACACTATAGACATGATGTTATTAGCATATCCACGCAGATCATGGTGTAACTGACAGAGTCGGGAGTTTCATCTATTGAAAGTCAGATAATAATAATAATAATAATAATAATAATAATTGTATTATTATTATTATTGTTGTTTTATTACCATGAAATCAACTTGTCAGTCAATTGTTGGAATCTGGTATTTTTTGGCTCTAGGCACAGGGTCAGCCATAGTCGGCACCTCTGGAGAAATTAGGGGTTAAGTGCCTTGCTCAAGGTCACATGCAGTTCTCTCCTGATGGGGGGATTGAACCAGCTACCTTCCAATTACTAGCCAGCCTCTCTAACCTCTAGGCTACCGCCGCCACCCTAGACATGTCTATGATCAGATGTTCTAGATTAAATTTAGTTCTACGGTAGATACACAATAGCTGTGTATAATTAACATAAAGGCCACAGAAAATGTTGTGGCCGCTTGGATATGGCCACCTGCCTTCTAGTTGTGTTATTGTGCTGAATAACCAGAGAAATAAAGCTTCTGAGCCATCAGGTGGCAACATTCCTCCAAATACAATTTATAAGTCACTGATTCAGGGGCAACTCAAGACAATATTCAAAAGGCACATGAAAAGTCCACATGAAGTTGCTTCCAAAGTGAAGTGAAACGTGACAGGGCAATAACAACGGTATTCTGCATGGGGGGAAATGTGAATGGATTATAGACGTACAATGAGTTTTATCATGCTAGTAAACACTTTCAGGGGTCGTCTTATATAGGTCAACCTTACACATTTCTGTTCTTTCTGTTTCTGTTACAACAAACACAGATAATAAGTCTAACACAAACCTATTTAAAGCATTATAGCAGCAAACCTAAACATATGTAATTGTCTATTTGCCTATCTTACATCGTCAACAGACATTACATCATGTGCTAAGCTTATATCACAGCCTGACTCTCACAGTGTCTCTGAGTACAGCCACCCACTCCCTCCTCTGTCTTCTGGGCACCTTGTTTCATCTGAATGAGCCTAAACATTCAGTCTATTCCTTCATCTGGAGAGAGAGAGAGAGAGAGAGAGAGAGAGAGAGAGAGAGAGAGAGAGAGAGAGAGAGAGAGAGAGAGAGAGAGAGAGAGAGAGAGAGAGAGAGAGAGAGAGAGAGAGAGAGAGAGAGAGAGAGAGAGAGAGAGAGAGAGAGAGAGAGAGAGAGAGAGAGAGAGAGAGAGAGAGAGAGAGAGAGAGAGAGAGAGAGAGAGAGAGAGAGAGAGAGAGAGAGAGAGAGAGAGAGAGAGAGAGAGAGAGAGAGAGAGAATCTGGCTTCTAGCTTCTCTGTCGTGTCACAGAAAAGTCTGTCCGTCCAGAGTCCAGCTCTACTGATATGAGGAGAGTCTCCCTGAGAGGAGCAGGACACCCTCATCTCTTCATGGTATAGTGACAATAACAATACTGAATAACTATACATGTATATCTATGTATTGCATCAATATAAAGAACTTGTCATGTTTCACACTAATCATGCTGTTCTCTTACAAATGGTAAAATGGTAAATGGACTGCCCTTATAGCGCCTTATTCCAAAGGGATTAAACCGCCGAACCGCCGACCATGCGATCATTAGACAGCGGTTCTCCCTCCTGAGCCACAGCCGCCTCTTACATGAGACACTCCTGTTAGTATCATAAACAATCCAAATACAGCCTCCATGTCTTCACATTTCACAATTTAGCAAATTAGCCTCAATGTAAACAAACAATTATCTACTGTATCATTTCCCTCTGTACAGCATTTGGTATTCTGGTGTGCTACCTAAACCTCCCACATCCCAGATCAGTATGTTTTGTCTTATTTCAGAAAGATCAATGTTCATATTAAGCTTAGGACACTCTGTGAATAGGAAGTGGCCAACCCAAGAACAAAACAATAATCAGCAGACAACAATGTTCAATATACATTGTGAGGTGAATTCTGACCATAAATATACGTGTGTTACAAAGTGATGAGTGTTGCCCAAGGGAGTTGCTAAAGTTTGTATTCTGATGTACTACCTAAACCTCCTAGATCAGTAAGGGTTGTCTTCTCTGAAAAAGAACATCTATACTTAGGACATGAGAACAGAGGAAGTGGCTAACCCAACAATAAAACATGCTTGTGAGACCACATCCAGGTGAGCTGAATTCTGAGAAGAAATATATTTGTGTTACAAAGTGATGACTGTTCTCTCTAGTTAGTATGTTTTAGTGTGTAACCAGAAAACAAAAGCTCTTTAAGGTCAACAGGGGGCAACCTTCCTCCAAATAGCATCTGAGTCACCGATTCAGTAAGAACAAAATACAATATTCAACAGACAAGCAAGTCCACCTCACTCTGCCCTACTGATCTCCAAACACTATTGAGGAATTTACAATTATTTGTCTATGTACATCCTGGTGATAATCTGTAAATGCATGCAATGAAGTCTTCCATAGTCTTCTGTTTATATTGCAAGCTAATCACCACTTACAAACATTTTGTAAATCAAGATCTTATTACAATGAGTTAAAGACTTTTAGTTTTTTTAAATCTCATTAATTAATTTGAAAGCATATTTTAATTTTTTTATTTAACCTTTATTTAACCAGGCAAACATGTAAGAACAAATTCTTATTTACAAATGCAGCCTGACCAAAAAGCAATGGCTCTTTGGGGGGGGGGGGGGGGGGGGGATGGGAAGCTAGAAATAAAACAAGGTTAAGTAATACAATAAACAATAAAACAATAAAACACTGGCAAATACAGATGCATTAAAATACTAACAGTCAGAGAGAGGGGAGAGAGACGGAGGAGGTAGGGGTGAGGAAGAGCGGAGGTGAGGGATAGCGGGGGTAGTGGAGCAGGGGTACTTAAAATGAGGCAGTGATGGGTTATGGGATGGGTGAGAGACGGTGATCAACAGGTGCATTGATCGACTATGGTTCGATGCAGGATTTGTTTGAAAGCAGTGAGTGAGGTGAGGGCGGTGAGTTTGAGGGTGTTTTGTAAGGTGTTCCAGTCGTGTGCTGCAGCGAACCGGAAAGTGCTGCGACCGACAACGGTACGGGCTTTGGGGATCGTGAGTCGGACAAGATCACTGGATCTTAGAACGATGACGGGGCGGTGAGAGAGGTGCAGAAGGGATGAGAGGTAGAAAGGTGTTTTGCAAAGTATGGTTCTGTAGATAAGATGAAGCCAGTGACAGAGCCGTCTGCTGTGAAGAGATGTCCAGTCTACAAGGGTGTACAGATCACAGTGGTGAGTTGTGAAAGGTGCACCAGTGGCAAAACGAATGGCGGAGTGATGGAGTGTGTCGAGTTTCCTGAGGGCAGACTGAGATGCCATCCTATAGATGGTATCCCCATAGTCGAATATGGGCAGGATGGTCATCTTGACAAGGGTATGTTTGGCTGCACGGGTGAAGGAGGCCTTGTTCCGGTATAAAAAGCTTAGGCGAGCTTTGACTTTTGTCTGCAGGTGCTTTATGTGGGTGGTGAAGGAAAGGGATGAGTCCAGCCAAAGGCCAAGGTATTTGTAACAAGAGACAAACTCCAGCTCGGAACCGTCAACACAGAAGATCTTAGGGGGGCTGCTGACACGAGGTCTCCGGTCGAAAATAATGCACTTTGTTTTTTTGGTGTTGAGGAGAAGATGGAGGCGATGAAAAGACTGCTCAATGGAGGTGAGGCTGAGTTGTAGAGTGGAAGCCGCAGAGTGGAGTGAAGGGCCTGCACAATACAAGATGGTGTCGTCAGCATAAAGATGGATCTGGGATTTGCCAGCATCTTTTGCTATATCATTGATGTAGATTGAGAACAACGTTGGTCCCAAGATGGAGCCTTGAGGCACCCCTTTAGAGATATTGGTGACAAAGGAAATCAAACTATTAAAAAACACTATCAGTGGTACAGGACACACTTAATAAAAAAAGCATTTAAACAACGATTTCAAAAATAACATACTAAATAGCAGTATGTTACAGTATATTATCAACAGCCATTATTTCATGTGTTATGTAAGCCTACACAGCACAGTCTGTCCCAAATAACAAGTCAGAGGACATCTGTACCCTCCTCTGTCTGTCCTCTGGGCATCTTGTGTCACCTGAATGGGCCCAAACCCTCTGTTTATTCACCACCATCTTCTGTGGAGAGAGAGAAAGAGATACAGAGGGAGAGAGGGGGTGAGGGGGTTGGAGGGAGACAGACATGAAAACAGATAGACAAAGGGAAACACAGAGAAATACAATTGGGGAATAGTGAATTGGTAAAAACAAATGAAACATTGATCATATAAAGACACATGAAGCAGTATCAGTGGTATGGATTAGAGACACTATGACCTTTGGCTACTGTAACATCTACAGTTTGTTTGGCTCTTGTTGTTTCAAGCTCACCTTGAGTTTGAGGACGGATCTTCTTCTTGTAGTAACAGTACGATCCCAGACAGACAGTCAGTATGAAGACTTCAGCAAGTTGCACATAGACAAACACATTGACACCTGGCTCCGGGGAATAACAGGAAGACATCAGATCAATAATAAACTGTTGTGTTGATTGATAATATTTATACCCAATTACTACTGATTTTATGTTGTGTTCACACACAGCATATCTCACCAGTACATGAGGAGACTTCCTGGGTGATGGTTGAATTGTTCACGCCATTGGTCACTGTGCAAGACAAATTACCCACAATGCCCTTCTTCAGCATGATGGTGTCTGTCGTGTCACAGAGAAAAGCCACCGCTCCGCTCAACGTCTGTCCATCCAGAGTCCAGCTGTACTGGGCAGAGTCTCCCTCAGAGTAGCAGGACACTCTCATCTCTCCATGAGACAGACACTCAGAGGACAGACTTGGAGAGGACACAGGAGCTGGGGGGAATGAGAGTGGACCACTGGGTTAGAGTGGCGTTAGACTTTTAAGCTATAAAGGCATCTCCGTAATGATTTCAATGGAATTTGAAGGGGTAGCATTATCTGCATCATCATCTTCAATCATTAAACAGTGCTTTCATAGAACCATGAAAATGATAACAGGAGCTTACGTGGACAAGGGGAGATGTTCCGGCTGACAGAAACACTGCTAATGTGGTTTATGACGGTACAGGTGAGACTTCCTGACTGGCCTGTCTTCAGTGTGATGGTGCTTGTCGTGACACCAGGTAAGACCTCAGTGTCTCTCAGTGTCTGTCCGTCCAGAGTCCAGCTGTACTGAGCAGAGTCTCCCTGAGAGGAGCAGGACACCCTCGTCTCTCCCTGGGACAGACAGTCAGGGGACAGACTTGGAGAGGACACAGGAGCTGAGGGGGAATGAGAGAAGTTACCGTAGTCAGTTATATACAATAACAAGCCTTATATGTAAGTCCAGAAAATGTTTTTGACAGGGTTGCAAATGACCTTCAATGAAGAGTTGTATTTGTCTGGTCCCAGTGGAGCGCCCTTCTGAATCAAAGGTCTCTAGGAAGTATTTAGAAGAATCACTTCTCTCAGTGTTATCTATCCTTAATGTCCCGTTGTTCATAAAGAATTGAGATCTATTTTCAATGGGTGCCTTTTTTATCGGCTTGTTGTTCCTTATTTTGAGTACCTCTATACGATTACCACCATTGGAGTATTTATATAATTTGAGTTCCAGTCCAGTGGCATCGGTCATCAGCTGGAGATACACAGTTCCTCCCAGAGCTGCATAACACGTCATGTTCTGTCTAGCATCACAGGAGGTCTCCATGGCTGAAAATTAAGAGGGAGAATACTGTAGACACCATAGTCACTATCACTGTTCTAACCTGTTTCAAATCATGCTAATCTCATCTTCTGCATGATGATACAGTATGTTACAAGCTACAGTGTGATCAAACCAACACCTCTAAGTTTGTGCAACATGTTAGCACCTCAGTCATCACTGACTCACAGGTAGAGAATCTACTATGTGGAGTTATTGCCATTGTCCCATGTTTTGAATATTGTCTCTCTATCATCAGTCATTTATGAGATGGATTCATAAGATAAAACAATCAGACATACAGTAGCTACCTACAGCATGTGCCTTGATATGTGTGAGAAGTACAGTAATTGTGTATCTCAATTCTGGCGCAACTGGTCAGAATAAAGCTTCAATATGGCGGAGCAATACTATACAAAACAGTAACCTTGCATAACACAACATAATTATAGTAGTGTAACATAGCAGTGCTGTATGGAGTATCACGAGGGAAACATTGAACTGGAGTTGTTTTGTGTGTTCTTGTGTGTTTGGCATTGGTGTTAATTATGGTCATTAGATACTATACTATCTGTTCCTCCTATTATTTTAAATATACTTTTCATGTCGTAAGCAGGGCTCCCCTGAAAAAGAGACTTTGGTCTAAATAAAGGATAATCAAATAAATAAAATAATGATAAATAAAGAAGTAACTTACCATGAGACATTCCTGCTAAAATCACCAAGAGCCCAAAAACAACGTCCATGTCTTTTCACACTACAATTAAAACAACGAGCACCAATATGGGTTAAGACTGCTTTACAGTAGTCCACTGGTCTGCCCTAGCGTGTTCTATTTAGAGATGCTACCAACGCTTCTCTGATCTGTACTACTTGTTGCTTTTGTATGTGTTGTGCTGTTTGAGTCTAATAAGCAGTTCATTTTCTAACACACCCATAGCTAAGAAATGAAAAATAGCGGAAGCAACAACAAGTGTGAGGTTTGGAGAGTGGAAGTTAATTAAAGCTCAGTGGGTTTTGCAACTGAACCACGCGTATGCCAGCTCTTTACTACATAACAGGTATGCATTCAATATTTACACATAGCCAGGGGTGCCGCTAGAGATTCTGGGCCCCATGACAGAATATCATTTTGCGCCCCCCCCACCTAAACCACCCATCAACCTAGACAACCCAGTTGAAGTTGATGAACTATTGATGCACTGTAAGAAATTCAATGATGGACATCTTTTGTAAATGTAATTTAAAATTACAGTTAATACAGGAATCAACAATTCAGCAAAGAAATCTTAACATTCTTTAACGTATTAAATTAAGACTTGAACAACACAAGGACAAAAGTATAATTAAATGAAGATTTGAACCCAATTATAAAAGTATAAATCACACAAAAAGCAAAAATATAATTTTAATGGGGTGGTATTGTGTCTAAATAAATGTAGATATTTTAAAAATCTGTTGGCCATAATACTGTCAGGATTAGATCAATGAAGAATTACAGCAGAGATATTTACTGACTCAGCATTGCTTGTTTCACACAAAGACAAAAGTGTCTTATACAAGAGGGAGCAACACAGACATGGTGCCAGCGAAATTGAATAGTGAAATGGGAAAGAAGTCATTTTTACACACTGCGGCAGTACTGTGGAATAGTATACCTGGAGAGCTAAAAACTATATCTAGCCTATTGCACAACGATTCAAGATAGGAGTAAAGAGATCAAATCAAATCAAATCAAAGCTAAGCGCTGGGCCTTCTTAGTAGCAAAATCTTTAATAAGATCCTTGAAATCTAGTGATAAAGCCAACTTGCTGTGCGGCTGTCATTGTCCTTTGTTACTTCTTGCTCTTCTTCTTCTGCCTCTTTACCTCTGCTCTCCTCTCTGGCTGCCTTGCTTGAAGAGGGCCCTGGCAGTAGCGATTCTAGAGATTTATACATGGGGTGGCAAGCAGATATTTTAGTGTGGCCATAATTTGTGGCCATCTTAATATGTGATTAATATATGTATATTTATCATCCCTTATTGCCTGTTCTACATATAGAACTAGTGTGTGCACACCAGTGTGTATGTGTACAGGTTTCTCTCTTATCCAGTAAATTATTACAAAGACATAGGTTTGTGGGAGAAAAAAAACATTTTATTATCTCTTTCATTCAGAGACAATAAACAAGGAACATGAACAATGCGCGACGGAGTGTGGGCGCGCTGAACTTGATCGTCAGAACAAACATAATAAGAATTAGTTGGGGGCCTTAGGGATATGTTTGTGCAAATTTGTGCAAAAGCACCAAATTTGGCCCAGATGTAGCTCAGAGTATTCTTTAATGATTTAGCCAGGGCCCCTAATTTGCATAATGCAATTTTTTGGTTTTGTTTGGCTTTTGGGTCAGGTCGATTGGCAAATGTCAATTTCCTTGCTGTGACGTATTGCGTCGGTCTTGCAGGTGTGATGGGTGCCGCCAAATGCATTGAACTTCTGAAATTGACATTCTCGGTTGCAGGTTGGCATCTTCTGTATTAGCTGTACAGGGTTTGAGGAACTCTGGACCATGGAGGACGATATCATTGAACACTCGTAAGGGTTCAGCAACAGATGTTGTGAGACAGTTGGACAGGAAGGAGCGGTCAAATGTGTGGCCTCATTGTAAGCAGTACTTGTGTAAAACCAAGGCAGCCCTCATCAACAGAATTGCCTCATCCTGAGCCAATTGTTCCTCTTAGCCACTTGTTCCTTGTTTGCGATGTAGGTTTCCCTCCCCTTCTGGTGTTCACTCTATTCAGGCAGATAGCTGAGGAGATGTTGCTTGAAACACCTGCGTTCTTTCATAAGGTTCCTGTAGAGTTGCCGTAATAGGAGATTGTGAAGGAGGATCTGAAACCTCAACCAGCTAGAGCAACAATTTGTGCAATAGTTAGATGGTCAAAGGTTGTTCCCCACTCACTGGTAGATGCTTCCCCTTCTGACACCCTGGCCTGGCAGTGTCATGAGATGCTTGCCGTTTTGCTGCATATCGCAACATGAGATAACATTTGGCATGTAGTACACACCTGCTGCGTGCACATCGGAAGCTTGTGTAACTAATCTACCAAGAAGCTAAAAATGTTTACAGGATTCTGCCCAGCCTTTCAGATTGGAATCAACATTATCTGTTACTGCCTTGTGAAGGTCATCCATATCTCCCCCTCACATATGACACAATGAATGCCACAGGCTTTGGGTTGACATGATCGAAGCTTTTTAGGACTCACTACTAAGGAGGAGCCAACGTCATACTTTGGAGCCCTTTTGACACGACAACTACTACAGTAGCTTCTACAGCGTTTGTGATACATAGCATTATGTGTTTTAAGCGTTGCTGCAATACCTGAACCGTCATTCAACTGATCAATTGTAACATTAACGGAAGAAAGAAGAACATTAGCAATAGCTAAGAAATCTTTTTTTCCCTTTCTAGTCGTTGTATCTTGGGTCTTTGCAATGGTTCATCAGCATCTCATTGGCAGAGACAGCATAGGTCCCAATTAATGGTGCCGCTACTATGAATGAATGAATGAATGGTCTTTATTGTCATTGATATAGTACAGGTACCATACAATGAAATTTGGGAGGGGGGGCTCCCCTGGTGCTAGGAAAAAAAAACTAAAAACAAGAAGGGAAAAGAGCTGGTTTACATAAATAAAGGCTATGTACACTATCCACTATACTATACTATACAAATAAAACACTGTGCTGTACTCTATGCTATGCTATACCTATTCTAACATTTCCTATCTCTGAACCTTATGTACCCGAGGGTTGTCATATTGCACATAGTGTTATTGCACATTCATTTTAAAGTGTCGCAGTTTGCAGGTTTGAAATGTTCACAGTTGTGTTTCAGTATTGCACTTGATTACAATCTAGTAGCTGCCATCAAATTGTCTAGATTGTCCAGGGCCTAGAACCTAGGTCTTTGCTGTGTTCAGGGCCTGAATGGCCCTGGGGGTAGAAGCTGAGCTTCAGTCTATTTGTCCTTGCGAACAAAACCTCCCACATCAGATCAGTATGTTTTGTCTTTTTTCAGAAAGATCAATGTTCATATTAAGCTTAGGACACTCTGTGAATAGGAAGTGGCCAACCCAAGAACAAAACAATAATCAGCAGACAACAATGTTCAATATACATTGTGAGGTGAATTCTGACCATAAATATATGTGTGTTAAGTGATGAGTGTTGCCCATGGGAGTTGCTAAAGTTTGTATTCTGATGTACTACCTAAACCTTCTAGATCAGTAAGGGTTGTCTTCTCTGAAAAATATCATCTATACTTAGGACATGAGAACAGAGGAAGTGGCCAACCCAACAATAAAACATGCTTGTGAGACCACATCCAGGTAGCTGAATTCTGAACAGAAATATATTTGTGTTACAAAGTGATGACTGTTCTCTCTATATGTATTATTTTATAAATGTTGTCATTCAAGAACGTTTTTATTTTTAAAATAGTAAATCGGGAGGTAAGGTTGTCATGCAAACAGACGGCAACCAATTCCCAGCATTACCATGGCACTGAAAAACCCTTTCAGACACTGTTTTATGGCAAACACAGGATCCTCTAGCTCCTGTAGGTACACCATGATTGAGTCAGGAATGTAAGATCATGTGTGTGTACAATATGTGAACATGCTGTCATTTGCTGTGTAACAAAGTTAGTACATCACCACAAAACCAGAATTATTTGGAGAACATTTCACTTCTTTTTTCAGCCATAAGGAACACCATAAAAGCATTGAGGGGGAAACATCCACTTTAGAGATGTATGCAGCATTGATTCTGAAGGTTTGTACCTGCTCTCCAGAGTGAACACTGCATTAAAGCTTTAAGCCCAATCACTGTCTCTGTCTCATTAAACTCTGTCACTCCCCAGAGTTAGGAGAATAGGCTACTTACTGTATGTTCCTATCACTTGTGAGGGGCTCTAGGTTCAAACCCAAAATACTGCTAGATGTGTTGGTGGTGTATTGAAATACGTATTGACGTATGCAGTTATTATAAACCACTAAGAGTTATACCTCTGTTTAAAAGTATATGTTAAACCAATAACAGTAATTGTTTTGATGCTCTCTATGGTGATTGGTTGAGACAGTTGGGAATTGGGTGGTTCACGAAAAAGGCAGTTAGTGGTAATGGGTTTATGGTAATTGATTATGATCCAGGTCTGTGGCTGTAGCTGAGAAGAAATAAATAAAACGGACTATTGAAATTCAAGCAAAGCTGATTGGAGTTATTGATTATTAAGAACCTGCATCTGAGGATGCAACAATGTTGTTAGATTATGTGCATCAATATGCTTGGTTTTGATCTTACAATGGTATTTGAACTTGATTGTACAAGTTGTAGGAGAATGCGTTTTATTGGAATCTAACCTTAATGAAATTGGTCAAGGTCAAGAGAGATCAAAGAAAATGTTGCAGCAGTCATAGTATGTTTTAGTGTGTAACCAGAAAACAAAAGCTCTTTAAGGTCAACAGGGGGCAACCTTCCTCCAAATAGCATCTGAGTCACCGATTCAGTAACAACAAAATACAATATTCAACAGACAAGCAAGTCCACCTCACTCTGCCCTACTGATCTCCAAACACTATTGAGGAATTTACAATTATTTGTTTACATCTATGTACATTCTGGTGATAATATGTAAATGCATGCAATGAAGTCTTCCATAGTCTTCTGTTTTTATTGCAAGCTAATCACCACTTACAAACATTTTGTAAATCAACACAAGATCTTATTACAATGAGTTAAAGACTTTTAGGTTATTTAAATCTCATTAATTAATTTGAAAGCATATTGGTGACAAAGGAAATCAAACTAATTTATTAAAAAACACTATCAGTAGTACAAGACACACTTAATAAAAAAAGCTTTTAAACAACAATTTAAAAAATAACATACTAAATAGCAGTAGGTTACAGTATATTATCAACAGCCATTATTTAATGTGTTATGTAAGCCTACACAGCACAGTCTGACCCAAATAAAAAGTCAGAGGACATCTGTACCCTCCTCTGTCCTCTGGGCATCTTGTGTCACCTGAATGGGCCCAAACCCATCTTCTGTGGAGAGAGAGAAAGAGATACAGAGGGAGAGAGGGGGTGGGGGGGTTGGAGGGAGACAGACATGAAAACAGATAGACAAAGGGAGACACAGAGAAATACAATTGGGGAATAGTGAATTGGTTAAAACAAATGAAACATTGATCATATAAAGACACATGAAGCAGTATCAGTGGTATGGATTAGAGACACTATGACCTTTGGCTACTGTAACATCTACAGTTTGTTTGGCTCTTGTTGTTTCAAGCTCACCTTGAGTTTGAGGACGGATCTTCTTCTTGTAGTAACAGTACGATCCCAGACAGACAGTCAGGAGTATGAAGACTTCAGCAAGTTGCACATAGACAAACACATTGACACCTGGCTCCAGAATAACAGGAAGACATCAGATCAATAATAAACTGTTGTGTTGATTGATAATATTTATACCAAATGACTGCTGATTTTATGCTGCATGTGTTCACCCACAGCATATCTCACCAGTGCATGAGGAGACTTCCTGGGTGATGGTTGAATTGTTCACGCCATTGGTCACTGTGCAAGCCAAATTACCCACAATGCCCTTCTTCAGCATGATGGTGTCTGTCGTGTCACAGAGAAAAGCCACCGCTCCGCTCAATGTCTGTCCATCCAGAGTCCAGCTGTACTGGGCAGAGTCTCCCTCAGAGTAGCAGGACACCCTCATCTCTCCATGAGACAGACACTCAGAGGACAGACTTGGAGAGGACACAGGAGCTGGGGGGAAATTAGAGAAGTTACCGTAGTCAGTTATATACAATAACATGCCTTATATGTAAGTCCAGATGGACATTACTGTGTTTTTGACAGTGTTTTTGACAGTGTTGCAATTGACCTTCAATGAAGAGTTGTATTCGTCTGGTCCCAGTGGAGCGCCCATCTGAATCAAAGGTCTCTAGGAGGTATTCAGAAGAATCACTTCTCTCAGTGTTATCTATCCTTAATGTCCCGTTGTTCATAAATAATTGAGATCTATTTTCAATGGGTGCCTTATGTATCGCCTTGTTTTTCTTCATTTTGAGTACCTCTATACAATTACCACCATTGGAGCATTTATATAATATGGCTTCCAGTCCAGTGGCATCGGTCATCAGCTGGAGATACACAGTTCCTCCCAGAGCTCCATAACACGTCATGTTCTGTCTAGCATCACAGGAGGTCTCTATGGCTGAAAATCAAGAGGGAGAATACTGTAGACACCATAGTCACTATCACTGTTCTAACCTGTTTCAAATCATGCTAATCTCATCTTCTGCATGATGATACAGTATGTTACAAGCTACAGTGTGATCAAACCAACACCTCTAAGTTTGTGCAACATGTTAGCACCTCAGTCATCACTGACTCACAGGTAGAGAATCTACTATGTGGAGTTATTGCCATTGTCCCATGTTTTGAATATTGTCTCTCTATCATCAGTCATTTATGGGATGGATTCATAAGATAAAACAATCAGACATACAGTAGCTACCTACAGCATGTGCCTTGATATGTGTGAGAAGTACAGTAATTGTGTATCTCAATTCTGGCGCAACTGGTCAGCATAAAGCTTCAATATGGCGGAGCAATACTATACAAAACAGTAACCTTGCATAACACAACATAATTATAGTAGTGTAACATAGCAGTGCTGTATGGAGTATCACGAAGGAAACATTGAACTGGAGTTGTTTTGTGTGTTTGGCATTGGTGTTAATTATGGTCATTAGATACTATACTATCTGTTCCTCCTATTATTTTAAATATACTTTTCATGTCGTAAGCAGGGCTCCCCTGAAAAAGAGACATTGGTCTAAATAAAGGATAATCAAATAAATAAAATAATAATAAATAAAGAAGTAACTTACCATGAGACACTCCTGCTAAAATCACCAAGAGCCCAAAAACAACTTCCATGTCTTTTCACACTACAATTAAAACAACGAGCACCAATATGGGTTAAGACTGCTTTACAGTAGTCCACTGGTCTGCCCTAGCGTGTTATATTTAGAGATGCTACCAACGCTTCTCTGATCTGTACTACTTGTTGCTTTTGTATGTGTTCTGTTTGAGTCTAATAAGCAGTTCATTTTCTAACACACCCATAGCTAAGAAATGAAAAATAGCGGAAGCAGCAACAAGTGTGAGGTTTGGAGAGTGGAAGTTAATTAAAGCTCAGTGGGTTTTGCAACTGAACCACGCGTATGTCAGCTCTTTACTACATAACAGGTATGCATTCAATATTTACACATAGCCTACTCCAGACGGCAGAGGAAGACCGGATTTCACGACAATGTAAAAAGTATTGATAAATATCACATGCAAAAAAAAAAAAAGTGTGTGTACGTGCGTGCGTGTGTGTGTGTGTGTGTGTATGTGTGTGTGTGTGTGTGTGTGTGTGTGTGTGTGTGTGTGTGTGTGTGTGTGTGTGTGTGCCTGTGAGCAATAAAGGCATTGGATAAAACACAATGAGTATACAAATATCAATAAAAGCAAGAAAACGTGTGTACATGATAATCTTCTTCGTTGCATGGGTTGTTGTTTTCCTCTCCACTCCACCAGGCTCGGGGCCGAGGGGCTACCCTTTTACCACACCTCGGGGTGGTACATGATAATGATGCCTACAGAGTAAATCCTCTCTCTATGTGTCGTTATTTTGATCACAAAGTGCAAAAGATGGAGTAATCTAAAGATGGAGTATAACCTATAGAAGCATTTAAAACATAGTAAAAACATGACATAAAACCATACCGTTTTAATGTATACATGTACATCCACACTCCAGCAGCCTCATAATCTCATTGGATCTTGTCTCTCTCTTCTGATTCCTGGAGCGCAGTCACCTGGAGAGCCGTCACGATTCAGCGCCATCACCTGACCAGACTACAGAAACATCTCCGGTCTCTGCACCATCACCTGGGAGGAGGTGGGAAAGTAATAGGGACGGACGGACGGACCGACAGACTGACAGGCAGACAGGCAGAGAGGGATACTGGAACATAGAGAGAAAGGTGGGGAAGATCTATTAAACAAGCTGCAGAAGAGGTGCTGTCCATTTGAGGTGAAATTGCTCATGATTGGTTCCTGACCTGGTGGCTGTGGACGGATTTTACTCTTGTAGAAACAGTATGTTCCCAGCCAAAGGAAGCAAGAATGAGAACTGCAGTAGACCACCCCACAACAAGCATGCTGACCTCTGGAACATTCATGTACAGTTTCACTCATGTATGGTGAAATATCTTTCTGGGGAGATTTTTCAGAGGGACAACTATGTGTCAACTCTCAACCTGGCCAACTATACCATGTGTTGGATTACAGTGACAATCAACACAATGTTTTGATCCAGGAGATTACATGAATATGAGTGGAAATGAAGTCCACATCTAGCTAACTTCACAAAAACAAGATTATTCTCCTGTCAGTCAGTTTTCTTCAACATGACACACTCACATGGACATACGATGTACCCCAGCAAATAGGCTCAATCTTTGCAGTCATTAAGTCATTTGTTTTCTGCCACTTGGATCTACGTTATAAAATAAAATAAACCTGTTTCTTTATCCACCTTTCTTGTATCGTTTGTTTCAGTAATAATGTTATTCTGTCAGTGATACAGTATCTCTGTAATGAGTTCCAACTGTATGAGAAGCTGGTAACATGGCTAAATCCACTCTGCTTTCACAAGCTGCCATTAGCTAGCCCTTCCAGCCTCTTTACCTCAAAGCTTTCATACTCAAAACACACACAGAGGAAACATGGTAACATGACTCAACTACAGATCGAGGAGGCGAAATGTGGAGAAGTGAAGCACACAACTCATGTACAGTGTTATACACAGTTTGGTTGTGAATCATGATGAGTGCAAGGACCGATGTCAAAGAAGGAAATATACTTTAAATACATTGACTCAGATGCACGAATACATCTGTTAATCTACTAAACTCAAGACAGTTCTCAGAAACAACATGCTCTGAGAAAAGATGTCTCACACTCCACCCTGGAGCCTAACTCATAGGCCAACTGAGGGGGTAAAATGTGTTACTGGGTGAGTTTTTAAACCATGTAAGCTTTAGCTAACTCAGACACATTTGCATTGATGTGTAAACAGATACAGTATGTTAATGAATGTGTACTGTCCCTCTGTACTGTATGTTTACTACACTCAAGACAGTTGTCAGAAACAACCTGCCCTAAGAATAAATGTTTCACATTCCACCCAGGAGCCTAATCATCTCTGTTTCCCCATACTAAAAACCACACAGTCAGTGCTTCCATGTTCACCTCACACTGTCCACCAATAACATGGCCCACAGTCAACAGTCTATCATTTTTCATTTCTAGAAAGAGATGTGAAAGAGAGAGAGAGGGAAACAGAGGTGTGGGTGATGTCAGCTAGTCTGTTGGTCAGGGTGGTCATTTGAGGACAGCAGACGTACACAGCTGAGACTCTTTCACATTTATTCACATTTTTCTTTGAAATCCTTGAAATGTTCTCCAATAACAAGACAAAACGGTATATTTCCAACATGTCACATGCCTTTTGAATGGGGCAGCTTACACACAAAAAACTATCCTACAGTATACTGTATACAAATTAAGAATCAACAAATGATGTCTATGTGATTTAATACTAAATCCAGATTCTCACAGCAGGAACATGAATACAGCAAGAGCCACTGTCACTGGAGCTGTGGGAGGGAACAAATACCTCAACCTGTTTCTAGCTCTTCCCATAGTACGGAATGTAATTCCATTGTCGTCCTAATTCTGATCAGAAATCAGATAACAACTGTTTGCAAAGAGATACAAACAGAAGCAAAGGACTTGTAGAGTGTAAACAAAGTCATTGACAAACACAAAGTCAAGGCCTACAGTCAAGTCTACCCTATATTCTATTGGACATGATCCTAGTGTTAAGTCTCCTGAAAAAAGATTTGGTTTTGGACAGATTGTACTTCTTCTTTCCATCCTTGCTCTTCTTGTGGTAGACACTGTCCCAGTTATCCTCCTCCTCATCTCCCACCCAGGGTCCCCACGCCCCCCCGTTTAGGTCTGGGTCGGCTCGTGGGTCCTCCGAGGGGTATCTCACAGGGACGGAGGTGCGGTTATAGAACACCAACCGAGCCAGGAGCTCTTTCACCACGTCCGGCCGCTGCTCGGCCAGGTCGTAGCGTTCATAGGGGTCCCCTGAGATGTTGAAGAGCCACACCGACTTCTGCGGCTGCATGTGGCGTTCCAGGTTCCACCAGCTGGCTGGAAAACCGGGAAGCATCTGCGGTGGGGTCCAGTCTCCGTATCCCGGATCCCCCGTCAGGAGCTTCCAGTCTCCAGCTCGGATGGACGCCTGGATGGCTGTGTTCCAAATCCCATATCCACTCTGCAAGGAGCCGCTCTGCGCCGGGTTGTAAAGGGGGTCGATGTTGTGGAGGATCTCCAGTCGTGGGGACTCTTTTCCCTCACTAATGGCCCCCCACACATCATAGCCATCTAGCCCCTCGGTCAGAGACATGTTCCCCCCCGCCAGCCCCAACAGTGTGGGGTACCAGTCAGTGATGTGGACCAGGGCCTTACTCACCCGCCTCTTCTTCCTCAGCAGGGGGCTGTGCACGAAGCCCAGCCCCCTCACGCCCCCCTCCCAGTAGGTGCCCTTGCGCCCCCTCAGGGGCCAGTTGCTGCCACCAGAGAAAGGATGGCCGCCGTTGTCAGTGGAGAAGATGACCACGCTGTTCTGGTAGTAACCGTACTTGCGGAGGGCGTAGGTCACGTTCCGCACTGCCTCGTCCACCGCCGACACCATGGCGGCATATTTCCGGCGCGCCACGTTGCCCAGACCGCGGTACGGGTAGATGTATTCCCGCGGGGACTGCAGGGGTGTGTGCACTGCCTGGAAGGAGAGGTAGATGAATAGGGGCTGCGCTTGGGGATCGTGGGCGGCTAGGATCTTGCGCACCCTCTGTGTGTACAAGTGGGTGGAGTATTTTCCCCCCTGACCCCAGGCCACCGTCTCCCCCTCGTGGAGGTCAAACCCACACATCCCCGGGCCGTCGCAGGACTTGTAGGTGTAGTAGTCCACACTGCCCGTGAGCGAGCCGAAGTAGGTATCGAAGCCGCGCCGCGTAGGCAGGCACTGCTTCTTGTAGAAGCCCAGGTGCCACTTGCCCACCATGTGGGTGGAGTAGCCAGCCTGCTGCAGCCTCTGGGGCAGCGTGACATGGTGGAAGGGCAGGCAGTTAGGCTGCCGGGGGCGGATGATAGAGTGCTGCAGGCCTGTGTGGATCTGGTACCTATAGGCAATACATAAGATATGGTCCATTTAAATGCAACTTTGGTTCATAAACAAAGAATGTAATCAATGATCAATAATCAATCATCAAGGTAGCTCAACCGTTAACTAAATGAATGGATACAGAGTATTTACAATTGTGTTATTAGTAGCCTAGTAACAGAGAAAATGTATCAGATTAATATCATTACTGATGAACAATTCAGCTAATGAATTACATTATGGAAAAAGTGCGTCTGGGGGTGCTCTTGAGTCAAAAGGGGTCCCCTAAATAGTCAGAAATACAGTAATGTCCAGAAATGGCCTCATTGGAGAAAAAGGGGCAAACCTCCCTATGCCAATGAGCAAATAATCTTATTTTGCCTACGTTTGTAAGCCTAACACTAGGGATTGTGTGGTTGAATTAATACATAAATTGATTGGTATTATAGGTATGATAACCCATGTGTTGATCAAATAGCCATTCTGAGTAGTCTTATCAAATCTTAATGACGGGTAGATGGATGGATGTTAAAAAACACATGAAAAACATGAAAAAATGCCAATAGGCTAATTCGAAATAAAACTAATATCGATGGTCTCCGTTCTTAGATTATATTGGTACCAGACTGGCAGCCATTGTAATGAAAGGTTTGGTGGATTACACTCAGGAAAGTACACTAATGTGTAACAGATCTGCAATGTATGGGTCACAATATTATTTACTGTGTTGGTGTTTGTGCTGCAGCTGTGTCTAGGACTGTAAGACTTGGATGTTGTCTCCGATGGGGGTGATCCCCCCATATATTATGGCATTTGTTGTGTCATTTTCTTTTCTGTTTATTTCTGATATGTGACATGGCCTCCCCCCCCCCCCCTGTTTTTTTGTTTTGTTTTGTTTTGTTTTTCTTTTCTTTTGTTTGTGTTTTTGTTTTTTGTTTGTTAGTTGTTGGGGTTTTTTAAAAGAGAGAGAGAAAGAACATTCTCTGTTATTGTTTATGGACAATGTACTGCATAACGAAGTGCAATACTAGTTTTATACTATTACATGGGACAATAACCTCCCCCACGGATACTAGTTGTTGTTGTTATGTCCTGTTGTGTACATGTATGTGAAATTCAATAAAAAAATATTAACCATAAAACGAATATCGATGAGTTCATGATTAGGCCTAATTAACATAAATGTAACTCTCTCCATTGGATCCGACAACAGAACTTCAATGTGCAGATATGCGCATAGCCTACCTGCCGGTAATGAGCTGACTACGGGACGGGGTGCAGATAGGCTGGATGTAGTAATTCTCTAACTTCACTCCATCCGCTGCCAGTTTATCCAACGTCGGTGTACGGATATCGGAGCTGTGGTAGCCGATGTCGTTGAAACCTTGGTCGTCAGTCATGATGAAGATGATGTGAGGGGGATGCGGTACCGGCGATCTGTCTCCGAACTTCTGAACCGGCTCGTTCTCTACCTGATTCGGACTCATCCAGTCCCACGATAAGTAGCCGAGACTGAGCAAACTGACCACGGAGAATCCGGTTAGAGCTGACACTGCCATAATCTGTGCGCCCTTGTGTTTATCTATAACTGAAAGTATACCATTAATTCAGAATGCAAATGTACTCTTCAAGAAGATAAGCATGACGCAAATAGCTGTTATCCATGGTGAGAAAATGCATAGCCTAAAAAGTCTATGACACCAGTGTCCATCAGTGGCGCCTGGTCTCTCGACCTCTCCTTTTAGTGTGTCGGGTAACGCGTAGCCTTTTGTTCAACGACCTACATCGTCCTTGCTGACGTCTCTGAAATGTCCAAAACTTCTTTAAGAACATTTATCTTTCCCCCGAGGCCGTATTAACCCCGCCCGCCCGACTGACTTACCCTAGAGCCCCTAGACCCCCCCCCCCCCCCCCTACATGCGCACACACACCTCATGCCTGCTGGGTCTGGTATGTGTCCTGCCCAGTGATTAAAATAATACTGTAGTAATAATAATACTGTAGTAGGACTCTGGACATCTGGTTTATTCAGGCTACAGCAACACTTCACAGGAGGATATTTCCATCAAAGCACTGAACTCTATACTCAACTAAACTGTCTAGATCTAATATATTATACTATAGGCCTACTCTATACTATTTCATGGATACTTCCAGTATGTTGATTAGACCATATAAGTGTACTTGTAATAGGCCCATGTTAATTCACCATTTGCAGTAGGCCTAGTCCCGTATCCAAAGTCCAAATCCAAATGATAAAATGAACGGTTGTATTCTGCAAATCCAATGTTATGGTCCAAATGTAACCCCTGATATTTTCTATGAATTATAGACCTCTACAGAGAACCCTGGTAAGAATCCCCAACTTAGGAAAAACATGGCGTGGGGGGGGGGGTTCAGGAGAGCTACGGGGCCCCTATAGACACAATCAGAGACAGTGTTCCCCACTCCACTCACAGACCCTCTTTCATTCTTTCTGCTGTTTTACGAGAGCTGCAGACCCCAGAAGAAAGAGTGGACTCACAGATCCAGAGTACATACAGCAGCACTGATAACATCTCCAACCACTGAGCCACTTACACATCACAGATATGGCAGGAAACCACCATGGCTGGAGCTGCTCAGGCACAGATCCTAGACAGGTGAAAGGATTTGTACAGTTCTGGAGCGACCTCGACATAGAGACGGACAAAGCTCACAGATAACATGGCAGTGGAAGCAGAGTCATGTCTAAATACTTAAGAAATAATAAATCATTTCTGATATGTTTTTTTCATACTCAAGACGCATCTGTTCAGACTCGCCTTTGTACAACATGGCATGGGTCCTAACTAACACTATTCCCCATAGCTGCCTGAGCTCTTACACCTTAAGAAAATAATATATTCATTAATCTCGTGTATCTATTTTCTGTTTTTGTTTGTTTGTTTATTGTCCTGCTTCTCTTTTGTCTGTACAGTGTCCTTGAGTTAGTGAAAGGCGCTTTTAAATCAAATATTTATTATTTCAAAAGCAAGACAACATAAAACATGAAGGCCTAAGGTCGACGAGGACATACGCCAAAAAGAAATTATACGTTGTAAGAAAACATTTGTTGGACAAGATCCTGCAAAGTAAAACCACACATGCACACCTTGTAGATCTTGATAGTGGTTTGAGGCAGAAACGTGGGCATGGATGTGTGAGACCCCTTATAGGGCATGAACTAGAGGCAGGGGGGAAGTTTACTTAGCAGCGAAGGCATGTTTCTTGGGAGTCCAGGCTGGTCTGGTCAGAGAGTGAGTTTATATTAAGGCAGGTCAGGACGGGAAAGAGAGAAAAAAATGTGAGAGGTGCACCTGAGGTTTACTCTTCCTTGTTTATTTATTTAGCTTTCCTAGAGGGTGAGGCTTGGGCATCTGGGGGAGCGAGGGTTGTAGCAAACCAAACCACTCCAAAACCAGGGACCTGTTTTGCAATCAGGACAAGGTCAAGAGAGGACACTGATCTACACAGCTAGAGTATACTTATATTTCACCACAGCTGGAAATTTAAGTTAGTTCATTGAAGTTGTTCTACATTAGTGAACAAAGAGTTGAGATAGACAGAGAAAGAAACAGAGGCAGATAGAGAAAGAGATAGTGTGAAGTGTGTGTGTGTGTGTGTGTGTGTGTGTGTGTGTGTGTGTGTGCGCGCGCGTGTGTGTGTGCGTCCGTGCGTGCTTGTGTGCATGCACACATTTGTGTGTGTCTGTGTGTGTGTGTGTGTGTGTGTGTGTGTGTGTGTGTGTGTCTTTATGGAATCACCATGGATGGTAAGATGTGGGGGGTTGCAGAGTGAAATGCCAGGAAAATAATGTGCCTCACATGCTGAAAAAGTCTTTCAGGAGTCCAGTATGTCTATGCCATCCTAAAGACGAGTGACTCATCTGTTTACTCTTGGCCAGAGGTAGACTTGTGGAATGCTGCAACGCTTGGATGGTCAACAACAACATCATCAGGATCAACATCACACACACAGACACACACACACACACACACACACACACACACACACGTACACAGTAAACACACACACACACACACAGTACACACACACGTGCGCGCATATGCACACACACACACACACACACACACACACAAACACACACATACATACACAGAACACACACACACACTCGAGCCCAACCAGAGACAGCTGATGCCCACTGAATATAGATGAGGAGGAGGAGATGTCAATGGGTTGACAGTGATGCATCAGAAAGGCTAATTCCATCACAGACCCTAACTTTGCCAACAATACTCCCACCTAGAATACCAACATTTTTGTGAAACCAAGAGCATGTTTGATAATTGTATTTAAAGACACAGATGCCCAACAATACACCCTGAATGCAACCACTCTCAACCACAAACGGTTGAATAAATAGAATCACTGGTTTTGTCAAGATATTTTAATCTATTTGTTTGTTATAATTTTATCTTGGTGATTTCAGTTACTACATAATATTGTCAAAATGAACTATAAGCAAGAAATGTACTATAAGTAAAAACACACGTTTATAAATGACTTGCAAACAGGTCAGGACCAGAAATAGCATGATTGATTTCTATGGTGGTTGTGGAAGGTATACAGCATCTTGCCAGGTTAAAAAAGGATGTCAGATTGCTTTAATTTATCATTGTGGTTGAACTTGAGGTGAATCAGTGTATGTCATACAGCAGATCACATTCTTAGACTCTTAATGGGTGCAGAAACCCAGAGACCCGGAGCACGTAATACACTATGCATGTATTACAGTATCATTTATTTAGGTTCTGACTTATTCACCTCAAGTCTGTCTGGGTTTATACAGTCGGCAGACCAGTTTGATCAATGTGTCATGCAGGGTTTTGGATCTCAATCATAAAGCTTTTGGGATTTTATATAGAATGTAAAAGCAACATTTTATTGTTTTCAATGGGATATTGAGGATTAGTGAGGTGTCTATAAAGAAGAAAGGAGTTCTATCACTTGACATAAAAAAAAGTTATTGACGTCATAAACATCAGTGGCTTTGTTTTGATTTCTTTGTTTATTGCAACTTATTGGCATAATGGCTTGTGTATTTCTGGAGTCAATGAGTAGGATCCTTTACATGTTGGGAGATTAAACATCATTTAAGTCATTTTCTATTGCTACTCTTTGATCAAAAAGTGATATAAAAGCTGTATGTGAGCCTGTTTCATTAAAGGAGAACTCATAAATGAAGAGTAGAGAGGCTCAGAGAACAGTTAATTAAAGCTACTACCGTTTAGGCAGAGCTTGCTCCCAGTAAACATACTACATTGATGATTCACCTCTACCTTTTTACCTGCTTACATTTTATTTCTAACTTAAAAAAAGGGGCCCAGTCTGGGTTTAACAGAAGGAGCCATTTGTGTATGGCTGACTCATCAAAGTACCTCAGTTTACTGAAAGCCATCTCCTACACCCCCCCTCACCCCACCCCCATCTTGCTCCATCCCTTTCCTACTGTACCAGGTACTAGCCTTCATTTCTTCCTTCTCAGAAAACGAGGGGACATGAAAGGAGTAATTAGATGAAATGGCGGTTGAGAGCAGTGCTGCTGTGTTGGTCAGCACCAGTTGTTGAGTTTGGCTGAGGAAGAGGCGCTGTTATTGAATATGGCTGCTCCCTCACCACGAACACTAGCCCCTTTCTAATCAACGCACGACTGCCAGTAAACCTGCACATTGCTCTCTCTCTCTCTCTTACTCTCTCACTCTCTCTTTCTCTTTTTCTCTTTCTCTCTCTCCTTTTTACTCCTTTTTACTCGTTTTTACTGAACGTTCTGTGATAACTACAGCTACAAACAGAGGTTGCCCCCTCTCTAACCCACAGCCTGGATATTGGACATTGTCCCTTCTCCATTCTTATCTCTATCCAACAAAACCTTTTGTCGATCAAATAATCATAAGGCTCCTGGCAGACACCGTGGAATGGAGATAAGGTTTGGATTGGAGATTCAGGATTCAAGGGGTGGGGGGGGGGGGGTGTAAGTCGCTTTTATTTTTTTCTATTTGCAGGGAGCAGCAGTTCTCCACACAGCACCTGGACCAGACACAACCGTTCATCAGGACCCCTGATCTGGAGGGTCTCTGGAGGTCAGGGATTGCTTGGACATTCTACTTTTTTATCTGTTGTGTATTATGTAAACAAACATCACTAAATCAGTCACCTGATCGTAAACAACACTTAAAGACCACTGGGGACAGATTGTGACATACCGTATTAGTCCCATTAACAACAAACCTGGGACTGGCTGCAGTTAGTTACCTGTCAAAAGCAGTAGCGGAGGGATTTGAGTGGCTGGACCCGAGGAATTTGACTTTATGTCAATTTATTTTCTGTGAAACAGACTGCCATTTACGAGCGTAACCTGAATAAACAGCTCCGTCCTCGGCCAGTTTCATACAATCACAACGAGTGGGAACGAGCACTCGCTCAGTTTCGTGTCTACTACTCAGGAACTATGTGTGGGTGTGTTTCAGCACAAGGCACTCTCACACGCAAAGACACACACTCGGACATGCACAAATACACACACACAAACACATACACCCTGGTGAAAAGAAAAGAACAAAAAAGGGTTGTCTTACTCAGGGAGGTGATGATTAGAGAAAAATGAGCAGGGTAAATATTATATTTCTTCCATTTAACTCTGGTGGTCTAACTCATCAACACCATGAGAATAGAAGCTGAGTCTGCTTAATCAGAACCAACTTGTGTGTGGGGGGGATGGGGTGCGTGTGTGCGTGTGTGTGTGTGTGTGTGTGTGTGTGTGTGTGTGTATGTGTGTGTGTCTGTGTGTGTCTGTGTGTGTACAGGAGAAGATTGAGGACGTGGTGAAATCAAGCTTGGTGAGCCCCACTGGAAGGGTCTAAGTTGAGATTGGAATACACACTGCTTTCCTTTCCTGGTTTTGCCCCCATGAATGAGCTCTTTCAGTGCCCTGCACCCATTAACCCCTTGCTTACCCAATACTCTCCCCCAGGTTGAACTAAGATAAATACCCCACCACCACCTCCACCTCCCTTAGCCTTTCGATCCACTTCCAGGCGGTCTGTTGTAAGCAACACCCTTTAGGGCCTGCACCACACAATGTTTCATCCCAACCCCAAACACCATCCCACCTCCCACCCCCGTAGTGTACACCCCAACGCCCAAACCCTTATCCAAACACACCTGTTCCCATCAGATTCAACCACACTGGCAGATTTTAATTTGTCTATTTGATTTGTCTTAGGATAGTTGTTGGAGCGTCTCACTCCGCTGCCAGGCTGCCAGACCTCGGGATGTTATTCCTGCCATGATGCCGTGGAGAACTGACTCACCAGTTTTAGAACCACAGGAGAAACATGAATAAAGCACATAGCTCAGGTGAGGAGCAGAGGCGACGGCAGGCGGTGGTCTGTTTTAAATAAAATGTCTTCCTCTTTTATTGCCGGCGGGTACGATCGTCTCATTGCAGCCTTAAGTGTGTGAAGCAGCTGACACATCCTCATGGACCACCATGAAGAATCGCAAGAAACCACAAGAAGTGTCTGTGGGTCCATTGCAACTCATGAGATACAAGTCCACTGCTCCAAACACTCATGGAACTAGAACACATTAGATTAGATTAGATTAGATTAGATTAAACGTTATTGTCATTGCAGAGTACTCCTTTGATGACTGCATCAAAGGAGGAACTGTTCATTTAAATATATAGAAGAATAAAGGGGCACTCATTGTTTTGCAATCCACTTCAAAACACTTAAGGTCTCATTTGAGGTCTCTCATCTTTCTGAACCTCTCACACTAAAACATTGAATTATATATAATCTATCTACCTGTTTTATTTGCCATGCAATCAACTTGTCAGTCAGTTGTTGGAATTCGTCGTTTTTTTTGCTCTAGACAGGGTGAGCCATAGTCGGCGCTGTAAGGCGGTCAACTTCTCCAGAATTGAGTTAATTGAGTCTTCCCTTACAAGCGAGTTCGTTTAATCTCAACGAGACGTCCTTGATATAACTTCTAAGATAAAATGATTCAATTACTACTGAACTGTTCTTTAAGAGAATATTTATTCGAGCACATCAGCAAGCAATAGCATTTCATTCCATGGAAAGGGGTCCTATCTAGTTTCACCTCCGCAGGCCAGTATCAGCTAGTCGTCAATAGGTTAACTGCAGAAGCTTCACCAGACAAGAGCCCAGTTTCGCCTTGATACATAGTCTTTATACATTTTGATTTCACATTTGGGGCTGGGCTGTCCCTCCTCCCTCTATCTGGTAGTTTTTAATTGTCAGCATTAAATCTGTTGTGGCCTTCAACTCCTTTCGGTGTGTGTGCGAGTGTACTGTGTGTTATCTTCTTCTTCTGGCCCCCGGCCGTTAGTCATGGTGAGAGTGGTTGCACACTTTGTCTGCAACTGTATCCACCTGTGTGAGCAGCCTAGTCTTGCGCAACATTAGACACACACACATTCTGTTATGTTTTTAAGAAATCAGTAAGCATATGCACACAGTTATGTTTTTAGGATGTACAGACATGTTTATACAGTTAATTCTATGTGCGTTCTAAAGCACTAATTGGCCAGTTATTTGATCTTCAAACCCATTCCCTCATGACTAGGTCAGTATGTCCTCCTTATCAGAATAGCTTGTGAAAACATAACTGTTGCCAGGACCACAGAGTCCCATGACTTGGGATTCGATTAACTAGTTAAAATACAGTATAAAAGACTATAGACTTAGTTATGAAAGTATAAAATCAGTACAGGAAAATAGAATATCATAACAGCAGGTGCAAAATGGTTGTTAGCACATAGGTAAAAATAAGTAATTTACAGGCGGTTTGAATTATAATACTTTCTTTTAGTCAGGAGCTTTTCTTCTTCATGTCGCTCAAAAACAGAACCTCTCTTTTGGCTTTGCGTGACCTTCCCATTTTTCTCAACTGACCTCAGTCACATATTATTTAAATGAGCACGTAGTACATGATTTATCACTTCTAGTTATTTTAATACAAATTCCCAACAGCCCCTTGGCGCAATTAGGGGTTAAGTGCCTTACTCAAGGGCACATGCAGCTCCCTCCTGAGGCAGGGATCGAACCAACAACCAACACACATTTTCGAACCAACAACCTTCTAACCGGAGTTTCCGACCCGCGAGGTTTTTCCGACCCTACCAGATCCGGTCATAGGTTCTGCCCTTTCCGGCCATAGGTAGCGCTATGATTCGCTGACGACGATGACTTACGATCACATGATGACCGCCATTTTTACCCATCAGTAATTTTGGCTGTTTATAGATCTAATCTCTGTAGCTACCTTAAGATACATGGATGTCGCGCGCGCACCCGCGCGCGACGTGAGAGAGTTTAGGTGAGAGAGAGACAGGTGACAGAGATGGAGTTTCATACAGCACTCAAGTTTTACTTGATGCATCATATGTATCCTCCTGGCATGCCCAAGGTTGGACACCTTAAATCAAGGATTCTAAAGGCGTCCAAGAATTACTTGATGAAAGGTAAGTCAGTGTGAATAACTATGTTATATCCACTCTTGAAGCCACTGCTTGAAATGGCGAAAATGCATAGGCCTGTATCAAAATTGAGTGTCTCATTAAGCATCTGCTAACTATTGTGTGCATAAAACCTGTTTCCAGTGGCTTTATATTTGCACTTCTAAATGAATGCTGTATTTTCCTGCTGCATCAGGTGAGGAGTTGTACTACAAGGACAAACATCGCTTGGTGGTGTGCAACAAAGATGGAGTTTGTGATGTCCTGATGGTAACTTTCTTATCTGACTTGAGTTCTTGTCCATCATCTTTCCCAATTATGAGAAGATTATCATTGTTGGAGACCTCAAAACCTACTTATTCAATCTCGCCTTTTAAATGTCTGTCTTTGTTGTTGTTTCATCTGTACTATTGTTGTTTTATCTTCTTTGCTCTCTGTGAAGCACATTGTGTCAAATTTTTGTGAGAAATGGGCTATACAAATGAAGTTTGATTTGATCTGAAGGAGTGCCACGACAACCATGGGACTGGGGGTCATCCAGGGAGACGCCGAACGCTGGAGAAGGTGACGGCGTCCTACCACTGGTCCAACTTGCGGGAGGATGTCACAAAATGGGTGAGTTTTTGATGTTATTAGTGCATGGTGTGTGTGAACATTGTAATTTATACACTGCCCATTAGCAATGATCTTTTACTCAAAGATCTCCAACTCTTGTGTAATTCTCATACTGACCACAATCTGATTCTGCACTGGAACACCCAGACCATCATACAGGCCGCGGCCCCTCAACCACAGCGGTTCTGCACCTAAGGCACTAAGCCCAGCAGCTGACCACCACCACCACCACCAACATGACGCCTCAACCACATCAAGAATTATCTGACTCTAGATAATTTCCTCTGAAATGTCACTGTTTTAAAGGTTGATGAGTGCCCCCGCTGTCAACATCATGAGACAATAAAGACAGTTGCACCTGTACAGTATAGTATAGTGGATAGTGTACATAGCCTTTATTTATGTAAACCAGCTCCTTTCCCTTCTTGTTTTTTTAGTTTTTTTTTCTTTCCTAGCACCAGGGGAGCCACCCCTCCCAAATTTCGTTGTTTGGTACCTGTACTATAGCAATGACAATAAAGACCATTCATTCATTCATTCATTCAATCACCTGTACTCCATCCCATCCAAGTGAAAGAGGCATGGAGTGTCCTGGGGATTGATCTCATTGGTCCACTTCCCACCACTGCAAAGGGCAAAAGGTAGCTACTGAATGTTGGGCAGAAGTATGTGTAACCCCTTTTGGTTAAAGCTAGTGAGATAAGCTGACATCATGTATTGGATCAAGTCAATAAAAGTTATGAAGCAAGTTTTTGGTGGACCCCATGAGGAATAGCTGCTGCAATGCTGTAGCTAATGGAGAACAATCTGCATTTTTCATTGCAGATACATTCTGACTGCAACCGACCTCTTCACCAAGTGGGCTGTGGCAAAAACCCTCTACACCAAAACAGCCAATGAGGTGTCCAGGAAGATAGTTAACATTCTTCTTGACTTTGGACTGGTAGAGAGGATCATTACTGACCAAGGACGGGAATTTGTGAATGAGGTACAGTTATGTATATAAGACACAGTGTATGTGATGTGTGACATTTGATAATTGTAATTTAATCTAATTTAATTGCATACACTAATGCATCTGCAGGTCAACCGTGGTGTTTTTGAGGCTCTGGGTGTCAAACACTGCATCACGTCATCCTACCACCCCCAGGCCAATGGACAGGACGAGCGCACAAACCGCAACGTGAAGACTGCGCTTGCCAAGTACTGTGGGGAGGGACAGAACGACTGGGATGCCCATTTGAGGGGCATCATAATGAGCATCAACACCTCTAAGCAGGTAGCCTACTATTGTGTAACAACTGCATATGTAAACAATTCAAACAAACATAGAAAGAAACAAAAAACAATTTAAACAATCTAGAAAGATGGTGAAATGCTATTGATTGTACTTTTGTTTTGTTTTACAGCGATCAACCAGGTACAACCCCGTACATGGCACTGTTCGGACGGCACCCTCACAGCCCAGGTGTCATCAACACAACACAGACTGAGGAGGGTGACGACTCAGCTGTGGTTGTGGTTGATTTGCCAGAGGAGGATGTACAGGCGAAGACTGTCGAAGTTACAGATCTACATGCAAAGGTGATGTAAAAATGGCAATTTATGCATAATAATATCTAATAATAACAAATATGCATACAATGGCAATATATGCTATAAAATATGAATATGTTTCAAGGGAAAATTAATTAAATGATAAAAAAAAAAAATTATTACCAGAACATCCAAATTGCCCAGGCAAGGCAGAAAAAGACCTACGAGGCCCAGAAACAAAAGGGGGTCAAATCCTTTGACTTCAAAGTTGGGGATGAGGTCTTACGGGCAAACAAGCGGAAGGAGAGACGGAAAGGAGGGCGACTGGAGGCCAATTGGTTTGGGCCGTACATCATATCCTCCATCTCACCCAAGGGTGTGGTGATGCTGTCCAGCACCAAAGGGCGTCAGATAAAGCAGGGTGTGAACGTTGCCCAGCTGAAGCCGTTCATCAGGCCTAATTTGAGAGGTATTATTATTGTTAATACAAGGACACACACTGTGTGTATGTGCAGTAACTGTATGTATGTGATACTTGCATAATACTGTATCCTCTCCATCAGAGTCCAGAGAGCCTGAGCCACCAGTCGTCCCTCCGTATCTGTGCGCTATGACCCCAAGCCAGGACATGCTGGTAAATATAAATGTCTACTTGATACGCAATCATCTTTTGTATGTTTGCTATTGATTTAAAGTATGTTTTATATCTATTACTTGTAGCTAAATTATGTAGCTTATGTAGCTTATTCCTTCCAGCTAGAGTCTGGATCTAGCTAGAGTTAGAGTCATGTCAGAGGGAGGGGCTTTTGACACGTGCATGCTGTCTGAGTCAGTCCATCCTCTCCATGGGCGTGGGTTAGATGTGGCTACAGGCCCCAAACATTTCCCAAATAAGATATATATGTATATGTACACATGCTATATTTCGGTTAACCTACACAATGTTTTTACTTGATTCCAGCTAATTTGTGAATGAATACGTTTTTGTTTGTGTATGGTCAATCCATTTTTATGTAAATATGGTTTCATGCTGTATTGATTTACAATAAATTCATTGCATTTCATTAAATCGTGTTTGATCATGGAGCTCATCCGTAACCGCAGCTTTACCCTCACCACCGGTCGCGGACAGCTAAGCAGGCTTCGACGCCTTAAGAACGGCGTCCCTCAGGGATCGGTCCTGGCCCCCCTCCTCTATAATATCTACACCTATGACCTGCCCAACACACTCTCGCGGAAGTACGCCTACGCAGACAACCTCGCAGTGGTGTACTCTGCTGGAAATTGGCAGTCTGTGGAGGGGATTCTGAGCCAGGACATGCAGACACTAGTGGCATACTTCCGGAAATGGAGATTGAAGCTTAGCGAGGCAAAGACGGTGTCGGCTGCCTTCCACCTTAACAACAGGGAGGCTAAACGTGAGCTTAGAGTACACCTAGATGGAACTCCCCTGCCATGTTCCGCTGAGCCAATCTATCTCGGCGTGACATTGGACAGGACGCTCACGTTTCGCCGACACCTCGAGTCACTGCGCAAGAAGTTAACAGCTCGTGTGGCGTTGATGAGGCGACTGGTTGGCTCGGGCTGGGGCGCCGGCGCAAGGTCCTTGCGCACGGCAGCCCTAGCCCTCGTTTATTCAACTAGTGAATACTGCGCCCCAGTATGGTGTCGCAGTGCCCACACCCGCCTCATCGACTCGCCTATAAACGAAGCCTTGCGCATTGTGACAGGATGCCTGCGTCCTACCCCCGTGGACAACCTTCCCATCCTAGCAGGCATCCAGCCCGCAGGCCTCCGCCGCATGGGAGCCACAGCACGTCTCGCCTGCCGGGCCGTGGAGCTTAATAACCATCTGCTCCATGATAGGCTCACTATAACAGCGGAGCCCTCCCGGCGTCTCAAGTCGAGACACCCATTTGTGCCTGCCGCACAGGATCTCAGGCAGCAATGCAGAGATCTCAACATCAGTGCGGCAGGATGGGCGGATTATATGTGGCGCGCGGAGTGGGAGGCTAACACCTCCAAACTCCGCGACCACATCCCAGTCGCCGGCCCTGAGCCCCTCGGGATGGACTTGCCAAGGCTATCCTGGGTGAGGCTCAATCGTCTCCGGACCGGCGTCGGGCGTTTCCGCTCATCAATGCACAGATGGGGCTTGGCCCCAAATGCGTCGTGCGAGTGTGGCGCAGAGGACCAAACCGCAGACCATGTTATCCTGGATTGCCCGGTGTACCACCCACCCAACGGGATGCATGGTCTGTCGGTATTAGATGACGAGACGATGACGTGGCTTCTGGAGGGGTGTCGAGAAATATAGCCCGGGTGAGCCCCTCAACCAGGTCTCGGGGTGGTAAAAGGGTAGCCCCTCGGCCCCGAGCCTGGTGGAGTGGAGAGGAAAAACAACTACCCATACGCCGAAGAAGAAGAAATCGTGTTGCTTTACTACAAAAAACACATCTGATTGAGGTAGACTACAAAACATTGAGAAAGGATTTGGTAAACCAAGTATTTCATGCGTCATAATGGTAAGAAGAGGGGTGTGGCCATAGTAATTAATACATCTCTACCATTCTCTGAAGAGAAAGTGATAAAAGATAATAGGAGAAGATATGTAATGGTTGACCCTATTACATTAACCATAGCTAAAGGTAATGAATCTTTTTTTCATTTCATACCTATTAGTTTACTCTAACGAATTAAAATGATTAACAAGCATAATGGCACAGAGAATGCAGAGATGTGTATATATGGTATACAAAGGGTTGAAATATATGTTATTATTATTATTACTTTATTATCACATAACAGCTATTTGAAGCAAACTATGGAAAATGTATAACTGAGTAGTGAAATACTCAGAAATAGTGAAATACATTCTTAGAAATGTCTACCGTGTCATGATTACAAAGATACCACTTGAACACACACACTGTGACACATTGGTCGCACGCGCGGCGCGAAACACACACACACACACACACACACACACACAACACACAGTTTCAGATCTACTAATAACGGGTCTTCGTTGTCATCGTTGTCATCGCGAATCATAGCGCTACCTATGGCCGGAAAGGGCTGAACCTATGACCGGATCTGGTAGGGTCGGAAAAACCTCGCGGGTCGGAAACTCCGGTACTTACACCGGCCTGTCTAACCTTTAGGCTACCGCCATCCCCAGTTTTGGAGGGTATAAAACCATTTTGAGGTGAATATAAGTATCGTAGAGTTAGCCTGTTCTCAAATGTTTGTTTCTATTCAAGACAAGACAGGACGTTTGATTCAGGACAATTGACTAAAGGCATAGAAATGTACGAAGGAAAGAAAAGGATGAGGACGAGGTGTCTTTACATTGGTGATTGATTGATTGATTGAAAACTTTATTAGAAGATTTGCAGAAGTAGGTACATGAAAGTACATATTACATACAAGGTCAACTAACAGGATAAAAACCCAAGAAAGCCACTGGCTTATTTCAATTGGGGTCCTTGATTCTCAATTCATCGTTACATGTAAGACAGACAAAAAAGCTAGTACTATCTACAAGATAATACAGACAAATAACTATTACTATCTACAAGATAAACACACATCCATCATGGGAAGAACAATACAACAAAACATAAGGTATGTACAGCGGGTAGGACAGGTGGGGACATACACCACAGGTGGGGGCGGGGGACAAAACACAAAGTATGTACAGTGGGTAGTTCGGGTCTTTTAATCTGATTTTTGATTTAGAGGGTCCAGTTACGGATTGCAGCCTCCTGTAAATGTTGGTGAAGGACTGTGTAACCTTGAGGTCCTTGCACAAGTTCATTCAGTATAAAACTACAGAATATGTCAAAGAGATAGGTCTTGCTCTGCCCAGGGCAGCTAATTTCAAACAGATGGTTGAGAGAATCGTATTGTTTGATCAAGGACCCCAATTGAAATAAGCCAGTGGCTTTCTTGGGTTTTTATCCTTTTAGTTGACCTTGTATGTAATATGTACTTTCATGTACCTACTTCTGCAAATCTTCTAATAAAGTTTTCAATCAATCAATTCAATCAAACAAACTGATTATTTGAGACCAGTTTCACCAGAGATTTAGTACGATCCCGCAGTTGAAAGTCGGTTGATTGCCTCGTGTGTGGTAAAGAATGCCCGGTCAATTGTGTTGTCGCTGCACTACAAGTCCCATCATGCTTGGCGAGGCAAGGTTGAAAGTTTAAAGTTGAACATGCGCGATGTAAGAAACGAAAGACAAACACACTAATGTGGCCACGTTCGTTCAAACATTTGCAACGATACGTTATTTTTATTTTTTTAATTATTATTATTGTTGTGCTAGCGTCGGAATATGTCTTCTAAGGAAAATCAGGTTTCAAAACATGAGTTGACGCATTTGATCTACCGGCATTTGAAGGAGAATGGCTTCCAGAAAGCGGCAAATGAGCTCCAGAAGCATGTTCTACAGGTCTCTGTCGCTGCCTTTGCCCACTAACATTCATTGTCTGTTGAATTTGATTATAATTAAAGGAAATGTTGTTGGATCCCGTGATTGTAGCTAAATGCATGGCTTAGATGCATACGTTGTATCACTAACGAGATCTGTGTAGCCCATTTCTTTGCAACATTGTTACAACTTCAGTGATTTAATTGTAGCACTGCCAGCACGGTTAGGCAACAACGTAACATGCATTGGTTTAGACAATATAATTAAACAAGTGACCTTATTTATTGCAGTGTGCACTTATTTAATGCATGTTTATGCATGTTACGTTGTTGCCTAACCGTGCTGGCAGTGCTACAATTAAATCACTGGAGTTGTAACAATGTTGCAAAGACATGGGCTACACAGATCTCGTTAGTGTCTGCGTGATACAACGTATGCATCTAAGCCATGCATTTAGCTACAATCATGGGATCCAACAACATTTCCTTTCATTATAATATGCCATTTGGGTCGCTTTAAAGTGACCTCTTGGTTGAAGTTGTGTGCTTAGAGATACTGATTGCTTGTCCTGTCTGTTATCCTCACATCACTTCAAATTTGGTGCATAGCTTTGTTGTTTTTAATGATGTAGGATTTGGTGATTCTGTTTCTCTGAATAGGTGGAACCAAAAGTGTTGTCCACGTCACTACTGGACATCTATAATAAATGGTTTGGAGAGTGAGTATGCTTCCCTCCAAACAATTTTTTTTTAAAATACTGGACAATATTGGTTGTTGTGTAGAATAAAATAACTGTGTTGTATTTGTTTTTGATTGTGTGCTTCTTAGCGAGCCTAAGAGCACAAAAACAGATACAGAACCATCCAAACTGAAAAAGGGCCGACAGCCAGACCCGGAAAGCAGCACCGAGAGCCCTGATTCAGATGAAAAAACAACACCTCTTAAAGGTACAACTAAGCTCTCTGCAACATTGATGCTATCTGTTTCTGTCTTCACTTGCCAGCTCTTGCACTCTCTATGCATTAACAACCTTCAGTAGTCTCAATACATCTAAACATGACAGGAAAGTATGTGTTCAGAATCAAGTTTGTTGTTGCATCCCATTATACAAGGATAAGATAGTAAAATTCGTAGGCTTCAGTTCCTCTGCATTGCAGCAACAAGAGAAGAAAAATGGCAATAGTTATTAAAGAAAAGTATTGTACTGTGCAGTAGATGGTAGAGGTAGGTATTAGAATAAAGTGCCTGTGTGTGGAGTGTGCTTAAGGGTAAATAGTCACTAGTCCTTCCTTAGTAGGTTTGTTCATAAGCCTGAATGCTTGGTGGAAGTAGCTATTGTTTAGCCTCCGGTTTTGACTCTGAGGCTACAGTACTGTTTCTTGTGTGGCAGCAGCTCGAACAGACTGTGGCTGGGGTCTTCAATAAACCTCCAGGCTTTGCTGACACACCGTTTGTCGTATATATACCCTGGGTGGAGGGAAGCTCATATCCACTGATGCACAGGCTGTCTGCACCAGACCGGCAGTGATTCATCCAGTCAGGATGCGTTCGATTGTGCCCCTGTAGAAGGCCCGTAGGATCTTGGACCCCATGACAAACTTCTTCAGCCGCCTGAGGTGAAAGTGTGCCTTTACCACCACCCGTTTAATGTTCTAGTCTCGGGTGAGGCCGTTGGTGATGTGGGTGCCGAGGAACTTAAAGCTGCTGACCATTTCTACAGCAGACCCGTTGATGGCGATGGGGTCATGTTCCCGTCCTTTCTTCCTTAAGTCTACCACCAGCTCCTTGGTCTTATCGGCATTGAGAGCGAGGTTGTTTTCCTGGCTATACTGAGCTCTTTCATATAGGCCATCTCATCGCAGCCAGTGATCAGTCCGATCGCTGCTGAGTCGTCAGCGAACTCAATCACAGAGCTGGAGCTAAAGCAGTTGAAGCAGGAGGGGACTATTCCTGTGGAAAGGGAGAGGTTGAATATCTCCGTAAACACACCAGGCAGCTGCACCATGCACACTGTGATCACCCAGCCTGGTATGCCTTCCGGCCCGGCTGCTTTGTGCGGATGTTGACAGTTGACACGCTTGAACATCTTGCACACGTCTGCTTCGGTGATGACCAGAGCGCTGGCTGTGTTGCCTGTGGTGTGTGCCCTCTGCAGGAGGTTGGTGTTAGTATCAAAAGCAAAATAGTATCAAAACAGTTGTAGAAGCTTTTCAGTTTGTCAGTGTTAGCAAGCAATGTTAGCATGGCTTATGTGTTAGTCGGCTATTGTATTAAAGGTGACTGAATGCAGTGTCCAAAACAAGAGGAGGATTTACATTAATTGGATTTACATTAAGTGGATTTACATTCAGCGTTCCTTGCTCTCTCCAGCCCCCCAAACTCCAAAGGCAATGAGCACAGTCAACTCCAGCCCAGCTAAAGCCGAGGCTGCACCCCAGAGTACCCCTGCGGGAAAGGAGACAGCGGGAGAGAGTTCGGGGACAGACGACTCAGAAGACTCAGAGGGTGAAGAAATGAGCCAAAGTCTACTCCCACAGGTGAAACAGAGGGGATGAAGAGTCCCAGAGTAGTGGACGTATGGGGAAATCAATGAATGGACATTAGATTGATAGATAGACGCATGACATACAGTACCTTGATAGACAGGTTGATTGAATGTTGTGTCCTGTTTATGTGACAGACTCCTGTCCCTCACAACAACCAATTGGCTCCTAAGTCTCCTGTCAAGCTTGCAGTAGCAGCCAATGAGAGTGAGAGCTCATCCAGTGACAGCGATGAGGATACTCCACCACCGGTTAGTTTGGATGAGTTGATCAAAACTTTCATGACAAACTGAAATTTGTGTCATTCTTATTCAATGTCATAATTAATAGAAACATTGTTTCTCATTTAGATTTTGTGTTTGCCCGCTTACTGTTTCCTCCTTTAGAGAACTACCTCAACACCAAAAAACATATCAAAATCACAAGTAAAGCAACAAAAACAGACATCTACAATTAAGGATAAACTCACCCCTGATACCCTAGTTAAACCAGTTGTTGCCACTGCCACACCCAAGACCACAGCAGCAGAGGAGTCCAGTGACAGCACTGACTCATCATCAGATAGTGAGGAGGAGGGTCCAGGGGTGACTTTATTAATTAGTTTATATAATCTTGTATAATAATGTATAGGTTGCCCTATTTTGCCCTATCAAATTAAACACTAGATATTTGCCACCACATTTGTATTTGTCTCTAAAATTCAGAAAACAGCCGCAACACCAACCAGTAAAACAACGTCACTGGCCAAGACTAAACCCACACCAGCAAAGCCAGCAGTTGCTGCTACTCCAAGCAAGGCCAAGCCAACAGCCACTGCTACACCCAAGACCACAGCAGCAGAGGAGTCCAGTGACACCACTGACTCATCAGATAGTGAGGAGGAGAGTCCAACCGGGGTGAGTTTATGAGAGTTCATTTGTTCCTACAGAATAGTTTTTGCTTCCCAACGTTCTCAAATTAAACACTAGAAGGAACAACTGAGTCACATTTTAATTTGTCTTTACAATGATTTAGAAAACATCGTCCACACCGAAAGCGACACCAACCAGTAAACCAACATCAACAGCCCAAACTAAACCCACCCCTGCTACCCCAACAACACCAGCTTTAACTCCAAGCCTTGCCACACCCAAGACCACAGCAGCAGAGGAGTCCAGTGACAGCACTGACTCATCAGATAGTGAGGAGGAGAGTCCAACAGGGGTGAGTTTATTGATAGTTTATGTAATTGTATAGAATAATGTATAGCTTTTCCCTACTATACCAGAGTAAACACAAGACTGAACATTTGCCACCACATTTGTATTTGTCTCTAAAATTCAGAAAACAGCCGCAACACCAACCAGTAAAACAACGTCCCCGGCCAAGACTAAACCCACACCAGCAAAGCCAGCGGCTGCTGCTACTCCAAGCAAGGCCAAGCCAACAGCCACTGCTACACCCAAGACCACAGCAGCAGAGGAGTCCAGTGACACCACTGACTCATCATCAGATAGTGAGGAGGAGAGTCCAACAGGGGTGAGTTTATTGATAGTTTATCTAATCTTGTAGAATAATGTATAGGTTTTCCCTACTATACCAGAGTAAACACAAGACTGAACATTTGCCACCACATTTGTATTTGTCTCTAAAATTCAGAAAACAGCCGCAACACCAACCAGTAAAACAACGTCCCCGGCCAAGACTAAACCCACACCAGCAAAGCCAGCGGTTGCTGCTACTCCAAGCAAGGCCAAGCCAACGGCCACTGCTACACCCAAGACCACAGCAGCAGAGGAGTCCAGTGACACCACTGACTCATCATCAGATAGTGACGAGGAGAGTCCAACAGGGGTGAGTTTATTGATAGTTTATCTAATCTTATAGAATAATGTATAGGTTTTTACTATATCAGAGTAAACACAAGACTGAACATTTGCCTCCACTTTTATTTGTCTTTAAACCAATACAGAAAACAGCCGCAACACCGACAGCAACACCAACCGGCAGTAAAACAACATCAACACCCAAGACTAAACCCACCCCAGCAAAACCAGCATTAACACCTACCTCTACACCCAATACTATAGCACCAGCTAGTAAGGAGCCCAGTGATAGCAGTGACTCTTTGTCAAACAGCTCAAGCAAAGCTCCAGATAAGCAGGCTGAAGTTCAACTCAAGCAACCTGCTTCAGCCAAGAAGGCCCAGAATGGGGGAAACGGTGGAAAGAAAAGTGCTGCTAAGGTGAGCTTCAAATTACGGCTCCAGATAGTTTACATGAGTAGTTGCTACTCCTAATGCTGTGCCACTGTCCAACAGGGGTGAGTCCTTTAGAGTAGTCTGTTTCTGTAGTACAATATAAAACTGTATGTATATGTTAGGGGTGTAACGCTACACGTATTCGTATCTAAGATTTTCGGTACGAGTCCTTCGGTTTGGTTTGTTTCGCATTTGTACCGAATGAATGCAGCGTTCTTTTACCAACTGCACTTTTTTGTGTGTTGAAGTAATCTCAGCCAGTACGCATGCGCACACACACCACAGAGAGATTGTTAGTAATTTAACAGTCATTATGGCGAACGCAGATAAACTAGAAGTTGAAGTTCCTCCAGCCTCCCTTAAATCTCTTGTTTGGGAAAATTACGGTCTCTCAGTTACCTACAATGATGATGGACAAAGACAGGTGGATCAGACCAAAGCTATGCGATCGGGTGTGCAGCTGGCTGGATGTCGAACTTGCTCACTCATTTGAGTCGGCATCACCCGATTGTGAACATCACAGCTACAAGAAAAAAGTGCTCTCCATGGCATTTAAGCAGCCTCTCACTAACAATTCAACGCAATAGGTGTTTTTATACCAGACGACCATACTCCGTTGTCGAGAACACAGGTTTTAAACATTATGTTGAAAGTAATCGAGCCTTGTTAGTTCCCTCTCGTCCGCATTTCAGCCAGCAAATCATACCAGCCCTTTATAAACAAGCACAAACTACAGTTGTCCGCAACTTATCCAAGGCACCAGCTTTCTTAATTAAGAAAGGAAGACCCACGGTTTGTTCAGTAAACCACTGTTTAATAATAATGAAAAAAAGTCTATATATATGTTTTGGTAATTTTTACCCTGCTGTACCGAACCGTGACTTCAAAACCGCAGTACGTATCAAACCAAAATGTTTGTGTACTGTTACACTCCTATTATATGTACTAGTATAATACAGTATTTTATTCTCTAGATTTCCTGGTTGGAACATTTGAGTTACATTTTAATTTGTCTCTGCAATGATTTAGACAACTTCGTCCACACCGAAAGCGACACCAACCAGTAAACCAACACCAACACCAACCAGTAAACCAACACCAACCAGTAAACCAACAGCCACTGCTACACCCAAGACCACAGCAGCAGAGGAGTCCAGTGACACCACTGACTCATCATCAGATAGTGACGAGGAGAGTCCAACAGGGGTGAGTCCTTTAGAGTAGTCTGTTTCTGTAGTACAATATAAAACTGTATGTATGTGTTAGGGGTGTAACGCTACACGTATTCGTAACTAAGATTTTTGGTACGAGTCCTTCGGTTTGGTTTGTTTCGCAATTGTACCGAACGAATGCAGCGTTCTTTTACCAACTGCACTTTTTTGTGTGTTGAAGTAATCTCAGCCAGTACGCATGCGCACACACGCCACAGAGAGATTGTTAGTAATTTAACAGTCGTTATGGCGAACGCAGATAAACTAGAAGTTGAAGTTCCTCCAGCATCCCTTAAATCTCTTGTTTGGGAAAATTACGGTTTCTCAGTTACCTACAATGATGATGGACAAAGACAGGTGGATCAGACCAAAGCTATGACCAAAGCTATGCGATCGGGTGTGCAGCTGGCTGGATGTCGAACTTGCTCACTCATTTGAGTCGGCATCACCCGATTGTATACATCACAGCTACAAGAAAAAAGTGCTCTCCATGGCATTCAAGCGGCCTCTCACTAACAATTCAACGCCATAGGTGTTTTTATAGCAGAGGACCATACTCCGTTGTCGAGAACACAGGTTTTAAACATTATGTTGAAAGTAATCGAGCCTTGTTAGTTCCCTCTCGTCCGCATTTCAGCCAGCAAATCATACCAGCCCTTTATAAACAAGCACAAACTACAGTTGTCCGCAACTTATCCAAGGCACCTGCTTTCTTAATTAAGAAAGGAAGACCCACTGTTTGTTCAGTAAACCACTGTTTAATACCGTATAATGAAAAAAAGTATATATATATGTTTTGGTAATTTTTACCCTGCTGTACCGAACCGTGACTTCAAAACCGCAGTACGTATCAAACCAAAATGTTTGTGTACTGTTACACTCCTATTATATGTACTAGTATAATACAGTATTTTATTCTCTAGATTTCCTGGTTGGAACATTTGAGTTACATTTTAATTTGTCTCTGCAATGATTTAGACAACTTCGTCCACACCGAAAGCGACACCAACCAGTAAACCAACATCAACACCAACCAGTAAACCAACATCAACAGCCACACCCAAGACCACAGCAGCAGAGGAGTCCAGTGACAGCACTGACTCATCATCAGATAGTGACGAGGAGAGTCCAACAGGGGTGAGTTTATTGATAGTTTATCTAATCTTATAGAATAATGGATAGGTTTTCCCTACTATACCAGAGTAAACACAAGACTGAACATTTGCCACCACATTTTAATTTGTCTCTAAAATACAGAAAACAGCCGCAACACCAACCAGTAAAACAACGTCCCCGGCCAAGACTAAACCCACACCAGCAAAGCCAGCGGTTGCTGCTACTCCAAGCAAGGCCAAGCCAACAGCCACTGCTACACCCAAGACCACAGCAGCAGAGGAGTCCAGTGACACCACTGACTCATCATCAGATAGTGACGAGGAGAGTCCAACGGGGGTGAGTTTATTGATAGTTTATCTAATCTTATAGAATAATGTATAGGTTTTTACTATATCAGAGTAAACACAAGACTGAACATTTGCCTCCACTTTTATTTGTCTTTAAACCAATACAGAAAACAGCCGCAACGCCGACAGCAACACCAACCGGCAGTAAAACAACATCAACACCCAAGACTAAACCCACCCCAGCAAAACCAGCATTAACACCTACCTCTACACCCAATACTATAGCACCAGCTAGTAAGGAGCCCAGTGATAGCAGTGACTCTTTGTCAAACAGCTCAAGCAAAGCTCCAGATAAGCAGGCTGAAGTTCAACTCAAGCAACCTGCTTCAGCCAATAAGGCCCAGAATGGGGGAAACGGTGGGAAGAAAAGTGCTGCTAAGGTGAGCTTCAAATTACGGCTCCAGATAGTTTACATGAGTAGTTGCTACTCCTAATGCTGTGCCACTGTTGCATAACCATCCTCCTCCAACTATGCTGTGTGTGATTTGAATCTTTTGGTGTTGCTTATTCTAACATCTGATACTCACTCACCAGAAGGCTGTGGCGACTCCAGTACAGACACCTACAGCTAAGGCCAAGTCTGTTCCTCCAGTACAGACACCTACAGCTAAGGCCAAGTCTGTTCCTCCAGTACAGACACCTACAGCTAAGGCCAAGCCTGCTCCTCCAGTACAGACACCTACAGCTAAGGCCAAGCCTGCTCCTCCAGTACAGACACCTACAGCTAAGGCCAAGCCTGCTCCTCCGGTACAGACACCTACAGCTAAGGCCAAGCCTGCGACTCCAGTACAGACACCTACAGCTAAGGCCAAGTCTGCGACTCCAGTACAGACACCTACAGCTAAGGCCAAGCCTGCTCCTCCGGTACAGACACTTAGCTGGGGCAAAGCAAAGGCAGCAGAGGAGAGTAGCAGCAGTAGTGATGACTCAGATTCAGAGGAGGAAGCTCCAGCTGTTACAGCACCTCTTGTTGGTACGTGAGTAACATTGCAGGAGTATGGTATAAACTTTGCAAAAAGCTTAGTAAATTTAGCTGTGTGTGTGTGTGTGATGGTTTGTTGTTCATTATCTCTTTCTCTTGTGTTCAGCCACCCCAGCAGCACCGAAAGCAAAGAAGGTGACGGCTAAAGCCAAACCCACCTCAGTGAAGAAAGCACAGGTAGTGTGTGTGTGTGTGTGTGTGTGTGTGTGTGTGTGTGTGTGTGTGTGTGTGTGTGTGTGTGTGTGCGCGCGCGTGTGTGTGTGTGTGTGTGCGCGCGCGTGTGTGTGCGTGCGTGCAATGTGAGAGTAAGTGCAAGAGAGCGAAGCTTTATTAACGTTTCCCCTCCACATTCCTCAATATCATAATGCTATGATTAAAGCTAAACTCTACCTATTGAACCCTACCCCCACCTATTCAAAGGCTTCAGCGACCAAGAGGAAAAGGAGTGAGGACAAACCAGAGGACACGCCTATGAAGGGAAAGAAGAAGAAGCCCTCCCAGCCCCCCTCTGAGACTGTGGTGGCTCTGACCCCTGTTCCTCTGGCAGGGGGAGACGACTCCGACTCGGACAGCAGTCTAGACGTGGAAAAGTGGAAGAAACTAGTACTGGACCTGTCAGGTGAGAGAGAGGGAGAGACGGTGGGAGGGAAGGGAGAGAGGCAGAAGAGAGGGGTTCAAAAGAATCATAACAGCCAGAAGACACTGTCACCTTTTAATGGCTTATAATCCTGGAAGACGTCTGAGTGCATACAAACAGAACCGTGTACTGTACTGTCGGCAGTCAAGCATCTCTGTCGGACATGTTGATTTACTGTCTTAACCATCGCTCCGTTGACAGATGCTGACGTTGCCAAGATGGACGCCATGACCGCTCTGAATTCATCTCCACCCGCTCCCACCTCCCCTGCTACAGCGCTGAAGAAAGCTAGAGCAACCAGGACCCCCAAACCCAGGGCTAAAGCTACCCCCAAACCTAGGGCTAAAGCTACCCCCAAACCCAGGGCTAAAGCTACCCCCAAACCCAGGGCTAAAGCTACCCCGAAAAAAGAGACTTCCGCTAAAAAGAGTAAGGCCACGACCCAAAAGAATGAAGAGGAGAATGGCACCAAAACACCATCGACAGACAGTAAAGCCAAGGCCAGTCGGGCTAAGAAGCCAACAGCTAAAGACGTCCCCGAGGCTGAGACAAACCAACCGCCTCCCTCCACGCCCTCTATCCCCAAACAGACAACCAGGAAAGGGAAGCGGAAAGATGAGAACACCAGTGCGTCAAAAGCAGGCGAGAATCCACCAGAACCCAAGAAATTAAAGAAGAAAGATGAGACGGAGGAAGGAATGGTAAACGGGAAGAAAGATGAGACCGTTGAAGATGAGAAGGAAAAAGGGAAGAAAAAGGAGAAGACGACTAAGAAGAATGCTAATAAGGATCCGCTACCCCCACCCACCACCACCACCACGGCAACACCGAGTGCTCTGACAGAGAAGAAGAATGAGAAGGCAAAGGAGCAGAAGGAGACAGACAAAAGCCAGGAGGAGAAGACGACGACAACGACTAAAGAAAATGGTATTGACCATGTTTCACTCCCTCCATCCACCACTGTAACACCAGTTCCTCCATCAGAGAAGAAGAAAAGTGAGTGACTCCACCACAAAATATTGTGTTAATGTATTTTGGTACCGTGAATATTATTTGTTTAATGTGATTTTGATGTGACAAATTCCCCACAGAGAAAAGTAAGGTGCCAGAGACACCAATCACATCAGCTCCCCAAGACTCCACCAGTGAACAAGACTCCACTCAACTAGCACCCAAAGCCGCCACCCCTAAAAAGGTTAATTACATTTACATCGTCATTCTCACCATCACCATGTGTAGCTTTGGTTGCAAAACACAAACAAGTTTGTTCTGTTTGGTGTAAAAGAAAATAACTCAAAGTTATTGTGCTTGTATTGTGTTGTGTTCCTCAGAAAAACAAGTCAACCAAGAGCAAGTAGTCATGAGGATGGAGGTGAGAAGAAAGTATCTTCCATGTCCGCATTTATTGAGATCAGATGACTGGGATGCCACCTGGGCAGATGTGTGGACCCAATGTCAGAGGAGCGACTTGGGACTATGAAAAAGGAAACTAACGTTACCGTCCATCCCAAACTGTAACAGTCATAACGTTTTAATTTTTTACACTGTAACAAATAGTCACTTTTTTTGTTGGTACATTTTGTTATTGCTTGGTTTTATCTGTTTTATCTTTAACTTTTATCTGTTGCCCAACTGTTTACAGTTTGTCAATGCAAGATGGCTTGCTGTATTATTTGAATGGTTAACATCAACACCCACATCTTAAAACATGTTTTTCTATTATGGCATGTATATGAAAGTGATATGAATGTTTTCTGAAAATATGAAGGCCCTATGAAGGCCCTGGTATCAGGTATCAGTTACTGTGTGCCTATAAGTGATAGCTATGACCAGGGCTCTCAAGTCTCACGCATTGGGCGTGAGACACACGCATTTTAACCCGTTCACACGCCGCGTGTGTCTCACGCCCAATGCGCGAGACTTGAGAGCCCTGGCTATGACTGATCGATGAGAATCTGACATGGATGACCTAATGTACTTGTGATCGACTTCCTATGAAATACTATAACCAAGAGCCATAGTTAAACCCCAACACCCCAGTTATGAATGCTTTATCTAAAAGCATCATGAGATGGAACACAATATGAGACACAATTACAAACTGATTAAATAGGAGATTTGCTCAACACTTTTGCTCAAATGTTTGATACAGTTACTCAAATGATATGCATTGTACAGTGTTTTTCATGAAATTAAATGTCATATTTTTCCGTAGGCCTACGTGTTTTTTGTTTTGTTTTAACGGGGTTTAGTTATATTCACCTTGTTCAGGACCGTGTTCGCAAGGACAAACAGACTGAAGCTCAGCTTCTACCCCAGGGCCATTCAGGCCCTGAACACAGCAAAGACCTAGGTTCTAGGTCCTGGACAATCTAGACAAATTGATGGCAGCTACTAGATTGAAATCAAGTGTAATACTGAAACACAAATGTGTACATTTCAAACCTGCAAACTGCGACACTTTAAATGAATGTGCAATAACACTATGTGAAATATGACAACCCTAGGGTACATAAGGTTCAGAGAATAGGAAATGTTAGAATAGGTATAGCATAGCATAGAGTATAGCACAGTGTTTTATTTGTATAGTATAGTATAGTGGATAGTGTACATAGCCTTTATTTATGTAAACCAGCTCCTTTCCCTTCTTGTTTTTAGTTTTTTTTCCTAGCACCAGGGTAGCCCCCCCCTCCCAAATTTCGTTGTTTGGTACCTGTACTATATCAATGACAATAAAGACCATTCATTCATTCATTCATTGTTCTTGGGTGTGTAAAGAGCTTTGAATGGAAGTGGACCAAGACGCCCCCGTACGCCCGGTGGCGCTAAACACATTTCTGAAAACAATCACAATCTATTAACAAACGAAGAAGAGCATATCGGTAAACAGAAAACCGATCATGCTTTTTAAAACTGGATACTTCGGCATCAACTAAAATATAATGAAATGTGGAGGTTAAACGCAGTCCGCCACAAGGCTGGTGTTCAGAGTTCTGGCTTGGAGGAGTTCAAGTTCAAGAGGCGAGAACATGAAAAAGGTGAGTGGCCAACTAGTTACCAAAGATAGCGGTGTGTTGCAGTGACACATCGTGAGCTTAGAATGATAAGGTTCTATCTCCGTTTAGAATGATAAGGTTCTATCTCCGTTTAGGGGAGTTCAGAGATATTGAGCGTCTTTTTACAGTTTTTACATTCCATTATGTTTTGTGAGATGGAACCTTTTGTATTTTATGAATTACTAACTCAAAAATGTCAACATTTTAGAAAATAACACCACACAGGCATTAATAAACACCTAATGGTTCAGATTATGTAAAAAACTCAATTTTGACAAAAATGGAGATAGAACCTTATAATTCTAACGTCACGACATTGCCGTGATCATAAAAATACGAAGTAATGCGCACGTAAGAATGAAAACTAACTAAGCAGTTGCAAGCAGCTCGTCTCCATATCAAAACCCCATCATAGACCATGGATTCTCATTCTCCCCTCTGTAGTATTGAGACAGGCACGGAGGGACAGGCAGCTGGTCAGCAAGAGGCTCGTGGTGAATGAAGACCAGGAGGAATATGACAGCACCATGGACACAGGGTCCAGTGATCAGGTAACGTATGTCTGTCTGTCACAACCAGTTGTATGATTATGCTGCAGATATACAGTATATAGTGAGTCAGCTATGCGAGTGTACAGACAGAGGAAGTGCAGTAACTGTCAGTGGGGGAAGGATACACTGAATATAGCTTTTGACTGAATATACCAGTCAGTCAATGACAGTTCTGTTTCTGCCAGGTGTTGGAGTTGTTGCGGAAAGTTCACCACGGTGGGGAGGAAAGAGAGGCTCATCTTACAGCCCTGAGGAAAGCTCTCCGGAACTCTTCAGCCCAGCTCAGCTTCATAAAGTATAAAGGCTGCTGGCAGTCCCGGTACTAAAGCAAACATCAGTCTGCAGCACTTACACTCAGATATTATAGACTGTATTTTCTGTGTGTGCGTGTGTGCGTGTGCGTGTGTGTGTGTGTGTGCGTGTGTGTGTGCGTGTGTGCGTGTGCGTGTGCGTGTGTGTGTGTGTGTGTGTGAGCAGACAGGAGAACAGTATGCACGTCCTGGTGGGCCTCCTCAGTGGCTCGAATGCCCAGTGTCGCCTGGAGGCTGCGAGATGTCTTCACCAGCTGTCCCACTCCCCCCACCCCAACGTGGGCCCTGCCTGTCTACCTGCAACACCGTACCTGCTCACCTACCTGTCTGGTCAGAGTGCCAAGTTCACGGTTAGTCCCAACACACATCAACAGGCCGACACCTTTCATTCACCTTTCAGTTTCATTTCACAGCCTCATACAGGACGTTCTCTCAGTGTGTGTGCGTTTGCGTGTTTGTTTGTTTGCTTGTGTTTGTATCCATAGGAACTGTGCCTCTACACACTGGGTAACCTGTGTCCAGACAGTGAGGCGGTGAGAGAGAAGCTTCTGGCTCAGGGCATCATACCTGCTCTGGCCAGCTGCATCCAGGTCAGAGACACACCTCTGACATTACTGTTAGTGGACATGTATTAGGCCCTATCCCATTTCACCCCTTGGCCCTACATTTTAGCCCTACCCCTCTGTTTTGCGTGTTCACATGTAGGGGTAGGGCCAAGTGGGAGGGCTAACTCCTCCAAACTGAGTGTTTTCAGATGCACACTCCAAACGGAGTTACAAGCGGTGTGTTTGATGCGAAATCCCAGAATGCCTTGTGAATCATCAGCAGGATACTGGAGATGCACTAGCAACAAAAGAAAGCCACAAATGTAATTATTTTCTTTGTTAATAAAGATTTAAAATATATATATCTATTATTATTATCTTAGTTTAATATCATTTCAATGTTCTTTATAACAAGCATAACAACAACAACAAATATTATTATGCCGATGTGTGTAGCTGTGTCTAACGTTAGCTTTAAAAAAGTAACAAATAAAAAGACTGATTTGTGCATGACAGTCCCGCATTTTGACACATTTTCATTTCACATTTCCCCCCTTTGATGGCATATGACGTCTGAAATTGAATTAAAGTTCAGCCGCGAAGTTGTTGCACTTGTTACCGCTCCTCTAATATCAGTGCAGACTGGCAGGGTAGGAGCACGGGTTGCTAGCCTACAGAGCACCTCTGTTTTGTCATGAACTGGCCTAGTGATGAAGCATTGTTCTTTTTTATTTGATGACTTGTTTGATCGATTGATAGTGTGAAACATAAGTTGTGAACGAATCACGAGCGCCCATGCTTTTCTATGATACTACTGATGACGTATCAGGGTCTTAAAGTGTTATCCCATGTCATTGGGGAAGATTTCAATCACTACCCCTTGTAACTCTGTTCCGAGGGGAAAGCCGAAAAGCGTGGGGCACTCGAAAATGAGGGGTAGGGGTAAAGATAAGAAATGCGATTGGGCCTGTTTTCTTATAGCCCACCTTCATCGCTGTGTGTGTGGGTGTGTGTGCGCACAGATTCAGAGGCCAAACCTGGCTGTGGTTGAAGCAATAGGATTCACCCTCTCACAGCTTCTCCAAGTCAAGGATGCACCAGAGAAAATTGTCCCGTAAGTATACAATGTAGTCATTGAGTCATTTTGAAATGTTATGATGTTTCTACAACGTCTATGTGAGCACAAGTTCATTGCAGTCTGTGGATTGTGGAATCGGTGCTACAGTGCATGTGGGGGGTGGAGGGGGTTCTCTCAGAATCTAATAATCAGTGTTCTCCTGTCTGTCTGTAGGATGGTCCTTGCGTCTGGACTGACATCACACCTTCTCTCAGTGTTGAATCCAGACCCTCAGTTTGGACTGGGTCCTGCCATCGAATGTGCCTGGTGTCTGCACTACCTGACATGCAGGTGGGACATTTCAACTCAAATTCCATCACCCTCGGCCTAAGTGTAATGTGTCATCTTAAGTGTAATGTGTTACTTACTTAGACATATGTATTTGTTGTAAGTCGCTTTGGATAAAGGCCAATGTCTATCGTTCCCTATTCCAAAGTAATGTGGACAGCGGGACACTGCTCGCCCAAGGGACTCTAACACAGTGCAGTTCCCTGTTGGTGACACTGGGTGGCGCTGTTGCTAAAGGAAGCGAAGAGGAGGGAATTGAGTTGGTAAGGAATTCACTAGATCAAAACTGTCTCACAGTAACTCTGTATAGCTCAGAACAGTTTCTGTAGGAGTAGTGAAATTGATGCGGTCAATATACTATTACAGTCAGTATACTATTCAAATTTGCCTCTTGTGGTTCTATGACATATAATACAAGGAATTATATCTTGTCTACAAGATGCACTGAAGTATAGATCAACTCTGATGCACTGAAGTATAGATACATTTAGATAATAAGCCAAACATTTCTGAGTGGCCATCTGTCTCTCCACCTCCAGTTGGTCTATCCCCTGCTGCGCTGCGTGGGAAACCTTCTCTCCGCTGGACCACCGGGAGACCTCAAGGCCCAGCTGAGTGACAGTCGTCTCCTGGTTGCTCTGTGTGCGTTTGCTCAGGCCTTCCTCCAGACCCACCCAGCTCTGACCAGAGAGAGCGCCTGGGTCCTCAACAATCTTACAGGTAAGACCAGTCTGGATGTGTGTTTGAGAACAGCTGACGCATCAGTCTGTGTTGTAAATATGGTCTCTTTGTGATATTGCAGAGGAAATATCAGTTTAAACATGCAACCAGGTTGTTTTTTCTTTTTAATGTTTTAAACAGCTGTGATGTATCATTGCCCTCCCTCACTGGAGTTTAACCATTCCTGTATACCTCTGTCATATCCATTGTTATAAATGCCAACCCATAAATTCAAGTATCTCATCTGGTACTGCAAGTACAGTAGACATACACCTTTATCAATGATGATTCTCTGGTCTCTATCTCTCAGCTGACTCCAGTGTGTTCTGCTCTGCTCTGCTCTTCCTGAACCTGGTCCCTGGACTGATCCAGCTCCTACCTTTCTCCCAGGGCATCAACACTATGGTCAGTGAGGGCTTCACTGAGATGGGGAGTTACAGTGATACTATGTGATGGGAGATTATTTGTGACAGCAGCTGGTGAAACCGGGAACAAGTCACCAACCGACGGACCGTTCAGACATTTATTCTGAAAAATGTAAATACATTTCTGAGTTGTTGAAAATCAATGACACACTCGCTAGTCAAGCCAAAACATTGCGATGCAATGGATTCGGTGAGTAATCCCCACTACTGCCTAGTTAGTGTAGAGTAGTGGGGATTACTCACCAAATCCATTGCATTGCAATGTTTTGGCTTGAGCAAGTGTGTCATTGATTCTCAATTTTTCAGAATAAAAGTCCAAACATTGTGATTGGCAACTTGTTCCTGGTTTCACCAGCTGCTGTCACATTTTGTGTTTCTGTTGGATATTGAGTTATAATGGGAAAAGACTCCACTGATTACGAGTCGAGGTGAAGTTGAAACAAGGAAGAAGGATAGGTTCGACTCATTTATTTATTCAGAAGATCATATATATTGAGTTATCAACATCTGCTCATTTCAAACATGGTTTAAGTTTACTGTTCTCCCTATGTGATCTTTAACCCCCAACCCATCCTGTTGTTGTTGTGACCAGGTCCTAAGAGTTCTGGGAAATATGGCCTATAAAGGGTCAGCGTACTGCCTCCAGCTGTCTCAGGCTGGTCTGCTGCCTGCGCTCTGTGCCACGCTCAAGATGAACGATTCTGAGATGGTGACCCTCAGTCTGGAGGTGCTGGGCATGTTGGTGACCAGCAGTCCACAGGTAGGGAAGACTGGGTTCATGTGGTACCCAGTGCCACACTCACACTTTAAATACTTTTGAGTGTTTCCTTTAGTCTGCCTGGAGTGCCAGGTGAGCGGGGTCTGCACTTTTGCGACTATTCCACTGGTTCGACTGTGCCAGGCCACCTCAATCAACCACAGCACAATATTTGAAATTGAAATTTGATTTGTATTGTTTCAAATACATATGTACAATCCATTTTTATCTGCAGCGTTTTACAGCCTGGCATTACTACATGGTAAGATAAGGTGGATGCCTTTGATGAAGCAGTGATTTGTGTGTGGCCTCTTCTCAGGTGGCGGAGGAGCTTGTGAGGCAGGAAGGGCTCTCCCTGCTGGAGGCCATCCAGCACAACAGCGAGGGAGAGATGCGTCTGCGAGCAACACACCTCCTGGAGCACAGTCTGCCTTTGCACTGCATGGTAAGGACTGGTTCTCAAAGATGGGTCAACCAATGCTTCAGTCATGTTGGCTAAAGGTAGACTCCACGATATGACATCACCTTGGGAAGTGGTTGGCTTTAGAGATGTTTCAGATTACAAGATACAAGATGTTTTATTTGTCACTCCGGTTGTTGTACAATCGTGTGAGATACTTCCACTGGAGGTGGGCTCCATTTATGGTGCATATAAGAAGACATATAGAATATAATAACAAAACATAAGAGGCCAATTTCTTTTTTTATATTTTATTATCAAATTCTAGAAATTTACGGCAAGAAAATGATACACACAACATATATACATTCATCAGAACAAGATGTTTCAATCACTATAAATTATTTTGGGGGATGAGAACGGCAGTGCAACGTGATCGCTGTGGGACAAAAAGGCTGCTGAGTGAATTGCCTTGTTTTACGTAAACTGTCTCTGCCAATAGTCGCCATGCTATTTCGTGGCTATGTCATATCACTGAGTCTACCTTTTTAAAGGTGTGTTTTCATCTCATGAGGATGTGAAACTAGCGCAGAATGCTGTATGTGTGTGTTTGTTTTAGGGGTCAGACATTCATGACCACTGTTGTCTTATAGGTGAACACTTCGACGTCTCCTTGAAAAGCCTTCAGACCATCACCTTCACCATAAGACCAGGTAGACGCGGCATAAGCGCAGTAAAGGGGAGTCCACAGGTCCATGGACCCTCCACTTCTAATCTCACTCTCCACATAATAAGGTGCAAATGATTTGAACATTGTTAGAGAGGATTTTGGTGGAGCCTGTGTTATTTAAAACCCCGGGCATAGGAAGCATTAGAAGTGTGGGTGGGACATTGTTAGGGCAGTCTGGGTGTTCTCCCCCAGAACATTTTTAGTGGAGATGTAATTTCCTGTATTCTGGTGCCTTTTAAAGGTCTTTGATACTTGTATCTGGCTAGCATGAGAAAAAGTATGGGTACATTTTGTAATTTCATCCAGAGGAAGTGGTTAGCCACAGATCACATATTATATATCAAACAAAGAGATCGTCAGCCAAAAAATAGATCAGTCTCTACAGTAACTCTACAGTAACAAATGAAAACTAGTCTCCCTCCTCCTCTTTTCACTATTTTGCTAAAGTTAAACTTAACATTAGCAAGCCTTAGTGCTCTTTAACAGTCAGCTAACCAAACAGTGAGGCTGCTGTCAGTCAGTATATAGACATTGTAACAAAACAAGAAGGCTATAAGCAACAGGCGAACAAAATACGAACATTTAGTTAAGTTAGCGGCGCGTGTGTGTGTGTGTGTGTGTGTGTGTGTGCGTGCGCGGGCCAGCCATGTGAGAATCTGCCTGGGTATAAGTTAGCAGTAACAACGTGGTATGGTCTGGGTGGTCCAGTGGTCTAGCACCACAGTCTACAATGCACACATACCATATTAACTTAAAGCATAGTATGCCCATGTCGGCAGGAGTCAGGTTCGAATCCAGCCCATGCCCTGCTGACATACCCTCTACTCCTTACTTTCCTGTCATTCTTCACTATCTCTATCCAATAAAGAAAAAATACAAGAGTGGAACTGCTCCGATGCACTGATTTTCGACATGGTAAAAACATGGTAAAAGTGGGGGGGTCCAAACTAATAATTTTCAAAAGTGGGTGGGACTTCAGTGGGACGTCCCTCATATAATGGCTGCAACGCCCATGTTTAAAACTCAGACATTTAGTTTGGTTTGCTCTTGATTGTTGAAGTGAGTGGTATCACCATGGCGAGATATCATACTATGTATTATGGGTACATAGTATTCTCTCTGTTGCATGGCCTTGAAACCAAAGCAGCTGGAACATGAGTTGGTCTGTGTAATAATGTTGTATGGTTTTTACATTAAGTGATGACATTACTTACCAAAAAATATGTACACAATGAATTTTTTATACTGTATCAATAAAGTGCTTTGTCTAACATAATCTGATGTTATCTCTTTTTTGAGTTTTCAAGAGATTGGTGCAATATACAGCTGTGGGTGTACAAAAATAATTCTAACAATGTTGGTGATTGGAGGTTGTTATGGCCAATTTTACTTTAGGCTTTTATTTTGGATGATTTGTGTTGATTTATATGTGTTTTGAGTTATATTTATATTTCACGATATGTTTCTTTTATGTTTTTGGTTATTTATGTAAAGAATAGCGTTATGTTTTTGGTTATAGAAGTATTCATGTTTTAGTCTTAATTGAGTGTCACGTGGTCAGGTGATAGCCAGCCCAGGTGTATTTATGGAGTCAATTAGCAGCACCTGGGTGGATGGAAATTAGGTTAGACTGGCAACACCATTATTTTGACCACGACCACGATCACTCCTTTCTGTAATTACATAATTTACCGTTCGCTTTAAGACTTTTCGTTTCGTTTGAATACTTTGGATTACTTTTGGACAATACATATTTTACATTTTACAACTTACAAGGAAAGCGTGGCGTGCGTGATTATCCAGCCCAGACTATTACTGTTTTCATTCGCATGGTGGAATTGGCGGCTACAGAGGTGTTAAACATGTGTAGGTAGCTAATCTAACTCCCTTTATCCTAATCTATATCTTGCTCGCTCTACAACCACATATCCGTTATAACACAGTAAAAGGTTCCATGACGTTGTGAATGATCAACTTCCTCTCCTCTGACATTTTCTGAGAATGTAGGTTATTTTATTTTATTACACTTTTTCAATTATTAGCATACTTGTATTAGTGACGAGGTGAGTAAACAATCCTTTTATTCAGATCAGTGTATAACATGTAGCAACAATGACACTGAACCATACTGGGTCTCATGACGAAATCAACGTAGACGACAACGATCTCAGCAGCAGGTCACATAGAGCACGTCAGCCTGCTAGTTTTATCTGTTACGTAGATTCCGAGGGGACTTGTTAATTGAGACCCAATTACCTACGACAATTTACCATAATCAACCGTGACAAATTAGACTTGAGAATTTGTTACGGGAAAACATCAGAAAGTAAACAAGATATCTCTCAGATAGCTAGCTAGCCAACTTTAGCTAGTTAGCTTGCTAGCAGTAAGTAAGTAACTTACTTAACTGTTGTTGCTAGCAAAGAGGATGCAAGACAAGTCATAGCCCAGTTAGCTAAGGTTTATGTATTAGCTAGTTAGCTCAAAGCAGACTCATACCAGTGTAAAACAATTAATAGTTGTATTATTATGACTGGAGCCAGTGGAGGTATTTATCTATAACCTCTGATCTAGGGCTTTTGCTAATGCCAGTGGTTACCACTGGACAAGGTCTAGTTAATGTTTAGCATGTTAACTAGATAGCCATACCAGCTAATGTTATATATATCATTTGCTGTTCCATCACTTTAAATGTCATCATCAGCTGTCATTTGGGCTTATTGACAGTCACCCCTGCCTGCCCCAAACTTGTTGAAGAGATGGACAGCCTTCAGGAGAACCCAACTGACATAGCCACCAAACCCATCATCATTCTGGGCACTACAACCAGAGACAAGAGATTTCTTTGCTGTGTTGGCAAAGTGCTGAAGTTCAAATGGATGAAGAACAAAAGCGAAGAAGTGCGTTGCCTAGCATTTTTACATATCACCGTATCACCTGACTTACCTAGCAAGTCTTACATGTGTACCACCTGTCTATGATCTTTGACACCAACTCATCCATAGGATGTGCTGAACCTGAACGGGGACCTACTGCCTGCCTTTGCCTGTGGATGTGTGGAGAACAATGACTTCCTGTCTTTGCAGGAGATCCTAGTGAGGGTGTGATGTTTAGACACACACACACACACACACTCATTTACCCACTCACATAAACACCTCCAGACACATTTACATGTATTCTTTGGCATTCTTCATGTCCTCACTTCTCCCATACTCTCTCCCCACTCTTCTCCTCTCAGATGGATGTGAACTGTGGCGACTATGATGGCACCACTGCTCTCCACAGGGCCTGTGAGAAGGGTAAGATGGACATGGTGAAATACCTACTGTCCAAAGGAGCCACTACCCAGCTCAAGGACCGCTTCGGACACACACCTCTTCACCTGGCCATCAAGAACAGGTGCAGCACTGTATTGTACATATACTTGTTAAGCTACTCATTTGTTTTGGTGATTTGCATAGTAGCAAATAGAATAGAATCCCACAGTTGTGTATCTGTGGTTAATTGAAAGATACATGCCTGCATGGAAAAATACCCAGTCACTATCCAATAGCCTCTTTCTCTCTTTGCTAAGTTTGTCAGAGATGAACCTAAGCAATTCCCATAACCCTTTCCCACCATATTGCTAACACCCATAAGGTCCCTCCTAAAGCTCTAGAATGGAGGGGAGCTGATTTCTGAAACAGTGACCCATTGTTAATATCTTTAGGCACCTTGAAATCATCCAGATCCTGCGTCTGCAGGGTGCCACACTGGCACTGGATCCAGTGAGGATCGGGATGGAGCTGGTGAAGTCAGTTCTACTTCCACTTTTCTCTATCTTCAGGTGAATAGTCTCTACATTTTGTAGCATGTGCATTGTGTTAACGATAACACCACCCTGTGTTCATCAGGGTTGTTAATGCTAAAGACTGCCAACTGCTGCAGGCCTGGTACATGGCAGGGGTGAACCTGGACCAGGGTGACTACAACAGTTGCACAACGTTGCACGCTGCAGTCGGGATGAGGGACATGGTCATGGTGTCCAAGCTGCTGCAATGTGGAGCCAGCCCTCTGGTACAGGCCACAACTACACTCATTCACAAATACATTGGTGTTAGGTTTCTATGCTTGTTAAGATTGTGTAGTAGCTTCACTGACTCACCACCTTTGTAATATGAACCAAAAGGCATTTTATTGTGAAACTTAGTTTCAAAATAAAAGTCTGGGAAAAAAAGTTTCAGAATAAGTCCTAAAAAAAAGTTTCTGAATAAAAGTCCTTAAAAACAATTCCAAAATAAAAGTCTGGAAAAAGTTTCAGAATAAGTCCTTTAATTTTATTTTTTTCAGAATTACTTTAAGTGGTCATCCTCCCATTTATATTGGCAGAAAAATTGTGCATGTCTAATTTTAATCCAGGTGCTTAAAAGTACAAAACTAATAACTTGCAAAGAAAGTAACTCTTTGCCAAACTCCCTTGGTCCCAGATGTCATTGCAGTTTTCCCTCCATAGGAATGTGACGTCTGGGGTCGGACTGCTGTGGATGTGGCACGTAAAAACAACCTTGCCAACATCCTCAGTCTCTTCCAGCACCCCATGTAAATAACCATTTCCTCTTTCCCCTCCATCCTACATGAGTCTGACAGTCGAATGAAATTCTGCCTCTACAAATGTATGTCAACTTTGTTCAGCATGCATGTTCAATTCATACCCATTATTTGCCAATGATGCGGATGGAATAAAGAAAGGAATTCAAATCACAACCCTCAATCTCAGTGAGTTATTTTTTCAACAGCAATTGACACAATTAGTTAGTTCATCAAGTTCATATTTATTTCATTCACTCCAGTTGTTCAGGAACAGAGAAACCAGTAGAACAGAAGCACAACTTCTTTAACTGGACCCATTATCAGGTTTGCAGAAAAGGGGAGTGGACAACCCAGCAGATTACCTTAATCTGCATGAGTAATGGGTTTCATTTCAGCAGCCATGGATGCGTTCTGTGCAGTTGGTCTAGTAGACATAGCTGGCTGTGAACAGCGACTGCATGGAGGCCTGGTCAGCTGAGCCACTGGGCTTGTACTCTCCTTTGGAGGCCAGACCATTGTTCTGAAACAGACAAGGGTATCAAGAAAATGCCCTGGCTGGACAACTTTCAGACAGCTAATCTGCTGTGAGTAACATCAGGCAGAGGATAAGGACAATGGTTGTTCCAATTAATATTTCACCAGCTTGATCATAAAAATGTGGACGAGATTATACAGATTTCCTAATAAAGACGGGGGGCACAGTACACCCACTTCTCTTACCTTTGCTCTGGTACTGAAGGCGTCTTGCGAGGCCTTCTTATTGGCGGTTTTGCCTCCCCAAGCAGCGAGGGCAGAGGCCTGGAGTGCACGGCCGTAGGAGAAGGTCAGCTTCCAGGGCCTGTGGAGGGGTGTCTGGTTCATGGCGTTGAGGTTGAGGGAGGCCTCCTCTTCGCTCTGGCCTCCAGACAGGAAGCAGACGCCTGAGTAAAGGATAGATGGGTTGAATGGTTTAGCAATATATTAGTGGGTTTAATTTTGGCATCACTTTACACCAGCTAACTAATTTTAACAATTTCCCACTCCACCTCAATGCTACCCTCAGTTTCTACTTTCTTTTCTAGGTTGAGTGAAAGCAAAGCAGATTGAGAATAGGCAACCTGGGTATCCTTGTAGCAGCACCCTCTCCCAAGCAGTGCCACTACTAAACACTCAACCCCCCCCCCCCCCCCCTCACCTGGCACAGCAGCAGGGACGGTGCGTCTGAGGGCTGTGACGGTGGCCATTGCGACCTCCTGAGGGGTAAACTTCTTGGGACAGGAGTGTCCGGCCATAACCATGTTGGGCTTCAGCAGGGTTCCCTCCAGGTACACGTGGTGGTCAGACAGGGCCTTGTACACTGCAGCCAGGACCTGAGGAACAAAGACAAAAGTGACCCAAGTGTGTTATTGACTCCATCTGAGTGCAAGGAGAGACTGAAACATGCTAACTGAGGACTATTTGGGCCGTGTGTTTCAGAGCATAAAGGGTTCAATGCTGCATAGGCTAGATTTTTTACTAAAGTCTGGTACACATATAAGGATTTTCTAAATCTTAACAGATTTTTTTTATCTGAGAGAGACCCCACACATGAAGATAAAAAAAATCATGGATTGAACAGCTTTGATCGTATTGCGTGTGGTGTGCTCCGATATACGACCACATGCATAAAGATCTGTTCTCCGACAGTCTGGAGTCTCGTCCCCCCCAAGCCCGAAATCTGGCGTGATCAGGGTAGTAGTACCCTGACTGACCTGTAGAGGCAGCCATGTGTGACATGCCTCCATCAAAGTGGTATACATGACTGGCTTTTGGTTGCCATGTTAGGATCTACTCACCTTCTCAGTGACATACTGGCAACGCAACAAGTCGTGATCTCCGTCGGGCAGGATCTCTGGCTCCACAATGGGGACCAGGCCGTTCTGATGGGGAGTACACAGCATTTAAGTCAGACTGATTGAGGTATGGGTAATTGTAACATGCATCAATGTACTCAAGTTCCATGCAGGCAACTATTGTTCTAGAGGAGAGATGGCCAGATGGAACACACACCTGTTGGCAGATGCTAGCGTATCTGGCAAGGACGTTGGCGTTCTCCGCAATGCTGAGGGCCGAGGGGCAGCTGTCTGAGATCTTGAGGACACATCTCCATTTGGCAAAGTCACAACCATCCTTCTTGTACTGGGCACAACGCTCTGAAAGACCGTCAAGCCCTGGTGGGAGTAGACGACAGCAATCAAACCAAATTATTCTACCATTAATCCAAGATGCTGCCAAGCCAAGTAGTAATGATAAACAGTCATTTGTTCTCAATGACATACCTGGCAAGATAACGTAACAATGATTGATAGTGTTAGACTAAATAGAAGAGACGTAGAATAACAGACTTCAGCCTTACAGGTTTCAAAAGCATTGTAAAACGGCTACAAATCACTAGCTACAGTAATGAACGTCTAGTCACTCTTACCCTGTGTGGTTGTCTCTCCGTCTGTTCCATTAAGAGCAGCTGTGCCCTTGTCCACCTAGGAGAAAGGACATTTTCTTTCAGTGAAAGTACACAAGATCCCAAAGGGAAGATTAACATTCATGAGAATTGGGGCTCGGTCTCCTGATGTCGGCGGTCCCCTCACCTTGATGCCAACCACAATGCCCTTGTCCTTGATGGCCTTGGGGAAGGGCACACCTGCATCTGACTTCTGGTACAGTGTCTCATGGAAGAAGATGACCCCACCCACACTGTCAGAGAGGGTATCGACGGAGAACAGGAGGTCTCGGAAATAACGGCGGTTCTCCTCTGTGTTCTCTACGTTTATGTTCCCAAGGCGCTTACCCATGGTGCCTTGACAGAAATGAGGAGGGGAAATAAGGTTACTGCATGGCATCTAAGGGGGCACAAGCTGGCATAGATTAGGCACGCTCTGCCTTCCATCCACTCATACTCATCAAAAGAAGTTAATGATTCTCTCTCCCCCCCCCCCCCCCCCCCCCCATTGCCTTGCTGCTGGGCTTCCTCACCTGTGGACTCGTCTGCTGCCAGGATGCCCTTTCCTGGAGCCACGATCTTCTGGGCTATGGTGGAGAGCTCTTTCTTCTGCTCCGGAGAGAGTGATGGGAACTGGTGAGTCATCCTGTTGAATAAAGGTGACAGTTAAAACACTGAAGCAAATGGCACTCAATAACTGACATAATCGACACGGTCTTGGTCATGTTCTGTTCATACTTAATCTCCAACAGGGCCTTCTTCCCCCTCCCACCTCACCAACTCTGTAAATATTTGCCTTGTCTATGCGCACTGCGCTTGAACTTTAGTCCAAAGCTGATAAGTTAGCCACTCTCCCTGGACAAATAAGTTCACAGAGTTCACTGGATATCACGAATCGTAAATGTGGTGCTAGACAGACACATTTTGTTGCTGTTAAGTCGTACTGATCATCCGACAGGTGTGCAAAACAAATACCGCAGGTATCACGCAAACGTTAACAGGGAAAGCGGCTGCATAATTCCGAGAGGATATCAGACTGCTTAACTCAAATTAGACACTGTCGAAATACAGAACGCGTGACTTCAATTAAAATATTTTCCAAGTCAAGCGAATAAGAAACCGATAATGTACTTGCATAGTGCCATAAATGCAATAAAAAAAACATGCATCGAAGACAGTAGTTATGAAGAGGGAGGTTTTGGTCTGCAGAGTTCCGCATACTTCTCAGCAGATAACGAGGTCATAATCAACCACAAAACCTAACTTCGAACAAGCCATTGCATGTGCTGCATTTTTTCCCGAAAATAGGCTACTGCTTTGTAACGCCTGTCTGCAACAGTTACATGGTAAAATAAGTTACCCATCACATCTATAGACTGTTCGCATAGAAAAGAAAGAAAGCTTACTTGAAAATATGTCAAACACCGACGAGATCAGGAAGAACAGAAGCACAGTCAGCCTAGTTTGTAATTAGGACTAATTGAGAAGACTGAACAGCAGTTTCAAGCGCTGTTATTTATTGGCCCGTCCCAACCACGGGATAATAGAGGAGGAGTGTGCGTGATGTGGCACGGGCGTGCGTTCCCGTTGGAATGTCATTGGTCCAGACAATCGGGTGGGGGCGTGTTCGTGTATCAATGCGTCTTTGTGGACTTTGAGTTCCATCAAAACTTGAAGGGATGACTTCGAGATAAAAGGAACACGTCTGACAGTCTATTGTTGTAAATCGCTGCACGCATTAAATGCATGATCTAGTGCCCTCGTGGCCTATGAGTTCAGTCAATTCTTTTGGAGGGAGAGCCCTGTAGTGTTACAATCCTGCCATTCAGGTTTCTTTCTTTAGTCTTGTGCAATTTGAGCTCAGTATGCTCAGTACACTGTGTGTGTGTGTGTGTGTGTGTGTGTGTGTGTGTGTGTGTGTGTGTGTGTGCGTGCGTGCGTGCGTGCGTGCGTGTGTGTGTGTGTGTGTGTGTGTGTGTGTGCGTGCGTGCGTGCGTGCGTGCGTGTGTGTGTGTGTGTGTGTGTGGTTAGGTCATGTAAACTGAGTGCTGATCGGTGTCAAATTCCATCCACTCATTCTCAATGAATAAGTTATTTACAGTCAGTAAAGCTATTTGATATATTGTGCTGACAAGGTTCCTGTGGAATATTTCACTGCTTTACAACACTAATCAATTGTGATGTACATAATGATGTAATGTCATGTACAATTATTGTCTGAAACCACTTTCTCATGTAATCAGAATGAGTTTTCACGTGCAAGTGTCTTCTGAGTTCGCTAATACACTGATGCATGTTGGTGTAAGTCTGAAAGTCCTCTGCAGGCCTACTAGTGTGTCACAAGATTCTTTTAAAATAATCTAACAAATAATAACAATTAAGGAGTGAATAACTAAGACCAGGGCTTATGCATGGTAATCAACAAAATAAGAAAATATAATTGGTGGGAAAGGACAAGGACAGCCCAAATCCCCCAGCCTTTGCAGACATCATTTGTAAACAAAGTGATCATATTGATCATAGAGACAAGGGAGGGAGAGTGGAGGGTGCACCAGTACATGTGAATGACCTTAAAGCGACAGACGTATTTGAACTCAGGTATGAGGTAGGCAGGGTGGATCACTAACGCACAAACTATTACAAATGGACGTTACACAAGATGGACCCTGGACCCCTGAGCAATGGTCTCACAAACACCCATGGACCAGAGTCCACTCCTATTATGATTATTGTCCCTCACGTGCACTGAGAGAAAGGAGAGAGTGGAGCACAGAAGATGTGCACACTGGGACACTTATCCCCAAAACCGGTGGAGGAAGTAGAAATCTGAGGACGGGCTCATTGTAATGCATTGAATGGAATGAGGAAACATTAAAATGAGCCCTTCCTCTGATTTCTACCTCCACTAGCCTCCACTGCCCAAAACCCACCTGAGAAGAATGGAAACAGCCTTTTGATTGTCTTGTTTATCTGGTATTACATGGTAAAACAGAAAGAGAGTGTATAAAGCCCAGAGTGGCACTCTCTGTTGTCTCAACTCAAAGTCCAGGTGCTTATTAGCACGTTATGAAACGTTCAATTCAACATTCGTGAGATGTCTGATCTACATGGCACATTCTACACTAAATAAAAATATAAATGCAACACTTTTGTTTTTGCTCCATTTTGTCATGAGGTGAAATCAAAGACCTAAGACTATTTCTCTCAAATTGTGTTCACAAATGTGTTTAAATCTGTGTTAGTGAGCACTTCTCCTTTGCCGAGATAATCCATCCACCTGACAGGTGTGGCATATCCAGATGCTGATTAGACAGCATGATTATTTCACAGATGTGCCTTAGGCTGGTCACAATAAAAGGCCACTCTAAAATGTGCAGAAAAAAACTTGAGACATCTGTGGCATTGTGCTGTGTGATAAAACAGCACATTTTAGAGTGGCCTTTTATTGTGACCAGCCTAAGGCACATCTGTGCAATAATCATGCTTGTCTAATCAGCATCTGGATATATGAATGGACTTTATATATATATATTTTTTTTTTTTGATATGCCACACCTGCTGATAGCTCCTGCTCATCTGTGTGGTCTGGTGTCCTTGGATACAATTCAGTCCTCCACCTAATGCTCTCTGTATAACTAATAATTAATAATTTCTCTACCTAAATTAAGTTCTACTTTTTTTGCAGTTACACTGCCTCTGTCATCAAGACATGTAAGGCATTTGATTATTCCTACCAGATGATGGCGCACTGTGAAATTAGCAGTTCCCCAATTGTCGGGTGGTCGTCTGCACTACTTCCGTTTCCGGAAGCCAGTCAAAGAAGCCGCAAAATCAACATCCACAGACAAATTCAGTAATAACACATTTTAATCAAAATTGGTAAGAATTTGAAATGAAAACCACGAATCTATATGAAATGGTAGGTCAAATGCGTTGATTTAGTGTGCCCCAGTCAAGTTTCGTGGACAGTGAGTGAGGGTATATTTGACAGCTTGTGTAGGATATCTGAATTGGCTAGCTCGCTCGCTAACAGCTAGCTTCCGATATCCATCTAGCTAGCTAATGTAGCCAGCCAAAGAGACGGAGAGACATAGAACATGGTATAAAGCAAATATATCAATACATAATGACGGTTATGAAACTACTCAGCATAGTTAATGGTTTCATTCAGATGCACGATCCATGGTAGATCCATGGCCATTTCATCTTTTCTGAACTTGTTATTGTTCATGCTAAGATAAAGATACGGTTTCATAGTAAGTGTGTAGAATTTCAAGGTGCCCACCAATAAGGTTCACGAGTAACCTTGTCTTCCACGCAATCTTTCTCTGTATCCCCATCATCTCCTCTCTCTCTGTCGCAGCGGTCTGAGTCTCATGTCGGGGCAGAAGCGTCCGGGTGACTCCAGCGGACCCTCCTCCTCTCTGGGGGCGCCCCCTGAGAAACGGAGGGAGCGAGAGGGAGGAGAGGATGGGGGTCCAGGAGTCGGAGCTTCTACAGGGGGGAGCACTGCTGTGGAGACCGTTATCAAGCTTGGCGGGGTCTCCAATTTGGTGAGAGTTTGTGTTTATTTATGACTATGTTATATTGAATTGTTGCTGACTGTTGTTGTTGTTGAGCAAATAATTTCACTGTCAATTACACTTGTATGCGATGTACGTGACAAATACAATTTGATTTGTGTTCTATATTCTAACAGCTGTATCGATTGCAGGTATTTGTCCCTCTCTGATATTATGATCAGGGCCAGGTAGTTTTACTTGGTCAGGTCTCACCTTCAGGAAAAACTCCTGTCACTATTAATGACTCTTAAGCAATGTCATTGATTGTTTCCCAGGGTTATGTTGCTCATGTGCTGGTGTCTCTTTCTCTCTTGTGTTCAGGAGGAACAGGATGTGAAAGCTCTCCAGGTGAAGAACAGGAAGCTGGGAGAGTCCCTCGATCAAAGACAGGTATTAAACTTACTCTCTCTCTGTCTCTTATTATTGCATACACACATGCCTACTTCTGTTTCCTTTCTATATTGCATTTTTAAGTCTCTTTATTGGCATCATTACTTTGCAGGTGATTGAGGACGAGCTGAGAGAACGGATCGAGAGATTGGAGACTCGCCAGTCCACTGATGATGCCAGTCTGCTGATCCTGAACAGATACTGGAATCAGGTAACCATCTATTAACGTAGCACCTACCGATATGGGAAAAGAAACATTGCCTGTGGAGCTATGGATAATGTTTTCGCTAAACTGAAAAGACATCAATCTATGTAATATAACACTCAGTTTCTCCTCTTCCTCCTTGTCTCCCACTCACTCTGTCTAGTTTGATGAAAATGTACGCCTGATTGCCAGGCGTAATGACCAATCAGGAAGCGAACCGGCGGAAACCCCAGCTGGTGAGGGGCGGAGCCTGAAGCCTGACACTCCAGAACCTGATGGCGACTCAAACCAGGAGAGGGCCAAAGATAGAGGTACAGATAACCCCTTTCCACCAACGCCAACCTAGTTCTGGGCTGGTGCTAGTGCCGGTTCGCAGTTGGTTCCACTTGCGAACCTTCTGTGAACCGGTTTGCTTTTTCATAGGCTAGAGAGCCACGTCATTACGTCACTGTATACGTCTGTATACGTCTCCGCTTTCCCAGCTAGCGAGCTAACTTACAACAAAGGCTAACATTAACATGTTATGTTTTAGTTTTTAGAGTCTTTATCTGAAATACGCATACTTTTTTCTGCCGTCATGTCTTCTTCTGGCCGCCGATTATGTTCCAGAAGAAAAGTAATTACCTAACACGTTTTGATTATTATTAACACTGAACGCAAGATGTTAATGTTACCTAGCATCGACTACGCTGGTATTGATCACATTGCAGTTAAACAAATGTAATGAATTAATGATAGCCTACACCGATTTCTGTCTTGGGGTCACGATAATCTTGGCCCCAGCCATAAGCGGTTCTTTGTTAGACCAGCCAGGTGTTGGTGCCACTCTGGAACCAGTTTTCCTGCCTGAGAGCCGGTTCTTTTGCTGTCAGAACGCGAAGAACTGGTTCGAGATTAGCCACCGGCTCCGAACCGGCCCTCAAACTGCCTTGGTGGAAAAGGGAAAAGAGAGGGGGAAGGTAGAGCAAGGGTGAGGGAAGGAGAGAAAGAGACAGGACGTGGGTAATTAGCTAATTGCAAGCAGCTCCATGTAGTTTTGGATATACTGTAGCTTCTAGGCCTGTAATTTTTAACATATCGTCGACCAGCAGCAACTTTTCTTTTCACTAGCAACAATTCAGCTCAGACAACTCCATGACTACTGACTGACTGACACCATGGGGACAGGCCTAGTAGCTTCAAATCTTGTGTGTTGACCTCCAGGCCACCAGGGGGAAACGACCACCGGCTTCTTGGCCATGTTGGCCAGTAGCAGCAGTGAGGAGATGGAAGCGGAGCTGCAGGAAAGGGTGGAGTCCAGCCAGAAGCAGGCCAATCGGGTGGTGGAGATCTACGACAGCCTGAAGAACGCCGTGGAGCAGTTGAAGAAGGACCAAGACTCTGGGACTGGTGAGAGTGATGGGGGGGAGGGGAGGGGAGGACCAGGACTCAAGGACTGGTGAGAGTGATGGGGGGGGGGGGGAGGGGAGGACCAGGACTCAAGGACTGGTGAGAGTGATGGGGGGGGGGGGGCAGGAATTAGGTGCAGGTTTTAGGGGTTAAGGGCGATGGGGTTAGGCTCAGGTTGTGCCATGTTTTGTCTCGAGGTGTGATTCTGGAGTAGTTGAGAGGAGAAAGGTGTTGGACCGATGTTCTCGGGCACTAGACCAGCAATGTTGGCGTCAAGTCACGTCACGTCATGTTTGTGACAGATCTATATTATGTCCTTCCAGAGGGCTCTGTGTGGCAAGTCGCCGCCCAGCTCAACACCCTCCTGTCCAATGAGAACGATCGGCTTCGCCAGCTGACTGAGGATCTCCAGCAGAAGCACAGTCACATGAACAGCGAGGTGATTGTGATGTCATAGCATCATTCTCTACTGAATCCTTGGCGACTCCCCCCCCAAAGCCCTTTTCCCCTTCAGTTTTCTCGCAAGACCATCTGAGTCATATTGACGATGTTTCTGTCCCCTGGTCCTCCAGTCTCGGACGCTGGGCCGGGCGGTGGCCAGGGCGGACACACGAGTCAGTGAGCTGCAGGGGCTCATCGAGGAGCTCCAGTGGGACATGGAGAAGACCCGGCGCAGAGAGAACCGGCTTAACACACACCTGGGAGAAGTGCTGGAGAGGGTGAGGCCTCGTCTCTGTCTCTGTGTCTGTGTCTGTGTGTGTGTGTGTGTGTGTGTGCATGTGTGCGTGTGTGCGTGTGTGCGTGCGTTAGGGTGCATCAAAATGCAATGCAAAAAAAAATAATGTCAAAATATCAACGTGTTCATTGTTGCATTTTGTTCTAGTGCACATATAAATGACTTTTGCAAAGTCCTGGGAAAATTCATTGAGATTTGGAGGTGGAACGCAGCATGTGACATTTTGAAATTTTGAAATGTTTGTGTTCTTTCAGAACTCCAATTTCTTGACAACATGACGAGTCAATTTCTAAAGATACAACTAGTTTTGGGGAGGAGAGGAGAGGGTGTGTCAGGAGGAGAGGAGAGGAGAGGAGAGGGTGTGTCAGGAGGAGAGGAGAGGAGAGGGTGTGTCAGGAGGAGGAGAGGAGAGGAGAGGAGAGGAGAGGGTGTGTCAGGAGGAGGAGAGGAGAGGAGAGGGTGTGTCAGGAGGAGGAGAGGAGAGGGTGTTTCAGGAGAGGAGGAGAGGAGAGGGTGTGTCAGGAGAGGAGGAGAGGAGAGGGTGTGTCAGGAGGAGAGGAGGGGAGGAGAGGGTGTGTCAGGAGAGGAGGAGAGGGTGTGTCAGGAGGAGAGGAGAGGGTGTGTCAGGAGGAGGGGAGAGGAGAGGAGAGGGTGTATCAGGAGGAGAGGAGGAGAGGAGGACAGAGGGTGTGTCAGGAGGAGAGGAGGAGGAGAGGAGAGAAAGAGAGGAGAGGGTGTGTCAGGAGGAGGGGAGAGGAGAGGAGGAGAGGAGAGAAAGAGAGGAGAGGGTGTGTCAGGAGGAGAGGAGAGGAGGAGAGGAGAGAAAGAGAGGAGAGGGTGTGTCAGGAGGAGGGGAGAGGAGAGGAGGAGAGGGTGTCAGGAGGAGGGGAGGGGAGGAGAGGAGAGGGTGTGTCAGGAGGAGGGGAGAGGAGAGGAGGAGAGGGTGTGTCAGGAGGAGGGGAGGAGAGGGGAGGAGAGGGTGTGTCAGGAGGAGGGGAGAGGAGAGGAGAGGGTGTATCAGGAGGAGAGGAGAGGAGGAGAGGAGGACAGAGGGTGTGTCAAGAGGAGAGGAGGAGAGGACAGGGTGTGTCAGGAGGAGAGGAGAGGGTGTGTCAGGAGGAGGAGAGGAGAGGGTGTGTCAGGAGGAGAGGATTGGAGGAGAGGACAGGGTGTGTCAGGAGGAGAGGAGAGGAGGGGAGGAGAGGACAGGAGGAGAGGACAGGAGGAGAGGAGAGGGTGTGTCAGGAGGAGGAGAGGAGAGGAGAGGGTGTGTCAGGAGAAGGAGAGGAGAGGGTGTGTCAGGAGGAGGGGAGGAGAGGAGAGGGTGTGTCAAGAGGAGAGGAGAGGAGAGGGTGTGTCAGGAGGAGAGGAGAGGGTGTGTCCGGAGGAGAGGAGAGGAGAGGGTGTGTCAGGAGGAGAGGAGAGGAGAGGAGAGTAGAGGGTGTGTCAAGAGGAGAGGAGAGGAGGTGTGTTTTGCCTCACAGCATTGATACCATGGTTACCACCTCAGGTTACAAAATAAACATGTTGAATGTAGAAATGGAAGTTGTACAGTGCATTATACACAGTGTGATGGTGATGACAGTGATATTAAGGGACAGATAGAAATTAAACAAAATAAAGGTTAAAATGCATCATCAATGACGGCTCCCTTCAGTGGGCTCTGGTTACCCCCTTTAGCCATAAAAGCTGATGTGCCGTGACACCTGTAGATCATCACGTATTGCAAAAATATTTTGCATGTCTTATAACAACTTGACATGGAACACTTTTAGCACCTGAACAGATCAGTATGGTAGAATTTTATATTTTGATGCACCCTAGCGTGCGTGCATGCGTTTGTAATGTCTCTCTCTCTCTCTCTCTCTCTCTCTCTCTCTCTCTCTCTCTCTCTCTCTCTCTCTGTCTCTCTCTGTCTCTCTGTCTCTCTGTGTCCCAGGTGAACAGTAAAGGCTACAAGGTGTGTGGGGAGGCCAGCAGCGTGTGTGGAACCATCACCATCAACAAGAGAAAGGTGAGTGCGATATGGCAGGGCTTGACGCTTACCTTTTCCCCAGGTAGCACTGTGCTACCATGTTGAAAAATGTAGTAGCACACCAAGAATTTCAGTAGCACAATGAAAATTCAACAACGACAACACATTATCATAATCATAACATATCCAAATGATCATAACCGGCTCTTGGCCGTAATAAAAATGGAGACTCACACAATGTAAAGGGGAAGTAAGAATATTAATTTTAGTTGGCCCACGGTTCGGTATGAGTTTTTGGGTCACGGTTCACGTTTTTTTTGCTACTATTTATTTACAAACTGTTACTTTGTTTTGCTTATACTTATGGAACTTTAACATTTAGACACATTCCAGAATATGACTGGTAAATTGTATAATATAAATATATATAAACAAAACACTTTCAAATGTAAAAAAATTACATAAACACTTCTCACACTAATCAAATGTGACGTGTTGTGGATTGGAACTACGGATCATAAGCTTTCAAATGATGTGTCATACATTGAAATCCGAAAAAAGATGAAGTTAGTCATTTGAATGTTGTTAGATGTCAGGCACATATAGGGTTAACCTCTTTGTAATGAAACCGGAAGCAAACGCTGCTAGCAGCTAGCGGCTAACAAAACACAGCGCTACGAGCTATGAGAGCTGTATCCCATATGCGCATTTTAAGCGCATATAGGACTCGCGTGAAGCATTTCTGCGTCTGCGTTTCTGTTCACTGTTTTCATTCCCTCATCGCTGATACACATAAGATTGACTGCGCATGACAGTAGTTCAGCAGTGTTTTAGTCGCACTGGTGCGATTGAATGTATTTCCAAGTCGCACAGAAATATATTCACTCGCAAATGCGACCAAAACAGTCGCACTGTCGAGCCCTGGATATGGCGCTTTTCCATTGACCGGCTCGTCTCGGCTCGCCTCGGCACGCTTTTGAAAAGTTCCATATAGGAATCGTTCTCCACTATACAGGAACGACCCTATACAGATCAGCGGGGGGAAATGCGATAAGAATTATGTCAAAATGCAGCACTATCGTGCACAGATCAGCCTTACAACATGTAACGTTAAGTGCCTGTTACTTGCCGCTTTCAGTTCTAGTAGACTAGTTTAGATCTCGCAACCAGGGAAATGCCGACATGTGTTAAAGCCCCGATTCTATTTTTATTTCTCCTGACACGTCGAGCACTGTGCTTTTTTTGTTGGTGAACTACCGTAATAAGCCTAAAAAAGTTCAACTGTTCAAAAAGTGCGACTTCTCTGCTTTCAGAAACTGTTTTTTGATTGGGCATATGAATTACGATAGTTTGAAGGAACGCTGTAAAATCCTGTCTGCGCTGACAGCTCCGGTTTCCGAGCAAGACGCGAATCTATCGGCATTAGTCAAATACATGCTCACATCCAGTCATCCGCTCACTGCTCTCCATCAAAAATGGCACGTCCATCAATAATATTACATAATAACAACTGCTCTGATTAGATTGTTTAATACATCAACGGGGGGAAAAGCGAGATGAACTCGCGAGTATCATGCTTCCTCCATTGAACGGAAAGTCCTATCTATTCCATTCAAAGTGTTTTAGCCTTCCCCCTTTCCACTGGTAATAAGGAATTGGCAAGAATAGATCGATATAAATAGATCAACATAATGCAGCACTATCATGCACAGATCAGCCTTAAAACATGTAACGTTAGATATATAACGGAGCGATGTATTTCTACGGAAAGGCTGACTGACGCGGGGCTCATACAATCTCCGCGTTTGTTATAGATACGAGTGCTCCGGTGTCTTGCTGGTAGTCAAATATATTTATTTATATATACAGCATATGGATGTTACGTGCCTGTTACCTGCCGCTTTCAGTTCTAGTAGTTTAGATCTCGCAACCAGGGAAACGCCGACATGTGTTAAAAGGAGCAAGACGCGAATCTACCGGCATTTGACTGCCGCTGGACTGAGGAACAGCATAGGCACAGGACATTGCCATAATAGCGATTTTTTTGGGTTATGCTTGTTGTAAATAAAAGTTCTATGATGCATTGAAATGACATTAAACTAAGATAATACGATGGTTATCATAATTTTTCTAATCTTTATTAATAAGTTATTACAGAAACAGTAAGTGACATTTTCCGAGAGCGAAATCTGTTGTGGTATTTAAAGATGGCGGTTAGCGAAGAAATCTATGAACATGGGTTGACGATTTCCATTGACCAATCAACGGTGTGCAGAGTCACACGTCACACGCAGCCTGGCAAAAAAGTACCTTTGGTACCTTTCGCTACCCATCCCGAACAAGAACTAAATCCGGCACGGGTACCAGAAATGGCACGGGTACTTTTGGCAGTGGAGAAAGGCTAAAGACCAGGGCCGACCCGCGCCAATAGTGTGTGCAGTCCCTGGTGTGAAATGCCTATTTCATTTCGAGGAGGAAAATAAGAACCAGATGGACACGTTAACTCACTCACTCTCTGTCTCCGTCAGTTCGAGGAGATGAACAGTGAACTGGAGGAGAACCGGGAGTTGGCGGAGAACCGTCTGAGTGAGCTCCAGAGACTCCAGCAGGACCTCCAGAACGTCAACCAGGAGAACAACAGCATGAAGGTGAGAGACGGCCCCCGGGACCCTCTGGCCCCGCCCCCCAAGCCAGCCAGTGGCCCTGAGGTCTCAGGCCCTTACTCAATCAAGTGTCTCACTGAGGCGAAGGTAAATGGATACCTTCCTTTTACACTCACTGCTGCTTTATGTCTCTCTCACTCTACTCCCTCGCTCGTTCTCTCTCTCTCTCTCTCTCTCTCACCCTCTCCTCCCATTTTCACATCGTCTCTCCTGCCTCCCATTATCTCTCTCTTCTTTCTCTGTCTCTTTCTCTCTCTCTCTGTCAGAATGAGTTGCAGAGCCGTGCTGAGGGCGTGGTGAGAGAGACTTCAGAGTACCGCTGTCTCCAGTCCCAGTTCTCTGTCCTCTATAACGAGTCTCTGGGTCTGAAGTCCCAGCTAGAGGAGACACGGACCCGCCTCGGCACCACCAGGACCGCGCACCTTCGCCAGGTTGAACACATGGAGGTGTGTGTGTGTCTTTGTGTGTGTGTGTGTGTGGGTGCGTGCGTGTGTGTGCGTGTGGCACGTTCGCTCTAGTTAGTTGGTGAATGTGTGTGTGTCGTAGCATGTCATTTGTGTCTAGCCATATCGTTACCAGGGGTCTCTCTCCCCTGGAGTGTGTGCGTGCGAGCGTGTGACTACGCGTGTCACCGTCTCCCCCCTCTCTTCCAGAACGACGAGGTGTCTCTCCAAAGGAAGGTCCGTACCGAGGTGTTCCAGCTGGAGGACACCCTGGCCCAGGTCAGGAAGGAGTACGAGATGCTGAGGATCGAGTTTGAGCAGACCCTCGCCGCCAACGAGCAAGCAGGTACACGGCCCGCATCAGCCCCTGTGAACACAGGCAGACGTACGGCACCGAGGCCATGACGCTCAATGGCACTGGTCGACTCGCTGCTGTTTGGATGGGTTGTCACAGCTTCCCTCTCCTTCGCCTGAGTCTTTGTCTCCGCCTCTCTTTCTCTCTCTACAGGCCCCATCAACAGGGAGATGCGTCACCTGATCAGCACCCTGCAGACACACAACCAGCAGATGAAGGGGGAGGTGGTGAAGTACAAAGTGAGACTGAGAGAATCACAGACTGACCTCAGCCAGGTAAGGGAGAGAGAGAGGGAGAGTGAGACACACACACACACACACACACACACACACACACACACAGAACACAGAGGCGAGGGGAGAGAGGTAGACAGAACACAGACAAGGACCGAAGAAGAGGGATGGTAAGGGCAATCGGGCAAGACTGAAGAGAGAGGTTGAGTTTCTTCCCCCTGTCCTCTTAATCTCTACAGTATGTCTATTTTCAACGGTCTCTTCCTCTTAGGCTCGTACTACGAAGGGCAGCGCCATCCTCCAATCGCAGTCCAGCACCGAGCTGGACGTGAAGGAAGAGAGCGCCTCCCCTCTGACCCCCGCTGTGTCAGGCGATGCCACCATCAAGGTGGAGCCTGACAACGGTTTGGTCACGCCCACCAGCACTGGTATGTACACCTCGAAAGTGTGTATTGTGTTGTCACTCTTTTATGAAGTGTTAATTAATTGATTCGTTTTTTTTACAAAAACTGCTCCTGCTCATGTGTTGTGGTAAACTGTACCAGGTTATGGCGCCATGTGGGATTGAGCTTTGATAGTTGGTCATGTTTTGGTAGGTTATGTAGGTTGATGATATGGTGTGGTTTGCTGTCGTCTCTCACAATATTATCCTGTCTGCCTGCCTGTCTGTCTGTTTGTCTGTCTGTCTGTCTGTCTGCCTGCCTACCTGTCTGTCTGTCTGTCTGCCTGCCTCTCTGCCTGTCTGCCTGTCTGTCTGCCTGTCTGTCTGTCTGTCCCTCTCTCTCCCGCTCCATGTCATCTCCCCTCTCTCTGTAGGCGTCTCGGTCAAGATAGAGCCTGGGACTGAGACAGAGGGAGGCGTGAAGGAGGAGGAGAAAGAAAAGGAGAAAGAGAAGGAGCGAGAGAAGGAGAAAGAGAGGCCAACTCGCGGTGGTGGAGGTGGAGGGGGCGGAGCCGTGAAGGAGGAGAAGGAGAAGGCAGGGAGCAGCAACCAGCCAGAGGAGTCGGCAGGGGAACGCCCGTCTGTGATTGGAGGACAAAAGAGGAAGGAGGCGGAACAACTTAAGAATGTCAGGGCGGAGCTAAAGTAAGTGTCTAGATGATGTAGATGAAGATGATGATGATGATGATGATGTTATGTGGCTGATGCTGATGAAGGCTCTGCCTGGGCCCTATAGGAAAGCTCAGGAGTCCCAGAGAGAGATGAAGCTGCTGTTGGATATGTACCGCTCAGCCCCCAAAGAGCAGAGGGACAAAGTGCAGCTCATGGCCGCAGAGAAGAAGGCCAAGTCAGAGGTACTGTAGGCCTACACACACACACACACACACACACATACACACACCACTCACACTCACACTCACCCCCTGCTGGTGATAGTCGGGTACCACAGATGGCATACATAGTGCTGACTGAGGAAATTAATGGTTCTGTGTAACAGACCTGGGTTCGCTTATCTATGCTCGATTGACTTTGCCTGGCCCAGTGGTACCAGTGGAATTGTCCCAGAATGGCAACCTACTTTGACTTTTCGGCCGAGCTCTGGTGTGTACTAATGAATGGCATACTGTTACTGAGTGCTGGTGGTGGTAGTTATGGGTTGGTTTGTTGTATTGACTGGTGGTGTGATGGGCGTGTTGTCCCTGTCAGGCAGAGGAGCTGAAGCAGAGGCTGAGAGATCTGGAGGAGAGGGAGAGGAGGGAGGGCAAGAAGATGGCCGACGAGGAAGCCCTGAGGAAGATCCGCTCTGTGGAGGAGCAGATTGACATCCTGAACAAGAAGCTGTCCCTTGCCAAACAGGTGTGTGTGTGCGCGTGTGTGTGTGTGCGTGTGTGTGTGCGTGTGTGTGTGTGTGCGTGCGTGCGTGCGTGCGTGTCATTGGGGTCATTATTTCCCCCTTTTATACCCCCCCCCCCCCATCATCTCCCTCTCTCCACCCCTCCATCTCTGTCACTATTGTATGTTCTATCCTAACTGTGTTCTATCCTAACTGTGGCTGCGTATGTAAATTCGCTCTGGAAATCTGATCAGCACTCATGGAATGACTCTTGTCCAATCAAATTACTTGGTCCCTTTATGACGTTCAAACCAGTGTGCGCTCCGTCGCTCTCAGAGCGAATTTACGAATGCAGCCTATGTTCTATCCTAACTGTGTTCTATCCTAACCGTGTTCTAACTGTGTTATATCATAACCGTGTTCTGTCAGGAGGAGGATGCGTTGCTGAGTGAGATGGACGTGACGGGCCAGGCGTTCGAGGACATGCAGGAGCAGAACATCCGTCTGATGCAGCAGCTCCGGGAGAAAGACGACGCCAACTTCAAGCTGATGAGCGAGAGGATCAAGTCCAACCAGATCCACAAGCTGCTCAAGGAGGAGAAGGAGGAGCTGGCAGACCAGCTGCTCACACTCAAAACACAGGTGAGTGGGAACGGAGACGGGAACGCCTTGATGGGAATGCCTCTCACTTGACACGAGTGTTATCAAGATCATTGTGTCACGGCTGAATGGGCATGTCTGGTGGACGTCCTGAGGATATCGCGCCTCACCTGTTGAGTTGTTGTGAACAGTTCTAGGCCGTTGTAATGCTTGTTTTTGAGGTTGATCGTTGGGGAAGGTATTTAGGGAGAAATTACAAATACATTCTTTTGAGTTTCGTTTTAGGCCTGCAAGCACCAGTCTCCTGTGTCTCCTTGACACACACAGTTTTAGACTTATGGTGGAACTTCCAATCGTTTACAACAGTTTACAATGTGTTTTTTTTATGTTTCTTTGAACTATTACATTGGTTATTTTGGTATTTATACTCTAGTCTCTGTCATTATTCCTATTTGCCATATTAATATCACGCAGAGTTCACTATAATGTTTAATAATGTACATTGTTGATTACATGTAGACATGAGTCATTGACATCAGGTATCATACCATGCATAAACTCCTCACAATTTCTTGTAACTCATGCATGGTCATAGCATATTGGGATTCTTACTGTAAATCTAGGTTCAGGGATGTTAACTTGTGTTAGTAGGTATGGATGTAACGATACACTCAACTTCTCACAATTGTTTTAACAAAATGAGATTGCAGACAAATTATGACTGAAAAATATTATTTTATTTATTTCACAGGCAAAAATCGACAAAATACTGTTATCTTAAAGAATCCCTTTTTATTTCTGAAGTAGGGTATAACTACGATAGGGTATAACTTCGAACAAGTGAAGTCAAAAGTAGACTATGTCCTCTGCTGTTTAAGAGTATCGCAATACATTTTTTGTCTCATCGATTTAAATCGTCACATATTTGTATCGGTAATTAACTGTCTGGCCGTGCAGCGTTACATCCCTACTGGCAGGCCATTTGACCTAGCGTGAAGAGTCTGCCTTATGGTGTCCATAACCATCTGACGTTTATTAGGGAATAAGTGTACCGTTCTTTATTCCTATTCGGACCAGTTTGTCTCTGTTTTCCAAATCTTCACTATTGCAACACGCAGGTGAATGGAACGTATGGTGTTTTTTCACTAGAGGACTATTGAAGGCTGTACCTACCTTTAATGTTAGAGGCTCAACAACTAGCCTCATAAGCCCCTTTAAAGCTGCCCTTTTTTGTTTGAAGTTTATTGTAACGTCATTACACAAGTGTAAGAGAGTAAAAAAAGGCTTCGATTCCTGACATTGCAGCACAAGACAATAAGGCAATAGGCATAATACAAGATAATCATTTTTAAAAAGTGACAATAGTACAGGGCATAAGTGACAGATAAGATGATTTACAATTAGCAGTATTTTGGCATAATTCAATAAAAAGTGTCAATAGTACAGGACACAAGTGACAGTAGTGAAGTGACTGTGAGCTTAAGCGTAGGCAGTCCGTATGCATGCTGTGTGCTTGTGGATGATGGTCGATTGTCTATCCGCTTGTTAAGTCTGACGTCAAAAGTGACGTTTAGGACTTCCGGTGGGCGGGCAATGGAGTAGAACGTGTTTCGCTTGAGCTCCCGTCGGACTTTTGTTTTATTTAATTTAATAAGCTTTCTACATTACAAAATACTGGGAAACCTGTCTCTAACATATTCCTAAAATCAAAAGTCTGTGTATTTAGGGGTCAATGGCTGCAAATCTGCGCAAATATAAGTACACTCCGTCCACTACTAGGCCAAAAGCCACCGCGACGCCGAGTCCCACAGCTACCCCGGCTCAGACGGTTCCGCCCCGGACAGACAGCCCAGTGATGGACGCTGTAGCGCTGAAAACAGAGATCCTTCTCTCGCTGAAATCCGACATTGCCGAGGTGATAAAGACAGAGATTAAAAATGCACTAGCCGAAGATTTCAACTATATTAAAAGTGAACTTCAAGCAGTAAGATCGGAAATCATTAACAATACGGCGGCGGTTAAGTCTGAGATTGACCAAATAAAGGCTACAATCACGGAGGTGGAGGGCGGCCTGTCAACGTGGTCGGACGAGGTGGTGGACCTGCGGACTACGGTGACGGGCTTGAAAGCAGAGGTAACCGGGCTCAGAGAGAGATGCGACGACATGGAGGGAAGAATGAGGAGATGCAACATCAGAATACTAGGGGTGGCCGAGACGAATGGATCATGCTCTACTGCATCGGTCTCGAAACTACTGAAGGAAGCGCTACAATTGGATAGAGATGTGCTTGTGGATCGTTCACACAGAACCCTGGCTCCGAGGGGACCGGAGGGGAAACCACGCGCCATCATTGCTAAACTCCATTACTACCAGGACTGCGTCGAGGTGCTGAGCTGTGCGCGCACTCGAGCTCCTCTCCGGGTCAACGGGCAGACCATCGCCATCTTTCCGGATTATGCTGCCAACGTCGCCAGGGCCAGGGCTGCGTTCACGGAGGTCAGGAAGCTGCTGCGCAACCGTCAGGGCATTCGGTATGGTATACTGTTTCCAGCCCGACTCCGCATCACACACAACGGAGAAGAAAAGGAATTCACAGATGCAGACAAAGCGATGGACTACGTTAAGAAGAACGTCATGCCGGCAACAGGTCCAGGGTAGGTCTCCCCCAGCCACAGACCAGTGGGTCTCAGTGGCATTACAAGACCAACTTTGACGGGACGATATCTGCTTAAATATATTACCATCGTCAATGCCACCCCTTTGTTGTTATTGTAGTTCTTCACAGCAGTTTATATGCAAGTGTTGAAGGAGACTGGACATATGTTAGTTCAATTTAAAACTTACCCCAAGGGGGAAATAATCTATCTGTTTATTCATAAGGGGCAGGGAAGTTAAAATTACCTGACCAGGAGACTGTTTTTATTTGTTTCTTAATTTCCACTGCGTTAATGCTTCTCTCCGATCCTTTTATTTATTTCTGCCTCTAGACATCATTATTATTACTCTTATTTCTTTATATGCACATATACAATGTAAAATATATTCGACAATGTCGAAATTAAGGTTAGGGGGTTTTCACCCTCCTTTTGTTTTACCTCAAGGTTCGACGGGAGCCTGAAATGTTAACAAACTACTCCTAGCTATTCTGTTTGGTACTATAACCAAGCAAAGGCGAACCCTCTTAAAGGTTGTTCGCACAGCTGCCTGTTCAGACTCGCAGCCTGGGACCATGTCCCAACAGTCTGTCCAGACACTCATGTCGGTTGAGTGTCCGGATTTTTCATTTTTATTTCTATGTTCAGATCCCACTGTTCCACAGGGATCATACCGGAAGAATAAGAGCAACGTGTATGTTTATGTATTTTGTTTTCTCTTGCATTATTTTGTTTTTTTCCCTTATATGTACTCCCCAACTCCCCCACACCTCCTACCCATACCCACCCCTCATATATCCACACACCCACACTCACACAATCACACACATAGACACTGTACTACATGCAGTTCACAATCTTCTCCTATTCATGTGCCTATCCTTGCCATCACCATGCCTACAGGTAAAATTAAGATCCTCCCTAATTCTTACTCTGAACCATGGGATCACTTAAGGTTATAAGCTATAACGTTAAAGGCCTCCACAATCCTATAAAACGAAAGAAAATCCTTAATCAGCTAAAAAGAGCCAACTGTCAGATAGCATTCCTACAGGAGACCCACCTGTCGGATATGGAACATGAGAAACTAAAGAAATCCTGGGCAGACAGCGTGTTCTACTCATCACATCAGTCAGGTAGAAAGAGAGGAGTGGCTATATTGATACATAGGCAGGTTAACTTTACACCAACAACGGTCCACAAGGACATTGAGGGAAGATTCATTTTAGTGAATGGATCTATAGATGGGATACATGTATCCCTCATGAACATATATGCTCCAAATGAGGATGAGCCTGGCTTCATTAGCACAGTCATTAACACAGCAATACAACACAGCTCCGGTATCCTACTGTTGGGAGGAGACTTCAACTGTGTTATGTCCCAGCTAATGGATAGACAACCTACCTCCAAAACTCCCACTTCTAGAATGAGCAGAATGCTTAAACACTTGTCGATAGAATCAGGCCTAGTGGACGTCTGGAGAAGCAGATTCCCTAAAGGAAGAGATTTTACTTTCTACTCGCACAGACATTCATCTTATTCGAGAATTGATTATTTCTTTACACCCAAAGCAGAACTACACAGGATAGAAGACATAAAGATCTTACCAATTACTCTATCTGATCATGCACCTCTTGCATTATCATGGAACATAGGTCACAGGCCAAAAACCAAACAATGGAGATTAAATACATCACTTCTAAATGATGAGGAATTTATCACATTTGTAACAACTGAACTAAAGTATTACCTAGAAACTAACGACTCACCTGAAATATCACCTCTCATCCTATGGGACTGTGCTAAGGCATACATTAGAGGTCGCATTATCTCATACGCGAGCGCGAAAAAAAAGAATAGAGAAGCAAAACAAGGAGAATTAGAGGATAAAATAAGGCTGCTTGAACAACAGCATAAAAGAACACCAACCTCCAATCTACTTAATGCTCTCAAACAAGCACGCAGGGATCTAAATAGCCTAATCACTGAAAAGATTGAGGGCAATTTAAGGTTTACCAACCAAAAATATTATGAAAATGGAAACAGAGCAAGTAGATTATTAGCACTAAGACTAAAAAAACAACAATCATCGAATATAGTACAGAAATTAAAAACTCATAACTCGACTCTCACAAAACCTGATGAAATCTCAAGGTCTTTTGCAGAATTTTATAAATCTCTTTACAAAAATACGGACACCTGCACAGATGATAATGAATTGACAGCATTTCTGAAAGACATCAAACTAAAAGAGCTATCTGAACCTATGGCAAAAGAACTAGATGAACCAATTGAAGAATGGGAAATACAAGAAGTGATCTCTACACTAAAAAACAATAAAAGTCCTGGACCGGATGGGTTTAGTAATGAATTCTATAAAACATTTAAAGAGACAGTATGTCCCTTATTGCTAAAAGCATACCACCATACATTGCAATCTGGAACCACGGCCCCCTCATGGAGGGACGCAACAATAGTAGTAATACATAAAGAGGGCAAGGACCCCACCCAATGCCAATCATACAGACCCATCTCACTTTTATGCACCGACCTACGTATATTAACAGCCATCCTAGCAAGACGCGTCAATAAAATTATCACACAAGTTATCCACCCCGATCAGACCGGGTTTATAAAGGGAAGATACTACGGGGACAACATAAGAAGATTACTAAATATTATGACTCACCCTAAAGTTAAGGAGGAAGAAGCAATGATATTATCCCTCGATGCCCAGAAGGCATTCGATCGAGTATCTTGGCAATACCTATTTCAAACTCTAAAACGACTCAAATTTGGCCCCAATTTTATAAAATGGATTCAAACACTATATTCAAATCCACAAGCTGCTGTAAAAGTGAATGGATTTCTGTCGGACCGATTTACTCTAGAACGGGGTTGCAGGCAGGGGTGCTCTTTGTCGCCCCTGCTGTTTGATATCAGTATTGAACCACTGGCACAGCTCATTAGAGACGACGACAACATAAAGGGACTGACAATAAATGAGGAACAACATAAATTATCATTGTATGCAGATGACGTGCTTCTTTATCTAACTGAACCTGCAACAACAATCCCACGCCTAAAAGATCTTATTTCCAACTATGGATACTTCTCGGGTTATAAAGTGAATGTTGATAAAACAATGGCTATGGACATAGGAGGTAGAATTCCACAAACTATCAAAATCCAGAGTGAGTTTAAATGGCCCAAGGATGGTATTAAATATCTTGGCATTCAGATCCCCTCATTGTTAGAAAACCTAAGTGATGCAAATTACAAAAGCATAATCCAAAATATCAGTAAAGATCTAGACCGCTGGTCAACACTTCCCCTGTCTCTATTGGGCCGTATTGAGAGTGTACGCATGAATGTGCTGCCTAGGCTTCTATACCTGTTCCAGATGCTACCCATCGATATCCCCAAATCCACATTTGATAAGTGGGATAGACTCATCTCCAAATTCATATGGCAAGGAAGGCGCCCAAGAATCAGACTTAAAACACTACAACTATCTAAACCATATGGTGGGCTGAAACTCCCAAACCTAAGATACTACTTCTGGGCGGCCCAGCTAAAGCCTCTAACAGCATGGATCCAAGACTCTTCATATACACGATGGCTCAACATTGAAAAAAGTTTGTGTTCGATGCCCTTACAGACCTTGCCTTTCATAGATGTCCCTCTAAAGGAAACTCAACTAGGTGAATGGACCAGAGTCACACTAAAGATTTGGAGGAAAATAAAACTGTCATTTGGCTTACCTAAAGCAATCTCAGCATTATCCAATATTGGTCTTATGAAAAATTTCGAACCCTCCAATACAGATATAGGGTTTAGAAATTGGTCAGATCATGGACTTACTAACTTGCACCAACTCCATAAAGACGGTAGCCTTAAATCATTTGAACAGTTAAGAGAGGAATTTAGGCTCCCTAACACAGACTTTTTCAGATATCTACAATTAAGAAGCTTCCTAACAAAACATAGAGAATGGAATAAAGTCTTGGAGCCCACTGAAATCGAAGAGTTCTTGATAAAGCTGCAAAAAGGAAACGAGAATAAGAAAATTATAGGTGACCTTTACCAAAGGTTTCTATCCATGGATTTGAATAATACACTACAGAGGAAAGAGAGATGGGAAACTGAAATGAATACTGACATATCACAGGACATATGGGAGGAAATATGCACTGAAGCACACTTAGTGACCAATTCAAATACATGGAGGGAATTCAAATGGAAAGTGGTTATGAGATTCTTTAGAACCCCAGAAATAATGGCTAAAATGGGCCCAACACACTCAAATAAATGTTGGAGAAATTGCAGTACGCAAATTGGCAACCACACCCACATATTCTGGTCATGCCCCAAATTGAGAACATTTTGGGAAGAGGTGTTTGAGGCCCTTGAAGCAGTATTCCACCAAAAATTTACCAAAGATCCAAAGATGGCACTACTGGGAGTTATACCTGAAGGCATTGATGGAAGGGCAAGAATATATCTCTTACAAATATTACTAACGGCAGCAATTAAATGCATTACAATTAAGTGGTTAAAACCAGACCCCCCTACATACAATATGTGGACAGAGAAAGTATGGGAAATCTACCAGATGGAACAAATAACATACACTCTGAGACTCCAGAAACATCTATTTATTAAAAGATGGAGCCCGGTTATGTCCATATTAATACAGTGAACCCCTCCACACATCTCGACTCGTATATTTCTGTATTCTAGACTCACCTCATATCACTACACATAGATATATGCCTGCATTGCATTCACACACACACATACACACACACACACACACACACACACACACACACATACACAACCCCCACCTGACCCAACCCCCCCCGACCCTACCCTTTTTCTTTCTTTCTTTTCAAAATCTTTAATTTTATTCCGTCATTGACATCTCAATGTTTTTGTTGATCGCTCTTTTTTGCTTTGTGTGTCATGCTTTGAACCACATCCATGGACCATATGTGTACAGCTATAAGAATGGAAAGAATTGTAGACAAAACATGACATGATTGTACAAGTTGTTGAAACTGAAATAAAAACTAAGTTCAAAAAAAAAAAAAAAAAAAAAAGTGACGTTTAGCCATTTCCGAGTCCAAACCAGAAATTCTCCGCACCAGAGTACCTCTGAACTACAGCGGTAGAATGACAGTTTAATCGTTTTTTAGACTCGGATCTATTCATTCAACAAGGGACACAGCACTTTCCCGTTTTCTCCATATTGTCAGGGTATTTGAGCCTCGGAAAAGCGCTATATAAATATAATTAATTATTATTATTATTTCTCCATTTCGAAGACAGCGCCTCAGCCAACGTTGGACCCGGAAACACGTCACGACTTAACAAGTGGATAGTAGACTTGTTCATGAGCGTGGGATTGTTAACCTTGTCCTCAGGCTATAGCACACAGCCCATAGCCTGGAATAAGAATGACTCAAACCTGGCCTTAGTGGGAGTGAATTCACTGAATAAAGTATTTGTTATCATTTGATTTGAGCGAAAACACACGGCTAAGAGGGGTAGCTCTGAATCAGAAACCTGTGGTGTACAAACACTGGGGGGAAAGTGCAGTGGCAGATAATTAATGCCAATTAAGTAGAGCCAATGGCTATACACTGTCTGTTTTCAACGGTCTTTCGATTGGTTTAATGCAGGCCAAGTTTGACGCGTCAAAAGAATGAATTTCACCTTGTTCCTCAGGTTGATGCTCAGCTGCAGGTGGTTAGGAAGCTGGAGGAGAAGGAGCGCCTCCTTCAGGGTACCATCGGTACTGCAGAGAGAGAGCTGGCTCTGAGGACACAGGCACTGGACATGAACAAACGCAAGGTAACATGTCGTGGGAAATCTAGGATTCTCCACTTAATAATTTGTGAGACGCGAGCGTAGGCCGGTCTGTCTTAAGCAAGAACCCAAGACAGAAGACCCCCTTTACAGAATACAGCATCGTATTATAGTGCTCCTTACACTCCTCAAATCCAAAGATAGAGTCTTTCACAGGTGTACTACCTGTTCCTGCAGCCTTGAGACAGTGGGGTGGACAATGGGGCTCTGTAGTCAAATCAGACATCCTTATCTTGGAGGACGATAGATCTCCAGGTGCCTGTTCTCGCCACCCACCGGTTCTGGTCACCCCCATCAGTCTCAAGGCAGCTATATTGGGTCACTATTGAGAAATACCATTTCTATCTATGTGAACTCCCAGGTGGTAAAAATACTTGCTTGGGTCAGTTCAAACATGTCTGCACTTAAGTCATAGTCAAGTCTGGAACAGAGGATGACTCCCAGATCAGGGCAGAATATGGCGCTGCCACAGGCTCTCCCTCTTGTTGTCACCAGCTTGTTAAAACATTTTAGTACAAAGGTTAAGTTTAGTTAACAAAACAGAACATCTACGATACAATGTGTTCTACACTTCATACAATAATTACGGGATTAAGACATTAAATGATAAATGATTAAATGCTTAAATGATTATTAACATTATTAATGTTTATTATCAGTTGTTTATTACAAGTACTTATTTCGCCATTACAAACTGTATAACACACACACACACACACACACACACACACACATTCAGACTATGGACAACTAAACGCACAAAAAACACCAAGCAAATGCAGTGAACAACATCTAACCTCTGCCCTCCTCCTCTGTACCTCCTCTCTCCTCTCTCCCTCCCTCCCCCCGTCCTCCCCAGGCACTGGAGTCAGCGTTGTTGTCCGAGGAGGTGCGGTCTCAGCTGGAGCAGGTGCAACAGCGCCTGGGCAACGTCAGAGAGGAGGTCATTGAGAACAGCATCTCCCGCGAGAAGGAGTCATTCAACGCCCGCCGCGCACAGGTAACACACACATACACTCTCTTTCTATATAGGCAGACACTAGCCGCACTGCCATGGTCTGCAATGTGACCACAGACAAACTCACAATCATTTTAGTGGAAATATGTGTCGTTTTCTTGTAAAGATCCAAATCCCAGACGGTCTTGTAAGTTGGAAAGTCTCAGAGACTTTGCTTTTCTTAACTCACTAACTGCCAAAGAATTCTGGAACACTCACCACCTATACTGCCAAGTGTTTGAAGTTTGCCTAGCAACAATACTTTGATTGGGTTAGGGTTATTCACTGAATGAGTGAATGAGAACTTGCCTGTGCTAGTGGCTGGAAGTAGGGTGACAGGTTTCCCTGGCTGGAGTCCTACAGCAGAGTAATAAAGCTGTATAGATCTTCCACAAAATGTCATTCAAATGGTTATAGACATAACAAAGTGAACTACATAACAGTGGTCACATAAATCTAATGACACAAGTTATATCTGACTCCAATTTAATAATATCTGATTTTTAGTTTTTCTCCATACATTTTCTGAAAGCATGGCTCCAAAAAACTCACACACAAAACCCAAAACTCCACAAGTCTCTTGCAAAAGCAAACACTGTTAATTCAAAATAATGTTATGTCTTCTCAAAATGACATTTTGTTGTCAAACACACACGCCATCAAATGATTAGACACTTTTAAGAACTGATTGATGAACCAGTTGCGGACCAGAGCTGGCCTTTGGAAACTTACATTGTCCCAGATGACAATGTACCTGGGCTGCTCTGGGCCATCCATCTGCTCGGCAGTGTGAGGATATTGTGTAGTGTGTCCAGGAAAGTGATGGGCACTATTGTAGGGGCCAAGGGTTGAATGGTGATGGAGAACGCTTTGGTGATTTATAGCGGCGCTATAAATGGTAATGTTCCCCCCTCGCTGGCCCAGAACCTCAACAATGGCATGCTGGCCGATGACGTGAGGTTGAAACCCAACCCAAACCCAATTACTCTCCTAGGTCGTAGTCTTGGTCGTCCTCTTGCTCCTCCTCCTCCTCCTCCTCCTCCTCCTCCTCTTCCTCTGACTCTCACACCTCTCGCTCTACCGCTCTCTGCAAAGTTGGCATCCATTGTTCTCCAACACAGGAGAGCTCACCTTTGGCCTTTTTATTGCTAAAGCTATGATTGCTAATTGAAAAGCAATAGATGTTTGCCCATATGAGGAGTGTGATTGGTGGTTTGAGTTTAGCATTCTGAATGGTAGTGTTTTCCATCTGAACACAAGAGATTTTATCAATGTAGATTGTGCCAAATGTAGATAACTGTGTAGTGTTTTGCAAAAAGTGTGTTTTACAACTGCAAAATGAGTGAAAAACAGGAAATGTGAAGAATTGGTGTGAGATGAGGTACATGAGTTTAAGGTTTGGTCACCTGATTCAACTAAACTGATTAGTTGAATCAGGTGTGCTGGTGGTGGACCAGATCAAATATGTGGAGCGGCTGGGGGTCCCCGAGGAGAGGTTTGAGAACCTCCAAAACAGACCAAATGTCTTCTGTCACCGTAACCCTCTACATGAGGTAGCGAAACCACCCCTGGAGGAGCGTGCCTTTAATGACTGGAGGGCCATGCTTAACGTCCCCTTCTGTCTTTCAGGAGGACATCTCCAAACTACGGAGGAAGATAGAGAAGGCTAAGAAACCGGCAGAGAATGTCCGCAATGGAGACGAGATCCTCAATGAGGAAATCAACGATTACAAGGTGGGTTGGTGCTGTGCGTTGGTGCCATGTGGAGGTAGACACCTTGGGACCGAAAAAGCTAAACAGTAGTCATCATAATATTTTTCACCCCTGTTCTCCAACTGTCTTTATCCTTCTCTCACTTGCTCTGTACTCCCCTCTTAACCCTCTCTTTCTTTCTCTTTTTCTCTGCTTATGTCTCTCTCTTTCTTTCTCTCTCCCTCCCAGGCGCGCCTGACCTGCCCGTGCTGTAACTCCCGGGTGAAGGACGCCGTCCTGACCAAGTGTTTCCACGTGTTCTGCTTCGAGTGTGTGAAAACGCGCTACGACACTCGCCAGAGGAAGTGCCCCAAATGCAACGCCGCCTTCGGTGCCAACGACTTCCACCGCATCTACATTGGATAGGAAGGGTCGCATGGGGGAGGGGGCGGGGTAGAATAACATAGTGTCTGGGGGGCAGCTGTGTACACAGGCTTGATTCTCCAGCCAAATGACTTTATCTAATTGTCATTCCCCCTCCTGAGTGTATTCATGGAGATGGAGATGATCATTGTGATTCCATTGACTGACTGTCCACTGCCTAGCTGGTGCAGACCCTGTGGCTCAACCCATCGATGTTTTGTCAATGGGCTCAATTCTAGGGTCGCCTCGGCCTGTGAAGGGATCCTCATAGACAAGCACTTCTGTTGTCGATTATCTATCTGAGGTGCTAGATTTCTGCTACCTTCTCTCTACTGTGAAAGGACACAGATACCCATTTTTTCACTTGATCTCCCCCAACCCCCCCACCCCACACACACACACACACATAAACAAACACACTCACTGCAACTCTTACTGCAACTGGCCTAAGAACAGAGATTCTACAAGATTGACCACCTCTTGGCCTCTGGTTTCAAACTGTGTGTGTCCGTGAGAGTGAGAGTGAGAGTGAGAGTGAGAGTGAGAGAGAGAGTGAGAGTGAGAGTGAGAGTGAGAGTGAGAGTGAGCGCGAGCGCGAGCGTGAGTGTGAGCGAGACACCCCATATCTGGAGAAGAAAAAAATAATCAATGGTGAGTTTCCTTTCGGGAACCTTGCTTCTGTAATCCATGTCTATGTTTGACAATTCAATGTTGATGTACTTATTTGTATTTTTTTGTTTTCTTTTTTTATTTGAGAACTGCCTCATCAGGGCACAAATACCTTGGACTGATGCTGATGTGTAATCGCTGCTCTGCAAGTTAATAAACTGCCGTCAAAACTGCTTCTCAACTAAGCCGGCCTTTATTCAAGTTTGTGCTTTTTAGATTATCACATCAGATCATGATCATCTTCATTTTGAAGCCGCTGTCTTGTCCTTTAACCTACGTTTGTAGACAACATCTCCCAGGGTGCAAATCTCCTTATGCCACATGCATACTTTCCTCCAAGCCCACCCCTTCTTGAGTGACCCACACTGATCTGATTTTAGGCATATACACTTGAAACGCTCGAGGGAGAGGAGCGCCCAGCAGCGACGACGACGAGTGAAAAAAACTTTACGCAAGATAATCCTTAGCGGCGCCACGTTTGACGCAAACTCAGGAACAAAGGAATACAACGGCAGTTCCGTTCGAAAACCCTAAAAACGAGCGACCCGGGGAGACCGGCGCATGGTCAGCTGGACGTCGTCGCGCCTATCAGAAAAGTTTGTTTTTTACGCGCAGAGCTATAAAAAAAACGTTGGAGACATTGTTTCAAGTTCTATTTCCCTCGCTTTCAACTCCATCTAAAAACGACATCTAGACATTTTAGCGCACCGTGTTCTATTCTTAACCAGTGTACTGCCAAATATGGACAGCTAGTGTTGTGATGTCCTTGCACGGTGGCGAAATTGGCTGTTTGTAAGGTTGCCAGAGTTTATAATTAAATCGCTTAAATCGCTGAGTTGACGTAGGCCATATGTGATTTCTTCGGTTGCATGGTTTACATTTGACGATTGACCACTCGATCCAGGGGTATCAACTAGTGTTGTTTCACTGACAGGGTTGCAAGGCTCGAGTTGTCACATTTACGAGCCATTGTGTGGGCTGCAGTGTGTCGATGTAATGTATATGTCGCTGTGTTTGGCTGCTGTCAACAGAAGCCATTTTTAAATATTTGATTTATACTACGCCTATTTAAAGCACCTTTAAACGCACAGTTCGATCTGTAAAGAATATAGGTGCATTTCATAAGGTTTTTCAATAATACTGTCAAAATAAACCTTGAGTGGCCTATTTCCATTATGCCGTTTTACGCGAATTGTTTCAATCGTGGACCTCCCTCTGCACGGTTTCTATTTTCCACGCTTGTTTTGGTGCTCGGCTTGGCATCCCGATGCACGGGGCAGGCCGTGCCCTCCGAGGACAGCCCTCTGTCGGCCGCAGCTTCAGTGAGTCTCCGGTCCCTCATCACGGAGACCTGCGAGGATGTTCACCGATACGTGGAATCCGTGGTGGGAACCAGTGTGATCGAATCGACCCGTGAGGTGAGGATTGAAGCCATTGCATGTACCTTATTAATACCTCCTATGTGGGTTGCGGCATCCTGTTTCTCACCTTTAATGTGTTCACTCTAATGTATGTATTATTCTACCTAATCCTTTTCTAGGGGTGATCTTTGGTCCTATCTCAGTCCTTCAAATCAGTTCTTGACTTTGGTTTTCTGACAACTAAACTGTTCTTCTAATCATCCTCTCCCCCCACCCCCTATTTTCAACCTGACCCCCATACCTAATTTACCTTCTCTTATACCCGATAATCTCTTTCCTGACACCCCCCCCCAATCTTCTCTGCCCTCATTTCATGTCTGCCTATATCCATGCATCCCCGCCCCTGCTACCACTACTCCGCGCGGCTCCCCATCCCCAGAGTGTGGTGTTGTATCTAGAGTCAGTGTTTGGTCAGGAGAACGTCAATACGATGGCCATGGTAAGAAACCTCTTAACAAACTCTGACATGGTCCCAAAACAAAGCTCCTTATAGCTCTGTTTGCACATGTCACTGTATACAGTGTGTTACAGATAGGAATGACTACATCACTATAGAATTGGATAGGCTTCAGTGTAGATGTGGTTTAATGTTTTTTGTGTTTTGTGTTTTTTTTTTTTGCAAACAGCAATCTCTGTGTTTGTAGTCATACACGTATATGTTTTACATCTCTGGAGAGTTTTTTTTTTTTAGATGTTATACTCTCACAAACACTTTATTCTGAACACTATACTGGGTAGGGCCTCCCTTTGCTGTCAAAACTTCTTAGTGAAGAAGTCGAAATTCTTCGTGGCATTGATTCCACAAGATGTTGGAAACATTCTTTTGAGATTCTGATCCATGATGACATGATTGCATCACACAAAGATTTTTCAGGTGCACTTTCAAGCTGTGACTCTCCTGTTCTACCACATCCCAAAAGTGTTCTATTGGATTCAGATCTGGTGACTGGGAAGGCCACTGAAGCACACTGAACTCACTGTCATGTTCATGAAACCAGTTTGAGACAACTTTTGCTTTGACATGGTGCATCATCATACTGGTAATAGCCATTAGAAGATGGGTAAATTGTGGCCATGAAGGGATGAACATGGTCGGCAACAATACTCAAATAGGGTGTGGCATTCCCCACACATTACACGACCTGAATGAATGAGAAGGTGTACAAGTGTTCTTAATAAAGTGTTCGGTGAGTGCACACATTACACGCTGACGCCGTTTGGCAGTTGGCTGAAATGTGCTCTGTGACACTGAACAGTGCTTGCTTGTGTGTGGGGTAGCAACAGGTGCAGAAGACTCCATGTCGTATTAGCTGACTGCCCTTGACCTCAGCTAAGCATGGAGCGGGTGGGGGGGGGGTTGCGTAGAGGTTCAGGGTTCTTCAGTGTTCGGTAGGGGAAGTGGACGCAGCTGTCACTCTTCTCTATAACAAAACCACAGCTTTGCTCTCTCACACACAAGTGCGTTATCAGCCTAAACAAAATTCCTCACCACAGAAACATTCCACTCTCCACTCAAGATGTGTGGATAGAACCTGAATGATGGGAGGTTATTGTAGAACAAAAGACCAGACTTTGATCAAAAGTAACTTGTACAAAAGATCTGTCTGAGGCTTATGACCCATGACATGATCAAATGATAAGTGGGATAATTGAATCAGTGACAACATTCTACTCGGAAACCCCATATCTGGTTGCTCCCCCTATTTATATTCATTGATGGTTGAGCTCATAGCAGCAGCTGTGACTTGTGACTTGTGCTGTGTCTATCCCTAGGCTCACGGTAAGATATTGATGTACTGTATATTGTGGAGGCTATAACAGGAAGGCAACAACTGAATGCTGCCTCCATTTGTTGTAGAAGTATGCAGACTAAGCTTGTCAACATTCTCAATCTTTATCCTTATACCCCCCACCCTCTCTCTCTCTCCACCTCTCTCTCTTTCTCAGTTTTTTGAGATGTTGATCCGGTTTATGGCTGAGGGAGCTGCCAGCGGGTTGAATGTCATCGCTGTTTACGTCACAGAGATACTCAGGGTGACAGGAGTTGATGGTAGGTGAAAGACTTGGGGATCTAGATGCTTCTCACACCTGGTTTGGACCTCAAGAGAGATAAATATATGTCGCCGTTGTGCTCCACTGCTACACGCTGGCACACAGAGGCCTTTTCTCGTCAAATGTTCAAGGCTCGATTCCTTGTGTCCTCTCAGCCGCCCTCCACTCGCTTCCAACTTAAAAGCGCATCACAGGAGGAGATCCAGATCAAATATACTCCTCCAGTAGTTTTTGAGAAGGAAGTGAGTGAAGGATGGAGGAGAGGACGTGAAGAATGAACTTGAACCTTTTTTCAATCCCTGAGAAAGGGCCAGAATTGCTCACTTTCAACCTGTCAGGGCACTGCAGTGTGGGTAATGATCAGATCCCGTGACAGTGTGTCGTTTCACCCTCAGGGGGAATTATACTTGTTTGAAAAAGTGCTGCCACTCCCTCTGTGTGAGAAGCGTACCTGTTAGAGTTGTTGTTGTTGTTGTTGTTGTTGTTGTTGCTGTATAACAGCATAGGCCTTAGACCTCAAATGTGACTTCACTTATAGTTGTTCTGGATGCTGACAAGTTATTACTGACCACTTATAGTTATAACCACTAGATATCCCCTAAATTAGAGAGTGATTTATGTGGAGAGAGCCATTTAGTCAACTTTCTTTATCTTCTGTGATTTGAGTGGGGCGTCAATCAAATGTTGGTGATTCATTGCCGCCACCTGTGCTTGAGTGTAGCATAAATTCAGCTCCAGTAAAAATGCTATTTATAATCTATCGATAAACCTAAGGTAGAAGAACAAGTGTTGAACCAATTGGCTGATGCCTTCCCAACTCATAGGAAGTCCCACCCTAGTTGACTACATGGCACCCCTCATGCTGTCACAAATGCAATGAATGGGAAAGAGAGTTTCTACTGTCTCTTTGTGACCTCAACATAAATTAAATTACTTCTACCTTATTACCCTCACCCTTTTCTCTCTCTCCCCACAGTCAAATTGCCTTTCCCTCACTTCACTCCAGAGGGTGTGGCCTCTGTAGGCCAGTGGGCCTTACTGGCTCTTATTGGCTACTGGGTGCTGTCCGTCGTCCTGCGTCTGTTGGTGGCCGTCGTGAGGAGGGTGTTCTGGATGCTGAAAGCCGGCGCAGTGCTGTGGCTCTTTGTGCTGGTAGTCAGCGATGCCAGTGTTGGATCAGATATCACTGCGCTCCGACTAGCCGGCCTGGTGTTGGGATGCGCCCTGTTGGGTCTCGCGGGATCCGGCTCGGAAAAGACGATCCGTGTGGAAGATCGCATGAGCTCCCTGGAGGGGAGGCTGAAGGCGGTGGAGAGGAGGAAGGGGGAGGAGTGATGGACACAGATGGAAGGAGGGGTAGATGGATGAATAAGGTGGATGGTGGTATGTTATTGGTGGTCTCGGTATGTGTCAGTTCAGTTGCTCAAGGGAAAGAAAGCAACCTCTGGGATTTTTATGATTAAAAATGGTCTCTTTTCAACTTATCCTTCATGTTGTTGGGTTTTCCCTGAATTGTTGTCCACATGTTTCACATTGAGGAATGTGCCACTACTATACATTTTATCTTAAGCTCATTTTACTTCAAAAGGACAATTGCACAAATGAAACCACAGTTCTTACTTACTGTGGAAGTTGTCATATTTGAACACCACAGTAATCCCATGTGGTGTTACTGTGTCACCTCTGGCACTAATGATCGCAAGGCCACATGTCGAGCTGTCCTTGGGCATGACACTGAACCCCAAATTTCTCCCAATGCGCTGGCCGGCGCCTTGCATGGTAGCTTGCCGCCATTGGTGTGTGAATGGGTGAACGAGAGGCCATTTACGTCAGTCCATTTACCATTTGCTATGAATGAGGTGTTAAATTGACATGTCAGCATTGCATACATTTCAATTTACATTATCGTAATGACATCCAAAGCGACTTACAATAAGTACTTTTCTGTTATTGTATTGGGGTGTAATGGCATTGGGCAGTCTACAGCAGAAGATAGGTAGTGACTCTGCCACCCTGACTCCACCTGGGCACCAAGACAGAGAAGACCTGCGACTGTGAGCCTAGCAACCATTCCATCCTCATAGAGATAGTGGTGCCAAGCGGCCAGCAGAAAACTATTTTGTTCTGATGAATGGGTCTTTGGGTGCTGTAGCCTGGGTTTGATGAAAAAAACACAAAAAAACTGACATTTTGCAACGGACGAGTTTGTCCAAATAGTTGTTATAAACAAGAACTATAATTATAATAACATCTATTATACCGCATGAAGGGTGCTCAGTCTGTGGTATATGTGATGCTAATTACCCTGATAGACTCATGCTTCCCTGCAGAGGGGGTGGGGTTGGGTGAGGATTCCCTAAAGGAAGTTCATTTAGTCAGAGACATCCTAGTCAGGCGTGTCAGAGCTGAGGAGTAGAGCAGATGGGTAGTGGAGTGGAGTCCCTTTGGCAGCTCAAACTGGGTCCCAGAGGGACGGACGGAGCTGAACCCTCTCCCCCTACAGCCTGGACAGAGAGGATACCCAATACTTACATTCGATTTCATGGTCTGAGGTCTAACTCAATCAACTCTGATCAATATCACGTCATCTGCTGATATCAAAGACTGCTTTAGTGAATTAAATCACCAGTCTAAATGTTCGGAACAGACTCGTAATGGATGAGACCTAACGCAACTCCACCCACTAGATTCCGGTGGATGTCTTACGCAGCGGAAGCTAGTGGGCGGAGTTCCGTTGTTAGGTGTAAATAATGCAAGATGTTCCGAAAACAGAATTTAGATTTTTGAATGTTGATATCAGCAGATGACGTGATATTGATAAGAGTTAACACCTCAGACCATGAAATCGAATGTAAGTATTGGGTATCGAATTAGCTTGCGAAAACGTGCTGGTATGTGCATTTCTGCCTCGGCTCGAATCAAGTATTGATGGCAGTTAGCCTACGAAAACGTACTGGTATGTGCATTTCTGCCTCGGCTGCTTCGCAAGGTTGCGTATACCACACTGCTTATTAAAAGGTTACCGCTTGTTAGATTTACGATTTTTTATTTTTTTATTACCCTTCGGCAAAGCTGTCCTTTCTCTCTCCCATGACAGCAAGGCCGGCGGTAGCTACGGGCGGGCTCAGCCCACCCAAACGTGCGCCATGCCCTTGCGGTGGCTATGGGCAGGGGTGGGCTCAGCCCACCAAAACGTGGGTGTTGCCCACCCTATCAAAGTTAAGATTTTTTTTTTCTGAATTGTTGATATCCCTTGGGCGTTTCCGAATCTTTAATGTCATATCTGGCATATAGTATATACTATGTCTGTCGATTTTTACTTTTACTGACTTCACTTGTCAGTCAATTGTTGTTGGAATTTGGTATTTTTGCTATAGAGGGTCTAGGCCCAGGGTCAGACATATTTGGCGCCCCTGGAGCGCCTTGCTCAAGGACACATGCAGCTCTCTCCTGAGGCAGTGATCGAACCAGCGATCTTCCGATTGCTAGCCGGCCTCTCTGACCTCTAGGCTACCACCGGCCAACGCCATAATGTATGGAGTAAGCAACAGATGTGCGGTCAGGGGAGGCAGAGCTTTACCTGTCATACTCAAATGAAAATAGCTGTTATGAAAAGTAAAAAAAAAAAAAAAAGGACCTCTCAAAAACTGGATGGAGTGTGGGCAATTAGAGAGTGCCTATTACCAACATAAAACTGCAATGAAAAAGCACCAGGGGAGGCAGCTATCATATCTGCCTCACTGATAGGGCTTTCACACCGCCAAGGAACCGTTCTGGTGCTGTCTGGCTCGCGTTCATACCAGTGTAACCGGAACCATCAGCGTCATCAACGTTGGGTGACAAAGGTGCGGGATAAACAAAAATGTCACAACCAGATGGCAGCTACTGGGGCACTTAGGTGGCGTAGTGGAGTAAAGGCCGGTTTAGGCTTCTGCGTAAAGTCGACGCCGTAGGCTACACGTAAGCTTACGTAGTCCCGCATGACCGTGCGTAGCCTTGACGTGCTCCTCTCAAAAAATCTATCCACGCGTCAGAGCGCACGTTAACCGTAAGCTCTGTGATTGGTCCGCTTGGTAGCACATGATTCAGACAAGATTCCGACTCTCTCGTCGCCCAAAATGCGGAAGTCATGACAGAAATGTCATTCACCTTTTCTGTAATTACTTATTAATAAAGATTTGAAAAATTATGATAACCATCGTATTATCTTAGTTTAATGTCATTTCAATGCATCATATAACTTTTATTTACAACAACATAACAACAAAAAGATCGCTATTATGCCGCTTAGAGCTTTGAGCTCCGTTGAGTTCCTAACCGGAAGAGGCACAGCACAGGGGCTGAAAACACACTGCCACCTAGCGATGTGACGGTGTAATTGCAGCGCGGCCTACGCAGAAGTGTAAATTGCGAGACCTACGTAAGAATTTACGTAAGCTACGCACGTAAATTCGACGCAGAAGCCTAAACCGGCCTTAAAGCGCTGACCATGTACCGCAGGGATCCCGGTTCGATTCCAGCCCCGGACATATCCTGCATGTCATCCCTTCTCTCTCTCTCACCCATCCTTCCTGTCATAATCTCTACTGTGTCTGTCATTAAAAGGAAAAATATGAGTGGGACTGCCCCACTCAGAAAAAAAAAGATGGCAGCTACTTCACTGGAAATGGGGATAATAATCACTAATGATTAGATTTCGATTAGATTACATTTGTATCCTTCCTTCTTGCTAGTCTTCACAGCCTAGAATATGACACACCCACTGACAACGTCACGGTTCTAGTTTTTGGTTCGCGCTGAGAAGCACTATTTTCTGGTTACAGCTACGAACCAACTTTTCAATCAAACCAATTTATTTTCAGTCTGAACGAGCCGGCCGGTTCCAGACTAGGTTTGCGAATGCGAACCAGAACGGTTCCTTGGCGGTGTGAAGGCCTACTGTAGATGTTTATGTTGTGGTTTACATTTTATTATATAAAGCAGGAATAAACTCACATCACCAACATATTCAATTAACCACTGTGCCAAAAATGCCCCTTTACTTTCCTCATGTGTCCCATGTAGATCATGTTCCCTTGGATCCTGCTGAGTGTTTTCTGTGTCTGTCAGGGTGAGTAGGTCACTGATGCCCTCCTTCTACTCCAAGTTCAAATACCCCCAACCAACTCCAATTGGTGCAGTAGGTTTTTGGTATTTGAGGAGCCAGTCACATGCATTGGCAATTTAGAGGTTGCAGGCTCGAGACTTGTGTGGAACAACTCGGAGCGATCTTACGGTTTGCTGCAAATTGACATCTGTCACAGATTATACAATTATATAATAAATGGAAAGATGTCAGTGTAAATGAAAGATGACAACAGATATTGTAGACGTATGTTGTAGACTTATCTACAACATATCTTGTTTGTACTACTTATTGTAGTATTATCCTATTTTCCGACTGCTATGGTCAACCTCTTTTTTTCTCATGTTCCCATGTCTGTTCCTCTATCTATCAGCTTATCGAAAAGCAGTGATGTGTTACGGCTCCGACTCCGTTTTTCCCTCCAATCGGTTTTTACATTCTTTCGGTCGGGTATACTTCACCCCAACGTCTCCTGACCTCCCCAGAAGATTAGTGATGGATAAATATGAAGTAAGTTTTGAAGATGTGTTTTCCTTGTGCTCATATCGTCACATTAATTAAGACTCCTTTGCTGTGAAACATTTCAGCTTTGAAGTTATCTTCAATGGTGTGTGTGTATGTGTGTGTGTGTGTGTGTGTGTGTGTGTGTGTTTTCTTGTGTACAGATTAAGGACTCTCGGTATCAACTGCTATCGACTGGTAGCATGAAATTACTTGATGTGACCGAAAGAGATGATGGCAAATATACTGTCTTAAACACGCGATCTAACGAAACATACACTTTCCTCACCGTCACAGTCAAAGGTATGCTATCTTATGTTGCTGTCCTTAATTCATTTAAGGTATAAAGTTCATTGTTTTGGTATAGATGAGAGATGGAGCTGGTGAAACTACTCTCAATTCATAGACACAGCTTTGAATGAAAGGACTAACAGTCTATGATAATGAAATAATAATAATAATAATAATAACTTTTATTTGTATAGCACTTTTCCTGCAAGCGTTGCAGCTCAAAGTTCTCCAATGATTATATAATCATAATTTAATTATTTTGAAATTTAAAGGCAATATTAAAAAGAGGTTTTTAGTCTTGACTTGAACATATTTGCTGAGGTTGTATCCCTAATGTAAACTGGCAGTGCATTCCACAATTTGGGTGCATAAAATGAGAATGCAGCCTCACCAAATCTCTTCTTTTACACGTGTACATGTGATACACAGAGAAAACCAGCGTCAGAAGACTTGAGAGCTCTGTTGGGCTGATATGCTAGCAAAAGGTCTTTCAGATATTCTGGTGCTGTGCAAGTGTGAGCTTTATAAACAAGCAGAAGGATCTTGAAATCTATTCTGAACTTAACAGGAAGCCAGTGTAGAGTCTCTAAAATAGGAGTTATATGAGCTCTTCTGCTTGTTTTGGTTAAATCTCTCGCTGCTGCATTTTGGACTAATTGCAGCTGGCCAATAGCTTTCTTCGGAAGACCAAATGTTCATTTCAAATACGTTTCAAAGCTATACACTGTTTATTTACAAAGCCATTGTTTTTTAATTAAACAATGAAGTGAAATAGTTGTATATTTTGGGTTATAATAAAGAACGACAGTTCTCAACTCAGTTATAATTTTATTAATTATATTTCTTAACAATAATGGGTATTTGTCATGAATTTAAATGTCCATTGCAAAACAAATCCCTGATTGTGCATGTAATGTTGTCAGAATGTAATGTTGTCAAAATGTATGTTCAAATGTTAACCATGCCCTGCATGCACTTAAATGGAAGTGAGCTAAATGAAGTCTGGTTTCAGATTAGCAAAGAAGATCTACTACTTCAAATGTATTTGTCTCTCTCTCTCTCTCTCTCTCTCTCTCTCTCTCTCTCTCTCTCTCTCTCTCTCTCTCTCTCTCTCTCCCTCCCTCTCTCACGCTCTTTCTCTTTCTGTTTCTCTTCTTTCAGACTGTGATAACATAAAAAAAGTAGCACTACAATATGGCAACCGTTTTGCCTTTGTGTTGCCTGGAGATCAGTTTGAGTTGGCGTTTTCTCCTCCTGATTCTCCCTTTCAGCAAGTGGTCCTGTGGAACGGCACTGAGGCAGGGGTCAAGGGGAGGGGGAGGAAGAGGGATGGCTCCTGGGAATTGCAGGAACTAACTCAGGCAGACTCAGGCTACTATACCATCAGGAACAGCAAAGGGAAGTTTATATCAAGAACTGGTCTCACTATCACAGGTAAGGGGCAAGTTTTCAGATGGAAAATCACCATATGCTTCATAAACTGCTCATTGCTTTGACCGCTCACTCCTCATTTTGACTCATTTTTTCACTCAGTTACCCTTTGCACGACTCAGTTACTAGGGGTGGGCATCGACGATCGATAATTGATCGATAAGGATCTTGGTCGATCACAAAATAAAACATTTGGTCGATCACAAAAAAAAAAAAAAAAAAAAAATCTTTTGTGATCGACCAAGATCCTTATCGATCAATTATCGATCGTCGATGCCCACCCCTATCAGTTACCCTTTACAATTACTACCTTTGCACATACCATATTTTTGCACATTGCACCTACCTCCTTTTGATATAGCCACTATGTATACATCTGTACATACCATACCGTACATAGTTCTACCTACCGCACTTGACTTGCCATACTGTACCTATCACAGTGATGTCATGTTTTTAGATCATGTTTTATATCACTATTTACACTTCTGGTTAGATGCTAAACTGCATTTCGTTGTCTGGTACTTGTACTCTGCAATGACAATAAAGTTGAATCTAATGTGTTTTCATGTTTCACCTGTCATGTGTCTACTTTTCCTATTCATGCTCTATCTGACTTATTGTCTCTTTTTCAGAGCATGTAGAGTCATGTACTAAGGACACAGACGAGGTTTTCAGGTTTACTTACCATCTGAACCCTGTCCTGTTCACTGTGACCTACACACCTGAGGGGGAGTACGCACAGCCCATAGAAGTAATGAAGTGGGGGCATTTAAAAGGGAACTTCTTTTCGGGGAGGTTTACATGGGAACAGGATCCATTTTCACATGAATATAGGATTCAAATATCTGAACTTGAGCTAGGTGATTCTGGCAGGTTTGAGTTCAGAGACCAGAACGCCAACCTAGCCCTGGTGGTGGAGCTGGAGGTGAACGGTGAGTGATTCGTCTGTGTGATCTACAGATTAAAGGAATAGTCTTACACAATACTGTGCAGGTTGAACCATGAAAAGGCACACAGAAAAAAAAGATCCCTACTTGCATCCATACTTGCTAAAGAAAATGGTGCAAAAATAACACTACTTCTTATTTCTCTCCCTCGCTTCCAGGAGAAGAACCTTCTAACCACTTATATTATATGTGGCTTAAGCCGGTGTTTACCTTAATTGCTGTGGTGGCTTGTAGCTACTGTGTGAAAAAGTGTTGCTGTAATGGGAACCCCTCCGACCCTGACAGCTCCGCTAACACACCTGAGCAGACTGTGATTTACCATCCTGTACGTACCACAAACTAACTATGAATTTATATCTAAATATGTTAATTTATTACATCTATACACTGGTATTTATCTCTCTCATTGTTAGTCCTCCTGTATAAGACTGTTATGTAAAGTTAGAGCCAGAGTTAATGTTAGCTGTGGTTTATTGGGTTTAGTTGGGTTCATTTTGGTCATTTTTATCTAATCTCTGGATTATTGATTAATTCGCAGAATACCTGTCAACCTGCTGCAAGTAACCACATACAGCCTTCAGGCCCAAGTTACTCCAGTCAACCAGCTGCTCCAACCTACCCCAGCCAGCCCTCAGGCGTAAGCTACCCCAGCCAGCCCTCAGGAGTAAACTACCCCAGCCAACCTTCTGCTGCCTCCGGTTATCAGGGTCCACCGGTAGGTAGTTTTCCTCCATTTCAAAGAGCATATCTTCTCTTTTACTCTGTTCTTGAAACTGATGGTGTGTTATTCTTTCCCCCCTCAGGCATACAGTCTTGTTCTGGATTCCGATGAAACCACTGCCAATGTGCCTTTCCCTGTCTTCCATCATGTCAAACAAGTTAAATCAAGCACTCAAGTATTTTTTTAAATAAATAAACCATTTAATGTGTTTTGCCCAGGTCTAACACATACACACACACACACACACACACACACACACACACACACACACACACACTTTCCTATGTAAAAGTATCTCTGTGATCTGTATTGTTAATGTATTATTGCACACAGACCCTGATCTCTCCTCTCTGTCCAGGTATCGGCTGTAGGGGGAGAGGGTTCAGCTCCGTCCTTCCCTCTGGGCCTCTCCTCTGACTCTGGGACCCAGTTTGAGCTGCCAAAGGGAATCAACTACCCATCTACTCCACTCCTCAGCTCTGACACGCCTGACTATGTCTATACCTCTGACAAAATGAACTTCCTTTAGGGATTCCTCACCCAACTCCACCCCCTCTGCAAGGAAGCATGAGTCTATCAGGGCTTTTAGCATCACATATACCACAGACTGAGCACCCTTCATGCGGTATAATAGATGTTATTATAATTAAGGTTTTTGTTTATAACAACTATTTGGAGAAACTGATGTTTTCTTTCATCAAACCCAGGCTACAGCACCCAAAGACCCATTCATTAAAACAAAAGTTTGGTTTTATGCTGGCCGAAATCTCTATGAGGATGGAGTGGTTGCTAGGCTCAGTCGCAGCTCTTCTCTGTCTTAATGTCCCAGTGGTGTCAGGATGGCAGAGGCACTACCTATCTTCTGCTGTAGACTAAAGACCCATCTCTTTAGGCTGCACCTGGGCTCCTCCTCCTTCTCAGATTTCTCCACCCCATAACACCCTATTATACATTGCCTGAGCCTGAATTAACTTAAAAAAAGAAAGAATAGTACTTATTGTAAGTCACTTTGGATGTCATGACTGAAATGTATAAATGTATGCAATGCTGACAACTTGACACCTCATTCATAGCACTTTCACTTCAGTTCTGTCAACGGAGGTCAGTTTGTGCTATCTTTTCGTTCTGTCTGTTATTGTAGCAATCACTGTTGCTTGGTGTATCTATGACCATCGTCTTGTAGTAGTATAGTAATTAATTGACAGCTAACCACTAATACTGCCTTTAATACTGCCTTAATTGAACTTTTTATTGGAGGATCTCCTCTTTTCATCTGCTGCAGAAATTCTATGGTGCATTCCTGAATAAAGTGTCCACTATCAAGGAGTGTATGGTCTCAGGGGCAGGTTAAGGGAGCTTGTCATACCACTTACCCTGTTCAGAATATTTACACTATGCAGTAAACACTAACCAAAATGGCTGTAAATACAAAAAATTAATTCACATCTGTCATATGCCATGTTGTATTTCGTCTATTATTATATTACTATAATAAAATGTGTATCTCTGAATCATTCGCTGACAGTTGTTGCCTACTGCACATTTGTACCTTCTTACCTATGTTTTGTGTTCCCTTTTCTTTCTTTGTGCTGTGCTCGTGTCTATGCAGATAATTTTGTCTTCAATGTTACCATAGCTTGCTGGCATGTTTAATGAGAAAGCAGCTGCTTTATGCCCTTTTAGAATGTGTGAACAGGCATTGTGCTGTGCCAGAGGTGGCACAGTAACACCACAGGAGATTACTGTCTGTTAAAATATGACAACTTCCACAGTAAGTAAGAACTGTGGTTTCATTTGTGCAATTGTCCTTTTGAAGTAAAATTTTGTAAAATGAGCTTGAACATGTGGACAACAATTCAGGGAAAACCCAACAACATGAAGTACAAGTTGAATTTTGAATTATGAATTTTTAATCATAGAAATCCCAGAAGTTGCTTTCTTTCCCTTGAGCAACTGACGGACACATACCGAGACCACCAATAACACACCACCATGCGTGCAGTTTATACATTTGTTCAGTGTATGTTTTTTGCAGTATAATAAAGAAACTTATAAACGAATACTGCCAATACTATTTGTTCATATCAATGAAAGGGTGAAATAGTATTCAGATTTAACCTGATGTGTTGAAATAAGTACATGACAAAAGTACATTCAATGATGTATTCGGATGCTTGCTTGGTTGCTCAAAATGAAATAGGTTATATCTATTGCTGCATACTACATTCAGAAGTGCTGTGTGTGCATACTAATGTGCAACAATGTGTTATTGAACCTTGTTCCATGTTGTCAAGAATCAGTTACCTGGCATTCATATACCAGTTATACAACATGACTTGCAAATATATGTACAACATTAATTAAGTAATAACATATTAGCAAAGTAATTTTGTGCACTCTAGTTCCAAATTAAATCCTACTTGATGGCCCTATTAATAAAAATGTTTTACTACTTGATGGCCTTACTTAATCATCCTTTTTTTTTTTTTAAACCAGGTGACCTCATTGAGATAAAAAATCTCTTTTCCAAGAGGGACCTGGCCAAGAGGGGCAGCACAAGGCTGCTCTATGAGGTTGATGAGAGAGGCTGCTCTATGACTTTGATGAGAGAGGCTGCTCTATGACTTTGATGAGAGCTGCTGCTCTATGAGGTTGATGAGAGAGGCTGCTCTATGACTTTGATGAGAGCTGCTGCTCTATGAGGTTGATGAGAGAGGCTGCTCTATGATGTTGATGAGAGCGGCTGCTCTATGATGTTGATAAGAGAGGCTGCTCTATGACGTTGATGAGAGAGGCTGCTCTATGATGTTGATGAGAGAGGCTGCTCTATGACGTTGATGAGAGCTGCTTCCCCCTCGGGGGAAGGTGGCGGCTGCGGCAGTGAGACTGCCAATGGTCCCGGGCCTGAGCTAGATCACTCTTCCTGCTTCTTCTTCTTCTTCGGCGTATGGGTAGTTGTTTTTCCTCTCCACTCCACCAGGCTCGGGGCCGAGGGGCTACCCTTTTACCACCCCGAGACCTGGTTGAGGGGCTCACCCGGGCTATATTTCTGGACACCCCTCCAGAAGCCACGTCATCGTCTCGTCATCTAATACCGACAGACCATGCATCCCGTTGGGTGGGTGGTACACCGGGCAATCCAGGATAACATGGTCTGCGGTTTGGTCCTCTGCGCCACACTCGCACGACGCATTTGGGGCCAAGCCCCATCTGTGCATTGATGAGCGGAAACGCCCGACGCCGGTCCGGAGACGATTGAGCCTCACCCAGGATAGCCTTGGCAAGTCCATCCCGAGGGGCTCAGGGCCGGCGACTGGGATGTGGTCGCCGAGTTTGGAGGTGTTAGCCTCCCACTCCGCGCGCCACATATAATCCGCCCATCGTGCCGCACTGATGTTGAGATCTCTGCATTGCTGCCTGAGATCCTGTGCGGCAGGCACAAATGGGTGTCTCGACTTGAGACGCCGGGAGGGCTCCGCTGTTATAGTGAGCCTATCATGGAGCAGATGGTTATTAAGCTCCACGGCCTTAACTCTTCCTGCTACTGATGGATTGATGATTCGCTTGCTTCGTCAAATGTATTGATTGTAAGTCGCTTTGGAATAAGGCGTCTGCTAAATGCCAAAAATGTAAAAAAATAAAAAAGATTTAGGCAGTGGTGGTGTCACCTCTGGAGGTGGCGGTGGTATTGGTGATAATGATGTTTCCACAACCTGCACTGCTAGTGGCGGTGGTGGTGGTCTCACAATACCGGTACTCCCTCCGGACTGGATAGGATCTGGACCCACATTTCCATCCAAGACAGTACAGGTTCTCCCACAGGTGATACATCTGACATGGAATGATTGGAGTCAGTATTATCGTCCTCAGTAGTAGGCTCGTACTCAGACTCAGGATCGGATATGAGAATGCTTCCAATGTCCGACACTGGTTCATAGACAAGGCCACTGTGCCTCCAACACCCGGTAGAGAGGTCTACTGGAGGAGTAGTCTGGGTAGCTTGAGTGGTGGTCTGTTTGACCATACACCTCTGAGACAAAAAGTTACTCTTTAACTTAAACCCTTGTTCCTCCAGGGCCCTGGTTTCCTCAGGCCCGGAGACCTCTAATGGTATGTCAGATTGAGGCAGGTCCGTATGTTCGACAATGTAACATAAAACACCTGAGACGTACTGATGTAAATTAAACGTTCAAATGTAAATATAAATCTATAAAATTGTCTTTCCCTGTGACCAGATGAAAGGAAAGATAGTGGGCTACTTTAGAGGAAGTTGAGTTTGTCAGAAGTATAGACATCATAGTTGGGTGTGTCAGAGGTGAGGAGTGGAGCAGAGGGGTAGCTCAGTCCCTTTGACAGCTCAAACTGAGTCCCAGAGGAGAGGAAGTCTGAACCCAGAGGGAAGGACGGAGCTGCACCCTCTTTCCTGACAGCTGACACCTAGACAGAGGTAGACAGGTAAGATTGGATTAGATTCAACTTTACTGTTATTGCAGAGTACAATACCAGACAACGAAATGCAGTTTAGCCTCTAACCAGAAGTGCATATAGTGATACAAGAACATGATATAAAAACAGGTAATTATACAGTTACATGACACATGGATTTGACAGAATGAGACTATTTGTCCACAATATCTGGGAATAAGGGGAAAAAAGAACACACATAAACAAGTTAAAGAGTATGAGTGTGTAGGGTAGAGGAGAAGAGAGGAGATATTCTTTCTAGAGAACAAAATGAAATGACCTACCGGTGGACCCTGAACACTGCAAGCAGCAGGTTGATTGAAGTAACTTGGATGTGCGGGCTGGCTGGGGTAACTTGGGCCTGGAGGTTGACAGGTATTCTGCAAATCATACACAGATATTAACAAACAATCCAGATAGGATATTTAGAAGAAAAACAAATATGGGCTCAACTCCCTCTAACCACATCAATTGCCTCTCTGATTTCCCTCTCTTGGCATTTTTTTTTTTTTTTTTTTAAATTTGTTTTTCAGATTTTATCCCCTTTTCACCCAATTTGGTAGCCAATTTAACCCAACTTAGCATCCAATTATCCCCTGCCTATTGCGAAGGATCCGCCGCCCGACCCCGTGGCCGGCAGTCCCAGAGGAGGCCGCCAGGCAGACTAGGCTGACTGGCTCCTCGAGCCCAGTACCGTTACTCCAGCACCAGACGGGGGCGGTGTTGCGCGACGGATCCTAGTCCAGAAATACTCCTATACCCCCCCTCGGAAGCGGCCGGCCAATATGCCGCTTCCCGTGTGCCTCGGCCATATCTGGATCTGGCGAGCCGGGATACGAACCCCGGCCCCGGTGGGCAGCATGCACTAGCGGTGCATTCTTATCCAGATATACGGTAGTACGTAATCCATGCAGACATTGTTGCAGAAAAACACAATGTTTGTGGTTCTACGCACATCATGGTAACCCACAGTCTGTCCAGGTGTGTTAGCGGAGTTGGCAGGATTGGAGGGGTTCTTCTTACAGCAACACTTCTTTATGCAACAGCAACAACACACCAGAGCAATGAAAAGGATGACTAGGATAACTATATAAACTGATCCAGGAAGTTCTGGCTCTGTTGAGGGACGAAGGGAGAAGATGAGAGAAGGAGGGAGAGAAATTGATAGATGTCAAAGAATGTCAATTTCAAGTAACTATATCACATACAATGCAGAGGAAAGTGAACCCCTACTTTTCCCATTTTGTTAAGCTGGAGCCTGAAATGAAAATGCATTTATTTAAATGTGTTTAAAGTGATCTACACAATCTACTCCACTATCTCACTGGAAGGTTCCTGTTTATCAAGGCCTTTCCTGTTCCTGTTTATCCTGTTTTGATCAATAATCTTGGCAAACAAATGTGGTGACAGGAAATGCTAGACTTTAGTAAGTGTGACACAGAGAGTTTTTGCGCAAAAAGTCATTGGCACTCTCTTACAGGAAGGGAAGGCCTTCCTTACTGCTCGATTTCCCAGAATGTAGACAGACAGACTTCAATTCTCAGCATATTTGATATAAAACTACAACAAAAGACTTCCCATTCTAGCATTTGGCGTTTCCCCACAAATCATTCCAATGATACTGCTAAAGTGCAAAAAAAGAATACAATACTCTATTTCATTCAAACATTTCAATGATTTTAGATTTTTACCTAATCTAATTTCAGAAAACAACATTGTCTACGAGTAATTTTAGCCTTTTTCCCATATTTTTTTCTAAAGGGAGTGTACATTTATTCCACATTCAGTATTTTCTGTTTTTTGAGACAGAATGATAGATTTAGAAATATGCAGGGGTAAAACTTGATCCCATGCTGCAGTGGTCAATGTGTGCTGAGAAGACTGGGAGCGTTGTCGCTACACCATGACAGAAGCAGAAGCATTTCTAGCCTTATCACAATATTACAATTTTGAATCTGTAGATCACACAGATAAATCACTCACCGTTCACCTTCAACTCCACACGCAGGGCCAGGTTGTTGTCCTGGTCTCTGAGGTTAAACCAGCCAGAATCACGTGATGTAAGTCCAGTGAACCTAACCGCAAATGTGGGCACCACAGAATCCCGCAGCACAATTCTCCCCCGAAACAAGTCTGTGCCTCGCACATTCCTCCTGGTAGTATCCACTAGCTGGCCCTTCTCTATTAGTATTATGGGCTCATCATACCCCAAAAATTCGAAGTCCAGGTTGCACAGGGCAGGATCCAGAGCGAAATCGAAGGTGAGGTCCTCGTTCTCGTTTTTATGGTAAAACTCTTCCCAACCTGGATCAGGAGAAACATAGAGGGGTGAACAAACAAGACAGAGAGAGCAAGAGAGAGAGAGAGAGAGAGAGAGATAGAGAGAGAGAGAGATAGAGAGAGAGAGAGAGAGAGAGAGAGAGAGAGAGAGAGAGAGATAGATAGATAGAGAGAGAGACAGAGAGACAGAGAGAGCTAAGAATGGGAGACAATCATTGAGACTGGGTGAATAGGTGAGAGTCGCAAAAAACAATGAGGGTGAGGGGACTAGATAAGAAAATTGTCAGCCTGTTTCTTTACCTTCCACCGTGAGCCGATTTCGTTGGCCGATGGGCCGTCTGTCATGGGTTCTAAATGTGTAGTAGCCCTGTTCTGCCTGGGTAAGTCTCCTGATTACAAAGTATTTACCCTCCACCTCCCCAATGCCACCCATGAATCCAGCCTGGGTGCTGTTCCACAGGACCACTGCCTCACTGGGAGCATCCAGGGGAGACAGTTCCAGAGAGCCTGCATTTTTGGGCAACTTCAAGGAGTAAGGATTTCCATACAGCTTGTTTTCTTTATAAGAGCAATCTGAGAGACAAAGAGGGAGAGATGCAGAGGGAGGGAGAGATGCAGAGGGACGGAGAGAAACCTGTTGAGTCTGCTAAAGAATAACCAGGAGCATCTATAGACATACCTATCAGTACATTATTTTATTAAAGAAGTGTAATTGTTCTACTGGTGATCATAATTCAAATTAAGGGCATTCTTACCTACAACTGTCAGTCTAAGGACATCATATGATTGGCCATCATCAAACATGAGAGAGAATGTTCCATCATCCTTATCTGTCACGTCTGGTACTACCACTGTTAGTATCGCCAGGGTCAACCGACTCTTTCTGTAGCGTGGGTCCTTAAGCTGGAGATGAGAAGGACAAGAGAACATCCTGTAAAGATTGGTGAGTGCAGGAAATGTAAATCCTTTAAACTATTTCAACTACTATCGGTCTTTCACATCTTACTGCACGTCACACAATCACTGTGCATATTGGATTATACTGTACTGTCTGTCTTGTCTTTGTTGTTGGTGAATGTCCCCATAGCCTACTGTATTCCAAAATGTATTGGTTGTGGCAATAACAGGATCTGCTTCAGTACCCTTTAGTTTAAGGTTTAGTAGTTTTGCTGTAATTCCACTAATGACAAGCTCACACAATATGTTTTGTTACCTCATTTTTAAAAAGTTGTTTTTGTTTATTTATTTTGGGGGGGAAGGGGGGGGCGTAAAACTCCTCACCTCAAGCTTGTCCAACACAAGTTTCTTGGACCTCTGAGCAGAGTGGATACTTGGGGTGAAGAACAGTTTGGTTTCGCTATAATAGGATTCAACTCTGGATGGTATGACAAAGTCTTTGCCATAACACACAACTTCATATTGTTGCCAAGGCCGTTCAAAACCTGAGAGAAAATAAATTGGCAGAGGAAAGAATGAGTGGATGGTTCACTTACAGCTAAGTCACCGGCAACTTCAATTAGGCACACCTTGCCAGTAGCCTACCAGGTTTGACCCACTATTTTGCCTTCGGAACTGCCTTAATTCTTCGTGGTATCGATTCAACAAGGTGCTGGAAACATTCCTCAGAGATTTTGGCCCATATTGACATTATAGCATCACGCAGTTGCTGAAGATGAAGAAAATATCCCCCACATCATTACACTATCACCACCATCTTCGCCCAGAGAACTGCTGCGCACTGGATATTTTCTCCTTTTCTGACTATTCTCTGTAAACCCTAGAGATTCTGGCTGTGTGGGAAAATCCCAGTAGATCAGTTCAAGTTCAAAGTCACTTAAATTACCTTTATTCCACATTCTGATGCTTGGTTTGAACTTCAGAAGATCGTCTTGACTACTACTGCAGATCAATGTAGACTACTTGTCTACATGCCTAAATGCACTGAGTTGCTGCCACATGTTTGGCTGATTAGATATTTGCGTTAGCGAGCAGTTGAAAAGGTGTACCTAATGAAGTGGCCGGTGAGTGTCCATCCATCCTAGGTAGTAGCCCGAGTGGTCCTCAACTGAACTGTACCGCAGAAGTCAACACCCCCTCGCAGCTAAACTCACTACTACTACACAACGTAGGTACCGTTATCAGGACCGATCGGGCTGCCAATGTGTTATTCTATGGAGTTATATAATATATAACTACAACTCTGAAGATGCAAGTCTGCACATTTGTTTTGCACCGACAACTGTCAATAGTTGACGTATTTGAGACATCGATATAACTCCATACTATTTCCCAAAATTACAGCTGGTATGCCAACTCACCTTCACAAAAAGATGAAGTACCCAGTAAAAGGCCTATCCACCAGAGAAACATGATCTTCAGGAGACACAAACATGAACAGCAAGAAAATGTTAGTTTCACTTTTCACAGTTTAAATAGCAGCACTACCACTCCTAGATGTGCTGTCTAACTAAATCAATTGTCTCACAATCCGTGCTGAATATGCCTATACAAAGATGGTTAACTAACTCACAACTATAAATGGTTCACAAACAGGCAATATTGTTTTATTGCGGATTCCTCCTCCGATTTTTTCACGAACTTTTGTAGCGTTGAGCAGCTAATATTACTAGCATGGGCGGTGGCTATGGACTGCACTCAAACGTGTGTCTTGCCAAAAGTCTTCTGAGTTGTTGATCTGTCTATCTGTTTAGCGCTGCCCATAGCTCCATACTCACTCCCCCTCTTCCGCTTGCTGATTTCACTCATGAAAATGACTAGTATTAAGACAAACACATCGCAATGCTAATATAAAATGTAACAGTTTACAGTAATAGCCTACAATGATGTATATATTTTTTTGACAACCTGTTGTGTTGGTACCATAGAAAACACCCTGAGTATGTGGAAGAACAACGGCCCGCTCATTGGGAGCAATTTGGGGTTCAGTGTCTTGCCCAAGGACACCTCGACACTTGGTCAGACGGGAATCGAACCGCCGACCTTGCGATCATTAGACGCCGGCTCTACCTCCTGAACCACAGGTTTATTAAATCAAATCAAATCAAATTGTATTTGTATCCCCCCCCCCCCCCCCCCCCCCCCCCCCGACGCCCCACACACCCAGCCCGCTTAGGTCGCTTGTTTTTCCTCAAAAATTAAGCAGGTTATATCTGTGTTGACACAACATTCAATAGGCCTACAGTGTTATGTGTGTATGTGACATAATGTTTTATTGTACATTTATACACGATGACTTGCAAATGTACAACGTTACTTCTTGTAAATTACATTAGTTAAGCAATTTTGTGGACACTAGTTTCAAATAAAACCATATTTAATGTCCTTATTGATCCATAATCCTTATTAATTGTCATCCGATAATAGTACTTAATGAATAGTTAACCGATTTTGTGATCGTTATTGTAAAGTGGCAACACTTTCATGTTTTCTTGATGTGGTAAGTACTTTTTGGTATTACTTAGTGTGATTTAACAGGGTGATTTAGAGATCATAATAATCAGCCAATAGCCTGCTGAACCTTCTCCTCCCCACTGCTTACGTAGGACGTACTGAAGGAGGACACAGCTCATGCGCATGCGAGGGAAAAGAAAATCCGCTAGCCTATCTAATAATACACGTGATAATTAAAAATAGCCTTTACGTAGGCAGTCCTCTTGTTGTTATTTTTTTAATTGCACACAGGTGAGTCGATATCTGCATGTCATGTTGTTAGTAAACTCCTGGAAATTATTCAATCAATTTCGATTCTGCTGTCGTTCAGTTTGCCGTGAATAACTATGCATGGGCAGTATAAGCATGGCAATAATGTGTCAAGGCTGCGATTAATACCGCATAATGCTATATAATAATCCGGCTTTTAGCAGCCGTGTGCAGTTGAGTTTGTGATTCATGAGGACAGTATGCCTATTTGTTGGCTCGGTGTTAATGAGTGGGTGGGATGAATAACAATTGTATACACTACTACAGTATGTGTACCGTGTACTCATTGTACTGTGTTCACCTGTGTCACTTTATTAAGTCTATTCAATGACCTCCCAAAGTCAAAGAGAGGCCTATGTTGATAAATGAAACATTAAATACCATCCTGTTTATATCTGCATTACTTACTTACTTATTGGAGTAGAATTTGAACAGACTATCCACAACCATAACATAACCAACAATTACATTTGCTTTTGAAATCTGTCAATGTAATGGGGCAAACACATTTTTTTGACCAATGATTATTTAAATCTGCATACAAACCCCCTTCACCTAGATGTACTTTATCCCCATTCAAACTCTGTCCTCCCTCCACAGAACATGCCCCTGTGTGTACTACTGAGTGTGCTCCTCAAAGTCTCAGTGTCATTTGGTGAGTTTTTCTGTTTGACATTAGCAGAGAGTTACAGTCAGTGACTATAGTTAGTGTCCAAGCAATATGTTTGAATAACTAAACAGCTTCTCTTTGTCTGCCCCTCTCACTAGGTTTCTCCTTGGGTGAGTTTCGTATCATCGTTCCTCCCCAAAATGTGAATGTTCTTAAATTTAGGACAGGAATGTGTTATTTGCGGCCTGAGCCTTTTCCTCTCCAGTCCATATAGTCTCATTTCCCTTCTCAGGTGGGTATGACGACAACCAGATCCTGTGTTCCGGCCGGGAGTTTCGACTGCCTGTCTACTCAAGGTCAAGGAATGTGACGTTCACCCCTACATCTCCCCCTGGGCCAAGAAGAGTGCTACTGGAGAACAACGATGTGAGTGAGGGAGTGACTGGTTTAGTGGTGTGTGTGTGTGTGTGTGTGTGTGTGTGTGTGTGTGTGTGTGTGTCTCTCTCTCTCTGTGTGTGTGTGTGTGTGTGTGTGTGAGTGTGTGAGTGTGTGTTGTGGCAGGCACTCGCCTCGGCCAGTATAAATACACCCCCAGCTAGAGATCACACAAGAGAGAGGAGTACAGTCAGCCACACTTGGCGTATTTATTAGATAAAGGAGCGACTCAAAAATAGTTCACCAGAACTCTTCCCTCGTCTGGAGGGGGCAAAAAAATAGTTCATCCACAAAACCAGGCTGGGTTTAAATAGTCCACCTCAGAACCTCCCTCGTCTGGAATGGGAGAAAGAAGAACGGATAATCCACTGAGCTGGTACGGGTTAGACTGTTCACTGAAAAACCGCCCTCGTCTGTAGGGGGAAAAAAGGGTTAACTTACAACTCAGGTACGTTCTCCCCTCAGAGGGAAAAAGAGAACAAAGTAGTCCACGCGTTCACAGCGGCCCGGGGGGGGAGGAGAGGGGTCCAGACGCCCGGGGGGGGGAGGAGAGGGGTCCAGACGTCCGGGGGGGAGGAGAGGGGTCCAGACGCCCCTCGTCTCAGGTCCTGGGGCGGCTGCGCCGTTCTCGGGCTGCGTCTCACACTCTCTCTGGTCTGACACCACGATCCCCCCTGCTTACTTGGCTTACTTTGGGGCGGCTGTGGCTCAGGAGGGTAGAGCCGCCATCTAATGATCGCAAGGTTGGCAGATCGACGGTTCGAGCCCCGGCTGGCCACATGTCGAAGTGTCCTTGGGCAAGACACTGATCCGCAAATTGCTCCCAGTGAGCGGGCTGGCGCCTTGCATGGTAGCTTGCCGCCATTGGTATGTGAATGTGTGTGTGAATGGGTGAATGAGAGGCCGTTGTAAAGCGCTTTGGATAAAGGCGCTATATAAGTGCAGTCCATTTTACTGCTGGTTTCGGTGATTCTTTTCAGCAAGCCCCTCAGGTCCACCCAGGTGCGCCGAGTCGGGCGATGCACTTCCCACCACTCGTCTCCCGATTCCCTCATCTGCGGAAGCTGTGAGAAAGGGTGATAACCTGCAGTCCTAACCTGGCCCAACGGCCAAAGTGGTCGCTGTCCATGGTCCTGAACCTGCTCTATGGTCGAGGGGAGGGAATGCCACAGTGTGTGTGTGTGTGTGTGTATGTGTGTGTGTGTGTGTGTGTGTGTGTGCGTGTGCGTGTGCATGTGCATGCACATGTCTGTGTCTGTGTCTGTGTCTGTATCTGTGTCTGTGTCTGTGTCTGTGTCTGTGTCTGTGTGTGTGTGTGTCTGTGTGTGTGTGTGTGTGTACGCCAAAGTCAGAATACTTCCTCATAGAATACTCCCCATACTTCCTCCATTGTCATTCTTTTGTAGTTGAAGGACCCTCGATTTGAGTGGACCAGTGATGGGACATTGTTGTTGAAGGAAGTCACAAATAGTGACACAGGACTCTACTCTATCAAACTGTCCTCTGGATTCACCTACGAGACTGTTCGCCTCACTGTCTCAGGTACACCCTTATCCTTCCTTTCTCTCCCTCTTTTTCCTCCCTCACCTTTTCCTCTCTCTGTTTTATTTGACTACAACTGAGTTTATAAGATTGTATTATGTGGAAACAGATTGTATGCTATTTGATATTTTCCCCTGCTTTTTTTTCTATCTGTCCCCTCCCTTTCTCAGAATGTATAAAAACCTTCAGACGTGGATATGGGGAGACCTTTCGGCACAACATCCCCAGTGAAGGCTCCCTGCTGGAGTTCTCTCCCCGGGGCCTCCCCTCTGAGCACCAGCCGGTCGTCGTGTGGAACCGTACAGACCCTGAAGCCAGCCGGGGGGGGCGGGGGAGGCTGCAGCAGGATGGGAAAGTCTGGGTGGCCGAGAGGGTGACCCAGGCAGACCAGGGAAACTACACCCTCAGAGACGAGAATGGGAAGATCCTCACTCGCAGCACTCTCGCTGTCCATGGTGAGCACTGAAAGACACTTTGAATGTAGGGAAGAGGGAGGGAGAGAGAGAGAGACACACATGGAAACCTGGGGAGGGAGGAGGAGAGAAAGTGAAATACAATTTAAGAGCAATCTCACAAAACTAATGCCCAAATCTAAACCAAATGTTTGCATCTATCTGATCTTTCCTTTCATTCTGACACCCCTCCATCCTTCTTTTTTTAATTTCCCTTCTTTTTTTCCTTTCCACTCTTTCCCATTCTCTCTCTCGTCACCACCCTTACGTGGGTGCAGGCCACAGCTTCCATGTGACCCGCTTCATCAAGGAGTCTCTAAACCTGCCCCTCTTTCTCCCTGTCACTCATGTCCACCTCATTTTTACCCCTACCCTGCGCCTCACCGACGGGCCCCTTGACTCCCAAACCCTCCGGTCCACTCCGGTGCAGCTGATCAGGGACGGGAAGATAGTGGAGCAGGACTCGTTCCGGAATTTTGTGTCGCTGGGCAGGAACGGTAATGTTAACGAGGTTGTCATCGGCAAGCTGAATACAAAGCATGACGGGACGTATGAGATCAAAGATCAGGATGGCAACTTGGTGTCCTCCACCTTTCTTCAGATTATTGGTGAGTGTGTGTGTGTGTGTATGTGTGTGCATATGTGCATGTTCGTGAGAGAGAAACAGCTTTTCCCTTTTTAAGATGCAATGAGAAAATTAAAGAGTCTTGTCCCTGCCCCCCCCACCCTCCCCTCCTCCTTATCCTACCTCATCTGTCTTTTCTTCTAGATAGAGCAGCTAGATGGCGATCGGTCCTCAGGTCCTTAACTTTCCCTTTGGGCATGTTCGTGTCATTGGCTGGTTTCATCCTGATTCTGAAGCTCTTCAAGATCGTCATTCTGAGAGCTCACCACACCCCAGCAGCTAACCCTCCGAGTGTCAACATCCAGGTGAGGGGACGTTATGGATGACAATAATGGCTATACTGTGACTATGCAGAATACAGTGGCTGTGATATTTATTTATGACAGCAGCTGGTGAAAGCAGGAACAAGTCGGCAACCGACTAAAATGTAAATAAATGTCAACGTTGCTGAAAATCAATGACACACTCGCTAGTCAAGCCAAAACATTGTAATGGAATGGATTCAGTGAGTAATCCCCACTACTCTACACTAACTAGACATATACTATTATATATATACTATCCATTGCATTACAATATTTTGGCTTGACTAGCTTGGCAAGTGTGTCATTGATTTTCAACAACGTTGACATTTATTTAAAATTTTCAGAATAAAAGTCTGAACATTTTGTCCGTTGCCGACTTGTTCCTGCTTTCACCAGCTGCCGTCACATTTTGCGTCTTGCTCATGTTGTGAACAGGACTGCAGTCAGCCCAGTCTCCAGTCCTCTGGTGTTTACAGTCAGTCTCAGGAGATGGGAACACCAAGGAAATGGAGTGCCAGCCCTATACGTATGGTAGGTAGACTGAAATTGTAAACATTGACTCGTCTTTCACCACTGTGTTTTATTTTCCGTGTAGGGCAAATGTGTATTTGTGTTTGTTTCAGGGTTACACTCCTGTAGTGGACCGTGGACCACGGCCCTCCTCTGAGTCACTGAGAGCAGGGAGCCAGGAGACAGACATGCTGAGAGCTGAGCCTGCAACCACTCACATTCCCAGTACTGAGGTAAACACACTCTTATCCCTTGTGTGTGTGTGTGTGTGTGTGTGTGTGTGTGTGTGTGTGTGTGTGTGTGTGTGTATGTGTGTGAGTGTGTGTGTGTGCGTGCATCCTCATTACACCAACAGAAAACCTCTCCTCCTTTCTCATAATGATTCTTTCTGTACTCAGGGTGCTGACGGCAGGGAGAGGGAGATCTCCTCTGTTCCGGCCACCTCAGACTGTCTCCACTCGTCTGAAGACTGCGTTCAGTTCCAGATGAAAAAGGAGGGAGCTAAAGGGAGAGGTAGACAAAAAAAAGACTATTTCTCCACCCTTCCACTGGACACAGATACCTCTGAGACCTGCAGCGTCTACTCTTCCGACAAACTCAACTTCTTATAAAGCACAGAGGAGTGGACTGAATAGAAGTAAAGAGAGGGAAGGAGACATGACTGGATAGATAGAGAGAGCTACACAGTATGTGGTGAAATTGTCCATGGCTGATTTCTCACTAGTGCCTTCATTTTCAGAACCCTAGGCCTGTTTGGTTTTTTAAATTAAATCATATGAAAACCAGTAAAATCATATGATATTATTCTAATTTCATTTCATTTAAGCACAATGTGAGCAATATCCATATACATTTTTACACCCATGTACTGTATACAGCTGAACAGGTCATGTTCTCAAAATTCACTCCACTACTGCTGTACCTACCTCTGAACCCTCAGGACCACACATGTCAACCCATACTGTAAACTAGCTGTATATTTGCTCTTGTAAATAGATTTTGATGGAAACTTGTAAGGGGGGGGGGGGGCAAGATTAGAGGAAAGATGAGTCATTGGAAAATAAGAGATCCATATAGGGCTTATCAACTTTACTGCATATCCAACTGCATGTGTTAGGTACTATTAATCGTTAAAGTAAATTAAGAACAGATACTTTTTTTCTTGTTACATATGTTTAAAACATGTTCATATTTATTAGTGACTTTGCACATTGTTTATAGAAGCCACTGACTGAACTGAAGCATAAAGAAAGGTACACTAGTTTTGATTGATTTCAATTATGAACACATGTTTATGATTTCCACCAAATATCATAATTTGCCCTTTGTATATTAATGTTTATTTATTGCTAACTGCTCTGGAGTGTCTTTCCAACTGTCCAATGTTTTGTATGATGTGGGAAGTCATTTTAGTTTTTGTGGATTATTTTTCACTCTTGTATAGTGTCCAAATATTTCTTTAATGTCATCTGATTAAGTCTAATTAATTAAATAAAAATGTATTAGAGGCCTCCAGGCTTCTCGCTTGCATTCTTGGTGCCTGGATGTTTTGTTATGTTGGTGCTGTTATCACAGTTTTTATGGAAAGGTCTGTTTGAAAGGTAGTTATACTCTATAACTAGATAATTATATAATTACAAGTAACTATGAAAGCAGCAACACCTCTTGTGCATCTGTTCAACTAACCTACAGAATCAGCCACAAAGCTACAGTATCAGCTTTTTCATAGCAGTCTCCAATTATACATCTACATATATGGACTGTACCAACGCCCTTGTTCCATATACACCATACTGTACTTATCATACCATAACTGTACATAGCGTATTGTTATCCATCTATAATATATACCTACTACCTACTGTACTTACCATACTGTACTTATAATTTCATAATTGTACATATCCTATTTTGTCTACACTATCATGTCTTTGCACTATATCACTATTTGCACTTCTGGTTAGATGCTGAACTGCATTTTGTTGTCTGGTACTTGTACTTTGTAATGACAATAAAATTGAATCTAATCTAATCTAATCTAAAGTGAAAAAGAAATTGAAAAAAACAACAACAACAACAACAACAACAACAACAGTGAATAGGAATTTGATTTAATGTTTTTTAATGGTTGACTGAAGAGGCTTACTGGGCGTCGTTGGATGAACATTTACTTTGACAGCACAGGCCTTCGTAGGCTGTGAGCATTACCATCAGAGGGAAGGTCCTTGTTGTCTCACCTCAGGTTGAGAAGTAGAAAGTCAACTTTCGTCAAGGGGAGTGGCCACAGGACACTACAGACAGGACAGGAGAGTTCATACGAGCTTCAGAAGCTCAGAAGAACCACTGCTCATCACTGAACATGTATGCAGTGACAGCACTGAACATCAAACAATCTACTAGACATGGATTCTATACTATTGTGGATCTTAAATACTGTATAGCCATTGGCTGGTATGATAGCTTCACCTCAGGGAAAGGACCGTTTAATAAGATATATCAATATGTGCTTTTAGCCAACTCCTATGATTATAAGAATCAGATTTTATTATGATATCTGTAGGAAAAAGATCTCACTCTATAGTTCTAGGATTATACTATCCCTCATTATAAATGGCATTATGATATTTTTGTATTTCAGGCTTGTCAAGTCCATAGTTTTCAGACTTTTTCCTCTGTATCTATTCTAACCAGTTCACTTTAGCTGAGACACAAGCGTTTTACACTATAGTTCTTTTCTTCCTCTGAGCACTGATTGTGACTACCCGCCCCGCCCCCCGCCCCCCCCCCCTAAAAAAAAAGAGGATACAATTGCGCATCAACGTCAGTAGAGGGTGGTAAAGGTGTTGTTACTGTTTGAGTGTGCATTATCTTTAGCAAAACAGAGAAGAAGACATCGTTGGATGACTACTATCCCAGAATGCAAAGGTCTTTGAAGCGGCAATGAAACGACACAGCGTGCGGACTTGAACAAAACCAAAATAAAATAAAAATAAAAACCTTGAAAAGTAGCCAAAAGAGAGTGTTCACCTGCGAGTGAGAGACGTGCACCTGAACGATGTCGTTGGTTTGTGCAAGTAAGTTGAAGTTGCCATTATAATGATTGGAAGTAGCATTAGCTACGGTGGCTAACTAGCTAGTGAGCTAACGTTATTACCCATACATCAACTTCAAACACAGCGATCTGCTGCCACCATGTACAGTAACGTGGAATACCTGTTAGATAATACGTAGTTGAACGAATCTATGATATTGTGTGTGTCTTGAGTCCATCGGGGGGTATGGTACCGACTAGTATCACTAACCTCCACGTATCTTGCAGTTTCCAATGAGGTGCCGGAGCACCCTTGTGTCTCCCCGGTCTCTAACCTGGTGTTCGAGCGCCGGTTGATTGAGAAGTACATCGCGGAGAATGGCGCAGACCCCATGAACGGTCAACAGCTGTCAGAGGAGCAACTGATTGACATCAAGGGTAAACTAACAGACCGTTTTTTTTAAAGATGCATACATTGTAAACTATATAGGTCTAGGTTAAGTCACTGGGAGCATATCACTGCACTGATGCTCTGACAACAGTGGCAACACACTTTGTTATAGATTTTTTCTGCGTTCAAGAGTGACTACTTTGCAGTCCATCAAATGACGTGCGTGATTATAATGAGCTAAATGTGTTATGTTTTTTTTCTCGCAGTCTCTCACCCTATTCGACCAAAGGCACCTTCGGCCACAAGTATACCTGCCATACTCAAGTCCTTGCAAGATGAGTGGGTGAGTGCCTAACCAGCCAAGAATATGTGGAGCGAAAAGGCTGCCAAACATGCCTGTCCGTGGAAAATGTATATATGCATAGCATAGCACTTTACCTTTATGGAATGGCAACTTTTTTCACCCTCTCCCTCTTTCTTTCTCTCTCAGGATGCAGTGATGTTGCACAGTTTCACTCTGAGGCAGCAGCTGCAGACGACGCGTCAGGAGCTCTCCCACGCCCTGTACCAGCACGACGCAGCCTGCAGAGTCATCGCCCGGCTCACCAAGGAGGTCACTGCTGCCAGAGAGGGTGAGAGAACGCCCCCATATACGTCATTTGCTAAATGTCTGACAAAAAAAAAAGGGCTACTTGTATCTTCATTTGCGGGTGGAATGCCGTCATGACATAAGAAACAGGTGGAGTACACTGGAGCAAGATTTCTCCTGGATGTATTTGCCCCTCACTCATTATTGAAAGTTGAGACACACATTTGGCACAGTTAGAAAGGCAAGATTCACCTCCTCTTTCTTGATGCTTTCGACAGCCATCAGAACTCAATAGAATCTAATTGTGCCAAAGGTCCCCTCTCATATATGACTTGCAGTCGATTGGACCACATTTTGGCACGATTTGTTAACATGAATAAACCCTACTATTTGGAAAAACATGTTTGTTATAGAATAATATTAATTTTAAAACTGTCACCAACAGTTTCCAAACACAATAACCGTGTATAATTTCAGTACCAGCATATCTCTTAGAATGATTGTCTGTGCCATCCCCGGTCTCCGGAATGAAGAAGTCTGCTCAGAGAGGCCATCATTTTGTGTGTGTTTCATGGTTGTGATGACACGCAATTATTAATAGTTGATTGTTCAAGTACACTTACTCTTTGCCCCCTCTCATTCCACAGCTCTCGCCACACTCAAGCCTCAAGCTGGACTGATCGCCCCTCATGCTACCCCCGCCTCCCAGCCAGCCACTGTGGTGAGTGTTTGTCCTCGATTCCCATCCGTCAAAGAACAACGCTGGGTGCTCTCTTTTTTTTCTCCCTCAGTCTCACTGTTGCTCTCTCCCTCTCTCTCAGGGTGCTGGTGGTGAGCCCATGGAGATCAGCGAGCAGGTGGGAATGACCCCGGAGATCGTTCAGAAGGTAAGAGCTCTTTTCTCTTTGTTATTCCTCCCGTGACATCATCACACTGTGACCCTCCTCTGTGAGCATGTGTTTGTGCAGCTGATCGTCTAGATGGCAAATAAGTGAAGCATGAAGTGCATAACAGTTTTGTGGCAGGTAGCAAAACATTTGTTGCATTATAGCCATTCTCACTGTTTCTGTCCCCCCCCCCTCCCCATCTCTTTTTCTGCTACCCCTCTGTCCTCAGCTCCAAGACAAGGCCACTGTTCTCACCACTGAGAGAAAGAAGGTAATTTTGTCCACCTTGTGTGTCATGACAAGGACTGCAAAGATGTGTACTCTCTCTCTTTTCAATACACCCACTCGTTATTTCTTCTGGCTCATTCTTTTTCTCTTGTTCTTTTTCATTCCATAACCAGAGGGGCAAGACCGTGCCAGAGGACCTGGTCAGATCTGAGGACCTGAGCAAGTATCGCCAAGTGGCCTCCCATGCTGTGAGTCCTACTGTCTGTCCACTATCTGTCTGTTGGACTGTACTGATACCTATGTAGTTGGTAGACTGAGCTGCTGGGCTTTCACAAAAGGTCACACTAAGTTGTGATTGTACATATAGTGAATGTTTTCCTCCGCTGGTTCCCTTTCTAGGGTCTTCACAGTGCCAGTGTCCCTGGAATCTTGTCTCTGGATCTGTGTCCCTCAGACACCAACAAAGTTCTTACCGGTACACCTCTCTCTCTCACCTTCCCCTTTTCTCTCTCTCTAAAAAGTTCTGTCAAGGAAAGTGCACATTGTGTACGGAATCTATCCATCCACCAGAACTAGTTAGATAATGGATACTATTGTTATTGTTGAATTCCCCTAGGATGATATTGACTCTGTTAACCCTTTCATCCGCCTGTGTATTGACAGGGGGAGCTGATAAGAACGTGGTGGTGTTTGATAAGAACGAGGAGCAGATTGTCGCCACCCTCAAGGGTCACACCAAGAAGGTCACCTCTGTCATCTACCACCCCTCCCAGGTGCCTAGTACACTTCTACATCAAAAAGTACTGTGTAGAACTTGTCATATAGAGGTTGTCGGACCAATTTGTATACAGGAAAATGTTACGTTAAGAAAGACTTGATAAAATATCCGGTACATCTTTTTTACTGTAGTTAGATTGTTAACCTGCTCTAACTTAGTTTTTGTTTTCCCAACGTCTTTCTCTCTCTCTTCACTTGACATCCTCCCCACACACACACACACACACACACATCTTTCTCTCTCCTGTCTTTTCCTTCCCTCCCTTTCTGCCTGCCAGTCCGTGGTGTTCTCCGCCTCTCCGGACAGCACCATCCGAGTGTGGTCCGTTACCGGGGGCAACTGTGTCCAGGTGATCCGAGCTCACGAGGCGAGCGTGACCGGGCTTTCCCTCCACGCCACCGGAGACTACCTGCTCAGCTCCTCCGAGGACCAGGTCAGTCCACCAGTATCAATCACCTGAGTCTGCTGTGGTGTTGCAAAACCTGTCATATACTCACAAAGTTCACGTGCCTGATTATGAGTGCATTATGATTTCATCCTCTTTCTTTTTTCCCCTTCCTTGTCTCAGTACTGGGCCTTCTCTGATATCCAGACCGGCCGAGTCCTTACTAAAGTCACTGATGAGGCCGCCGGCTGTGGTGAGTGTCTCTACCAATATGTGTTGGAAAGCGCCGCTGTGCTGGGATGCTAGTTCCCTGTGTCACGCACACATTTCTGTCCCTCCCTTTCCACAGCTCTGACTTGTGCTCAGTTCCACCCTGATGGGCTTATTTTCGGGACTGGGACGGCGGACTCCCAGATTAAGATTTGGGATCTGAAGGAGCGCACCAACGTGGCCAACTTCCCCGGCCACTCTGGCCCGGTCACCTCCATTGCCTTCTCCGAGAACGGATACTACCTGGCCACAGGCGAGTCCCCCCCCCCCCCCCCTTTACCTGAGAGCAGTGTCATTCAACTCGAACTTGGGAATGTTACTGAACGCAACAGCTTGTTGTAAAACCTGTGAATGAGCCACATGATCATTTGGATGCAGCTGTAGCCAGATGTCGTGTCGGGATTGTTTGAACAGACTGATGTGACCGTGTCTCCCTCTACACTGCAGGGGCCCAG
>NC_137688.1:21644703-21732203 GCF_963989245.1 Nansenia antarctica
AAGAACGTGGTGGTGTTTGATAAGAACGAGGAGCAGATTGTCGCCACCCTCAAGGGTCACACCAAGAAGGTCACCTCTGTCATCTACCACCCCTCCCAGGTGCCTAGTACACTTCTACATCAAAAAGGACTGTGTAGAACTTGTCATATAGAGGTTGTCAGACCACCACTGACCATTGTCAGTATACAGGAAAATGTTACGTTAAGAAAGACTTGATAAAATATCCGGTACATCTTTTTACTGTAGTTAGATTGTTAACCTGCTCTAACTTAGTTTTTGTTTTCCCAACGTCTTTCTCTCTCTCTTCACTTGACATCCTCCCCACACACACACACACACGCATCTTTCTCTCTCCTGTCTTTTCCTTCCCTCCCTCTCTGCCTGCCAGTCCGTGGTGTTCTCCGCCTCTCCGGACAGCACCATCCGAGTGTGGTCCGTTACCGGGGGCAACTGTGTCCAGGTGATCCGAGCTCACGAGGCGAGCGTGACCGGGCTTTCCCTCCACGCCACCGGAGACTACCTGCTCAGCTCCTCCGAGGACCAGGTCAGTCCACCAGTATCAATCACCTGAGTCTGCTGTGGTGTTGCAAAACTTGTCATATACTCACTCACAAAGTTCACGTGCCTGATTATGAGTGCTTTATGATTTCATCCTCTTTCTTTTTTTCCCTTCCTTGTCTCAGTACTGGGCCTTCTCTGATATCCAGACCGGCCGAGTCCTTACTAAAGTCACTGATGAGGCCGCTGGCTGTGGTGAGTGTCTCTACCAATATGTGTTGGAAAGCGCCGCTGTGCTGGGATGCTAGTTCCCTGTGTCACGCACACATTTCTGTCCCTCCCTTTCCACAGCTCTGACTTGTGCTCAGTTCCACCCTGATGGGCTTATTTTCGGGACTGGGACGGCGGACTCCCAGATTAAGATTTGGGATCTGAAGGAGCGCACCAACGTGGCCAACTTCCCCGGCCACTCTGGCCCGGTCACCTCCATTGCCTTCTCCGAGAACGGATACTACCTGGCCACAGGCGAGTCCCCCCCCCCCCCCCCCCCTTTACCTGAGAGCAGTGTCATTCAACTCGAACTTGGGAATGTTACTGAACGCAGCAGCTTGTTGTAAAACCTGTGAATGAGTCACATGATCATTTGGATGCAGCTGTAGCCAGATGTCGTGTCGGGATTGTTTTGAACAGACTGATCTGACCGTGTCTCCCTCCACACTGCAGGGGCCCAGGACAGCTCTGTGAAGCTGTGGGATCTGAGGAAACTGAAGAACTTCAAGACCATTGCTCTGGACAACAACTATGAGGTAAGACCCAATTAACCTCTCTTACACAATTCCCTCTTCCATCTCTCTTTACAGCCTGATGTGGGTCTTCGAATGAGCTGAATGGGTTCACGAGTATTGTTTGCTTTCAGGAGTAAAGATGTCCATGTTTTAAAATGTTATTCATGCTCTTCTCCCTGCCTCCCCACTCACTCTTTGTGTGTGTGTGTGTGTTGTGTATCTCTCTCTCTCTCAGGTGAAGTCTTTGGTGTTTGACCAGAGTGGTACGTACCTGGCCGTGGGTGGGTCTGACATCAGGGTCTACATCTGCAAGCAGTGGTCTGAGGTCCTCAACTTCTCTGGTGAGGAAAACAACGCCTCCCTCACACCAACCTTCAGTTGACCGTGTGTGTTCATTGTGAACCACTAACAACATTTCGGCTCGACACTGTATACACAAGTCATTTGAAATGAAACCCAGTCTAGTCAGTGGCATGTATTACTCTACAGTGAGTCATCTAAATCATGTCTATTTATTTTCTCCCCTAACCATACTGGACTTGTGACTGGTGTGGCGTTCGGTGGCAATGCTCAGTTCCTCACCTCCGCTGGAATGGACAGAAGCCTCAAGTTCTACAGCCTGTAGATTGGATGGAGAGATGGAGGAAGGGGGTCGGGGGCGGGGGACACTATAAAATAGGGAGGAGGTGGTGGTTCGGTCTCACTACAACTAGACCTGTGTGACCAATTGGGCTCACACTGGAACCACAACTGTTTTGGAAAAATGGACTGGTGACCATGCAGATGTGCGTTTTATATGAAATTATGTGATTTTCTTGTATTACTGAGGTTCCTTATCTCTGAAATGTGAGCCCTAAGCCAGAGAGTTCCAGACATTTTTGCCAGCAATCATAAAACATGTAGGCTAATTTGAAATGTATTGATCTGTAGTTAGTTAGGATCCTAGGGTGGAGGAGGAACAGGAACAGGTGCAGGAGTCATTTTCATGTTCACTTCATATTCTCATTAAACAATGTTGTGCGACTCCCATTAGTTTACTTTTCAGTTGTGGCCGTATGGTTGGCTCTGTTGGTATTTTCTCTTTTGTCTTCTACTGTAAGTTTAGCCTCTCAACAATTATTTCCTCATATACTTCTCCACCCTTTTCCAACAATGTTTATTGATATTTTTGGAAAAAGATAAAACCTTCTCCACCCTTTTATACAATAAATAATCTTTTTGTAATGTCGAGCTATTTGCTTGATCAATGGAATGTATTGTGTCTGCCCCAAGTTGTCTTTCTAGCTTGTCTGAGGGCCAGTATAACTTTTGATCCCAATAAAGGCATTATGTGCTCTCTTTGTACATGTTGTAACAGTGTGGTTTTGGAAGGATTTGTTTTGAGAGATTCTGGACCCAATAACTTTAATGGGTTGAAAACCTAAGGTAGTAGCTACATCTAGCCACATATATATGATCCCCCTTTAAATCTTTGGCCGAAATTGATTTTGAAAACATGCTTTCAGTCACGTGAGAACCCGAAGTAACGTGACTTACGAGCCAACGGGAAGTGTTAGTCATACCTTAGTGGCACCGAGGACTCAGTCCAAACACATTGAACAGTCTTCCCGACCAACTCTTCAGCGGTCGCCGGGCTATAACCAACACCGACAGATCGAATAAAGCAGGTAACGTTTAACAAGTATTCAACGTGGAAGCTCTGAGATTTCCTCTTCAGAGGTCAGTCAACAAGCTGTGAAGCTGTTTCCATTGTATTGCAAACTTTTTTGCTGACCCTCAACACTAACCCTCACTGTTGATTTAGATGTTTTGCGTAATGGAATGCACTGAAACATTGTTGCCAAAACTCAGCGAAGGTTTCTGTGACTTCGACGAGACTAATGTTTGTCAACTACTATTGGATACAATGCGACATCTGGCAAAAGACAGAATTGATACCTCTTATCAAGTTAGTGAATGTATTCACTGTCCTCCTTACGGTCATGTGGCGGGCCTCTAGGAAAAACGAAACTTATGCCCCCACATTTTGTGCTTTCAGTATGTGCTTGAAATGTCAGTAAGTTACCGTAACCACCATCATAAATGGCGTTGAGCCCTTAAAGTTTAGGACTGATTTTTGGGGAAGTATGAATTCAGAATGTCAGTAGTTACTGAACTTGAGAGCCGTAGACTGCACAATACTGGAAATTCCACTGTTTAGTTGTCCGTGTGATGTTCAGTTAGTCAGAGTGGGGAACTCTCTTGTTGCTTCCCTTTTCCTCAACTGTCACCAGTCACCTGTTCTTGATGCATAGTCAGCAGTGGCTGTGGTCGTCTGGATTTACCACCCCATTTCAACTCCCTATCTCTCCTTATTTCCTACCTGAAGAATCTTCATTGAAGATTCTCCCTTCCTTTCAACCATCTGTCCTGGATCCAGTCCACCTCTCTCAGTCCAAACTCGACTTAGGGTGGTTATTTTTTTAATAACAAACAATCTCCTGCCCTCTGCAGGTGGCATGGGTTCACTGTTCCGCAGTGAGGAGGTCTGCCTGGTGCAGCTTTTCCTCCAGTCTGGATCAGCCTACAACTGTGTCAGTGAACTAGGAGAACTGGGTCTGGTGGAGTTCAGAGACGTGAGTTAGCCCAGTTGGTGTCTTATTGTGGAGATCCTGCCCTTGATGAGTATATTTTGTAATATATTCCATAGGATTTAAGTCTAAAGTCATTTTCAACCCCTTCTCGGGTATCGGGTTCTTAATTTCCTTCTTACATTGTCTTGATATGTTAACTGTGTGTGAATAACTTTCTGCCTCTCGTGTTCTCCCCTGTCCATTGAATCAGTTGAATCCCAACGTGAACGCCTTTCAGAGGAAGTTTGTGGGGGAGGTGAGAAGATGTGAGGAACTGGAGAAAACATTCTGTGAGTAACTATCTCAAGTGTCGCTCAGTTCCAGCACCACACATACACCAAAAACTCAACTGCTCAATTAAAACACTTAAACCATCCTAAATAAACACGTGAAAATGATCTTTGACACATTCTTTTATGTCTTCTGCTTTCTCCTTTCCTTTGTCTCTTCCCCCTCAGCGTTCCTGGAGCAGGAGATCAATCGGTCCTCTCTTCGGGGTCCCCTCCCGTCCCCCTGCCCAATGCCCTCCGCCCCCCAGCCCAGAGAGCTGCTCACCATTGAAGAGGAGAGTGAGAGGCTGGCCAGGGAGCTGAAGGAGGTGCAGTGTGTGTGTGTGTGGGGGGGTGGGGGTTTCCCATCAGTCCATACCCATTATAGAACAACCGCAGTTTGTAGAATGTCTAGTGAAGGGCAATTGTGCCATTTCATAGTATGGAAGCCGATAGATAGACCGCACCTGATGTTTCTCTCATCTACCGTTGCACTTGGTGGATGAGCTTGTATGGTAATCCTACCAGCCTTGAGTTCAACTAATACTGCTGGTCTCTTCCACCAGGTGTCTCGGAACCGAGACAGCCTCGGGGCCCAGCAGACCCAGCTCAGCCAGTACCGAGGAGTTCTCACCCAGACCCACTCCCTCACGGCCTCACAGGTCCGATCTAAAACTCACTCCTTACTCTCTTTCCATGTCTGCCTCCCTGTCCCTCTGTTTCTCTTTCTCCCTCGCTCCTTAACTTCCATAGTGGTTTCCTCTGGCTCTTATCTTTGTAACAGCACATTTCACTCTCGAAATTATTGCCCATTCTTTCAACCACACACACACACACACACACACACGCACACGCACACGCACACGCGCACACACACACACACACATACAGACACACACACACACACACACATGTGTTAGATGTTGATGATTACATTGTTTTTCTTTTAGTTTTGTTTTTAATGGTTCTCTCACAGGCCCCGCCCCCTACCATGGAGACTCCAGGCTTGTTTGATAACCGTCAGGACGTCCACCTCAGGTGAACGACGCCATTGGTCGAAGCTGTGTTTCTCATTATTGAGCCATCTCTTTCTCTTTTCCTCATCTCATATCGCCCCCATTGTCTTTTTTTATTGTTTCAGTTTTGTAGCAGGTGTGGTCCACCCATGGAAAGTGCCTGCGTTTGAACGGTTGCTATGGCGCGCGTGCCGCGGTTACATCATCGTGGATTTCAGAGAGATGGAGGAGAAGCTGGAACATCCTACCACGGTGAGAATAAAAAATGGGAGAGAGGAGAGAGAGAGAGGAAAATGTGGGGACATTGCCCAGGTCATGTTCCAATACTTTATGCTTCCTTCCCCCCTTTCTTGAAGAATGAACAGATCTGACTAGACTTGATGTAAGAAAGCAACACAGTGAAAAGCTTACATGCATCAATCCACTCATGTTAGAGAGTGACTGTTTCAAGGAGGGGAGAAAAGAAGGGTGCATTTCATGTATTCAAACTTTGGACTTTGAAGGACTTGCTGATGCGCTGAAGTAACGCTGATATTAGTTGTGAAGTAATGCTGAAGTAACACTGATAGTAGTGAAGTAATGCTGAAGTGATGCTGATATTAGTGGTGAACAAGAAGGATGAGTATGTCTCTGATGCTTGTCATTCAATTGCAGGGGGAGATGGTGCAGTGGACCGTGTTCCTCATCTCCTATTGGGGAGAACAGATAGGACAGAAAGTCAAGAAGATTTGTAATTGGTGGGTAAACATATGCCCATATACTCTGATGAACAATCTCCCCCCTACATATCCTATTTGATCTATTTTGCACTACATCACTATTTGCACTTCTGATTAGATGCTAAACTGCGTTTCGTTGTCTGGTACTTGTACTCTGCAATGACAAAGTTGAATCTAATCTAATCTAAACCTGTCAGTTTGTCATTGTGACATTTTTATAGGTTAGATTAGATTGTTCCATGTATCATACTGAACCTGATTTTTTTTCTCTCTCTCTTTCCTGATAACGCGCACACTCAGCTTCCATACACAGACCTTTGCATACCCTGAGAGTGCAGCAGAGAGGGAGGAGATCCTGCAGGGACTGCAGGTCAGGATTGAAGATCTCAAAGCGGTGAGTCTGACAGCGCTGCACTGACGATTTCATTTCAATTGTATTGTTGTTGTTTTTTTTCCAGTCAAGTAAAATAAATAAATGAAAGACAACATGCATGCTGCGGTTAGGTCATTTACTAGCAGCGTAGACGCCAACATCGTGTTGCTGGAGAGCCATGCAAAACAGAACCGCAAAACAAATGATTTGCGTTTCCAGGGCCAGCAGCCATATACAGTAACCTCGTCCCCTGGCTATTGCACACAGTGCATATACGACTCCAACCTGGCCTTAGTGGGAGTGAATTTACTGAGTAAAGTGTTTGTCATTACCTGATTCCAGTGAGTCACACGGCTGCGAGGCGTCGCTCCGAATCAGTGTGGTGTGCAAGCACTGGGGGGGGGGGGGGGGGGGGTGCAAGTGCTGTGGGAGATGATTGATGTAAAGCCAATGACTACACACCGTCCGTTTTCACTGTCCGTCTGTTTATCGGCTTACTGAAGGCCACAGTTTGACACATTCGTCCGCCAGAAAGCCTTTTGTGCATTTGGGACGAAAGTGTCTGGGAACGAGGCTGGGAGCCGTGTGACGTGCTCTGACGTTCTCCCCTCCTCCATCCCCAGGTCCTGTCCGAGACGGAGCAGTTCCTCCAGCAGCTGCTTGTGAGGGTGGTGGCGGTGCTGCCCCAGTGGAGAGTGCGGGTCCAGAAATGCAAGGCGGTCCAAGCCGTCCTCAACCTCTGCAGCCCCTCTGTGACGGACAAGTGCCTGATCGCCGAGGCCTGGTGCCCCGTCACCAAGCTGCCCGAACTGCAGAGCGCCCTGAGAGAAGGAGGGGTGAGAGAGAGTGGAGGGGAGGGAGGGAGGGAGGGAGGAAGGAAAAAAGTGGTTGGGATTTTGGAGGAATGAAGGAAGGAGGGAGTAAGGGTGAAGGAGAGAGATTTAGGGAAATGGATGGACAGAGAAAAAAGGGGATGGGAAAGGCAAGATGGAAGATTAGATTGGAGGAGCAGCGCAAGATGGGGCTGTTCAGTTGTGTTTTCTTGCATGTTGTTACAGCCAAATCATTTTAGAACGTTCTGTACAGGTGTGTGTTAAGTGTTAAGTGTGTGTATCCGTCCGTCCGTCTGTCCTCAGAGGAAGAGTGGCAGTGGAGTGGACTCCTTTTACAACCGGCTGCCCTGCACCACCCCCCCGCCCACCCTGTTCCCCACCAACTCCTTCACGGCGGGCTTCCAGAGCATCGTGGACGCCTACGGGGTGGCCAGCTACCGCGAGGTCAACCCAGGTAACACGTCACTCAGTAACGTCTAACTAGTGGACCCACCCTGGGAACATTTAGCTACTCGAGTATCAATCAATCAATCAATCAAATAATCGACCAACCAGTGAACACCCTCTCCCTCTCCCTCTTCCTGTCTGTAGCGGTGTACACCATCATCACGTTCCCCTTCCTGTTTGCGGTGATGTTCGGGGACGTGGGCCACGGCATGCTCATGACCTTGGCTGCTCTGTGGATGGTCCTGGAGGAGAAGAACCCCAAGATGAAGAACAACACCAATGAGGTAACACCGCTAGACACACACACACACACACACACAGACACACACGTGTGTAGGCTGCGTCTCCAACACAGCCTCCTACTTACCGACTGTGGTGGGCACACACACACAAGTAACGTACACACACACAGACAGACGCTGTCATTATGAGGAACAATGGTGATGGTGTATCTGTGTGTGTGGTTCAGATCTGGAGGATGATGTTCGGAGGGCGTTACCTGATCCTGCTGATGGGGCTCTTCTCCATCTACACGGGGGCCATCTACAACGAGTGCTTCAGCAGAGGTCTTAGTCCCTTCAGCTCCGCATGGCACGTCCGCCCCATGTTCGAGAATGGCGATTGGAAGTAAGGACACGCATGCGTACACAGACACATATTCACATGAACACATGCACACACACACACACACACTTCCATGTGTTTGTTTATGGTCTGTTTTGTGTTGGTCCCTCTCTTAGTAATGCTTTGCTTCATGAGGTCAAGTACCTCACTCTGAACCCTAATCTCACTGGGGTCTTCACTGGCCCTTATCCTTTTGGTATTGACCCGGTACGTGTCTTCCTCTCTCCTCTCTCTCTCTCTCTGTCAGTATATACTTACTTATCCTCATGTCCCACTGTCACAATGGTAACGCCCGTGTTGTGTCCCCTTTAGATTTGGGGCATGGCCAACAACCACCTGACGTTCCTCAACTCCTACAAGATGAAGATGTCTGTCATCATTGGGGTGATCCACATGACCTTCGGAGTCTGCTTGTCCTTCTTCAATTACAAGTGAGTGTCCATCTTGTTGCTCACTATTCATATTTCTTTCACAATTGCATCAGGCTATGATGAGATGTAACTTATGATGAGTCTCATTCATATTATTTTGTGGAAATGTATTGTTTGATATTTTCTCTCTCCCTCTCTCTCTCTCTCTCTCTCTCTCTCTCTCTCTCTCTCTCTCTCTCTCTCTCTCTCTCTCTCTCTCTCTCCCCCTCCCCCCATTCTCTAGACACTTTGGCCAGGTGAGCAGTGTGTTCCTGGTGCTGATCCCTGAGCTGCTCTTCATGCTGGGTCTGTTCGGTTACCTCATCTTCATGGTCGTGTTCAAGTGGATCGCTTTTGGAATCGCCGACTCTGACACCGCCCCCAGCATCCTCATTCACTTCATTGACATGTTCCTCTTCACAGTCAATGCTGACAATCCACCCCTCTACGAAGGACAGGTGTGTGTGTGTGTGTGTGTGTGTGTGTGTGTGTGTGTGTGTGTGTGTCTGTCTCTCTCTCTCTCTAATTGGATTATCGCGCGCGTGTGTGACCGTGACAGTAACCGTCTCCCTCTGTAGATGATAGTGCAGAAGGTCCTGGTGCTCGTGGCTCTATGCTCTGTTCCAGTCCTGTTGCTCGGAAAGCCCACTTACGAGTACGTCAAACACAAGCGGAGAAACCGTCACACGGTAAGTATGAGTGTTGGTATCTGTGGCAGGTTTAAGTATCTTGGATTCATGCGTCTGTTCTTATACAATATGTCTTAACGTGTCCGCATGTGGTTTGGTCTCGTCCTGTGTGACTGTAGGTAGGAGACAGACGCCCCCTATTGGCTGACAATGGTTCCATCAACGCACAACAGGGGGAGGTGGAGGAAGGGACTCACAAAGAGGAAGAGAAGGTAAGGCCGGGAGAGAGAGACAGAGAGAGGGAGGGGGGGCTCCTTTTAGTGATACTGTTGAACTTCTCCACTGTTTTCCTCTCCTTTCTTGCTATCATACTCCTTTCTCTTGTCTCTTTCTGTAGGAGTTTGATGCTGCGGATGTATTTATGCACCAGGCCATTCACACCATAGAGTACTGTCTTGGCTGCATCTCCAACACAGCCTCCTACCTCCGACTGTGGGCACTCAGTCTGGCGCACGCACGTAAGTTTAACACACACACACACACACACACACACACTCACCTACAGGTATACACACACACACACACACACACACACACACACACACACACACACACTCACCTACAGGTACACACACACACACGGCTGTGGGGCAGCTGTGGCTCAGGAGGTAGAGCCAGTGTCTAATGATCGCAAGGTCGGTGGTTCAGCGGTTAGATGCCTGGCTGGCCACGTGTCAAGGTGTCCTTGGGCAAGATGCTGAACCCCAAATTGCTTCCAATGAGCAGGCTGGCGCCTTGCATGCTGGCTTGCTGCCACTGGTGTATGAATGTGTGTGTGAATGAGACGCCATTGTAAAGCACTTTGGAATAAGGCACTATATAAGTGCACTTAGTGCAGTCCATTTACCATTCCATTTACACACACACACACACACACATATACACATTTTCCACTGATCTACAGTGAGTAACTCTGCATCAAATGCTCATACTCAGACTGCCATGTCCGTCCCTACAGAGCTGTCGGAGGTGCTGTGGGTGATGGTGATGCATATCGCCCTCACCTGGCAGGGCTATGTGGGATCTGTAGTCCTGTTTGTAGTCTTCGCAGCCTTCGCCGTGCTGACCGTGTCCATCCTGCTGGTCATGGAGGGCCTGTCAGCCTTCCTGCATGCACTCCGTCTGCACTGGTGAGAGGGAGGGAGGGAGGGAGGGAAGGCAGGAGGTGGATGACGACGAGTGTTGAGGAAGAAAATGAATGAGTGGGAGTTGTGTGCGTGTGATAATCCAATTATTTCTTAATTGTTTACAGTAGAATATTGCCTGATGGTTCCTTCTCATCTTCCCTTCTCTCAGGGTGGAGTTTCAGAATAAGTTCTACAGTGGAACAGGGTACAAGCTGAGCCCATTCTCCTTCAGTGCGCTGATCAATGCCCCCTCAGCAATATGATTTTTTAAGTGATTACGTCATTATGGTTATGTTAATCAGTCAGAATCTTGTTCAGCACTTACGGCACCCCCACACATTTCAAAATGAATGATGCTCAAAATGCTCTTTTTTTTGTAAACTTGGTGTTTTTGTATAATTTTTTCAGGATGCACTTGCACTATGGAATACTGTTTATTTGCAAATGTCAGCATGTGGATAGATCAAAACACTAGCCTTCTAGCTCCTGTCTTGAACTTACTGTATGTTACCTGAATGCAAATTAGAAAATGACACCTTCTGTGTCTACTATCATTCTGAATCACTCAGGAAAAGGTTGCTATTCACTTTCATGCTTTTTTGTGGCTCATTGCAGAAATCAAATGGAAAAGGGACACACATCTGTTCTGTTTTTATACATCTGTTCTGGAGGAGAATAGGCGGTAAAGTTAACTGCCAAGCTTTATCTATGATGGTTATATGAATTATACAGTATTTGGTTTGTGGTACTAATTTCCTGGTACTCATTGATTAGGAAAAGGGAACTGAAACTCAGTCAATCCAATCCAAACTGACTACAGAAGTGAACAAAACTAATTAATTCAAGGGAATGCAAATGTGACATTCCTTCATGTACAACAGTGGCATCTTTGTAGAAATGTTTTGCCTTAAAGTATGACTCTGGGATATGATGTCATAGCAAAATGAGCGGAGTGACGGTGCCAGAGACATTCAAAAACAGAGATGCAACAGACTAGAGAAACGAGCGTGTTACGACTGAGCGAACATCCAAAGTTACAAATCCAAAGACATGGAAAAGATGACATTGTCAAGTTGAATACGATGGGCGCATGTGCTCTGTCATCTTATGTCACTCTCGTTTCCTTTTGCTTACTACAATATCTTTGATGAAAGTTACTTGGTTTTCACAGGTGTGATGTCACACTGCAGAGTCTACCTTTAATCTACCCTTCTGGTTATCATGTTTGGAATCTGAGAAATTGGTTTGGCTACACTCGCTTAGCATTCTGTAACATCTTTTGGGCAGTTTATAAAATACACTCAGTTGTATAGACCCAATATTGTTCTATGTGTTTGCTAGTTCACTTCATTTTGCTTGCTTGCACTATCACTGATCAACTCTGGACTGAAATTAAAGCCAGTTTTTCTGATGTCTTGTGTAGCTGTATGTTTTTGTCTAGACTAGAGACATGAAATGTGCCTCCTTACCTGATTTCATCATCTCCTTGGTCCTTCAATGCTCGTACATGACAAATGCTGTATTTCCCTCCACTCTGGACCCTCTTCAGTTTGCATACCGGCCCAATAGATCCACAGATGACCTATGATCGCCTATGCCCTGCACACTGCCCTGGACAAGCGGGACACCTATGTACATTAGAATCCTGTTCATTAACTACAGCTCAGTCTTCAGATTTCATGATGCCATGCACACAGTCAAGGCATTCGGAGCCAGAAGCAGCAAAGCAACCCCAAAACATCTGTGAACCTCCACCATGTTTGACTGTTCTTTTCTTTGAAGGCCTCATTTAGTTTTCTGTAAACAGTAGAGTGATGTGCTTTACCAAAGCAACTCTATTTTAGTCTCATCTGTCCACAGGAAGTTCTCCCAGAATGATTTTGGCTTCCCCAGGTAAGGTTTGGCAAACAGTGGGGTCCTCCTGGGTCTCCTACCATAGCGTCCCATTTAATTCAGATGACAACAGATAGTGTGAGCTGACACTGTTATACCCTGTGTCTGCAGGTCAGCTTGAATTTGTTTGGAAGTTGATCTAGGTTTTTTGTCCACCATTTGAACAATCCTTTGTTGTAATCTTTCACCAATTTTTCTCTTTTGTCCACGTCCAGGGACGTTAGCAACAGTGCCATGGGCTGTAAACTTCTTGATGATATTGCACACAGTGGACACAGGAACATTAAGATCTCTGGAGATGGACTTGTAGCCTTGAGATTGTTCATGCTTTTCCACAATTATGGTTCTCAAATCTTCAGACAATTCTTTGCTCTTTTTTTCTTCTTCTACATGCTCAGTGTGGTACACACAGACACACAACACACAGGTGAGTTTAAATACAAATTAAAGGAGCATTACATGCATGAAATACAATTACTTCTTATAATTTTGTCCAGTCCTGGACTTCTGTTTGTAATCAGATTTGGCCTTTTTTCTGCTTTTTTTCTGCTATCCTCTCTCCTTGATTGTTGTCGACGGACCGAGCGAGATCACAAAGCATTTCACTGTCAATTACTGCTGTTTGAATGAATGAATGGTCTTTATTGTCATTGATATAGTACAGGTACCAAACAACGAAATTTGGGAGGGGGGACTCCCCTGGTGCTAGGAAGAAAAGAAAAAAAAACTAAAAACAAGAAGGGAAAAGAGCTGGTTTACATAAATAAAGGCTATGTACACTATCCACTATACTATACTATACAAATAAAACACTGTGCTGTACTCTATGCTATGCTATACCTATTCTAACATTTCCTATTCTCTGAACCTTATGGGTTGTCATATTGCACATAGTGTTATTGCACATTCATTTAAAGTGTCGCAGTTTGCAGGTTTGAAATGTACACAGTTGTGTTTCAGTATTACACTTGATTTCAATCTAGTAGCTGCCATCAATTTGTCTAGATTGTCCAGGGCCTAGAACCTAGGTCTTTGCTGTGTTCAGGGCCTGAATGGCCCTAGGGAACTTGTCAGTGTTTGAATGAATGAATGAATGAATGGTCTTTATTGTCATTGATGGTACACAGGTACCATACAACGAAATTTGGGAGGGGGGGCCCACCATTCAAAACCATGTCTGCAAGTGAGACCGAAGAAGGGGACGCGTGTACCTTTATAGTTCTCTACCGCTATGCATGGTGGGACACTCAAGACTCCAACCAAGAAGCTGAAGCTTGAAGGAAAAGGTCAGCTATCTGTGGTCAATTGAACTACTTATTTCGTACGTTATACGCACTTATAGTTACACTAGTTACACTACAGTTACACTCAATATTTACACATTCAATATGCAAACAGCAGACGTTCATGGTGTGAAAGTAGAAAGCATTGAATAAAAGCAACCAATACTCGAAAAATAACATTCATAATGATCACAGGTTGGATCAGGATCAGAATCAGAATGACTTTATTCACCAAGTAGGTTTTCACATACAAGGAATTTGCTGTGGTTGTTGGTGCAAACAGGCAACATAATAATAATAATAATAATAATAATAATAATAATAATAATAATATTATTAATAATTAAAAGTAGTGCAAAAAACGTCAAGAAGCATAGATATAAAATAAGGTAAGATATAAATATGAATGAATATATAGTGTGGGGGGGGGGCGGGGTAAGAGAAAAGTGCTATACAAATAAAAGTTATTGTTATTACGTAACCCAAATTAAAGACCAAATGTTGAATTCAAAATGAACCATTATGACCTAGTGATGTCATAATTAGCCTACACAGAGTTGCATTGTGATGTAAAATCGCGTCAGTACTTGGACCACCATGTAGACAGTTCTATTGGTTTAGTTCGTGAAAATCAGCAATATGGTAAGATGATTAGTATTTTCTTGAACATTTGACCTGAATTTGAAGATAAAGATTGATCTATTTTAGGCAGAGGTCACATTGAAGAAGCTTGGTATTATAAAGTCCCAAATATCTTTTAGGATTTAATTCATCCACTAAATAAAAAATATAGTCACTCATACTCAAATACAGTCACATTTGAAGTTTGATCAAAGTTGTCTCTATCTTCACAGGATAAGCCAAATAAAGCAAAGAAAACTAAGAGAAAGAAGAAATCAACCAAAAAAGTTAACAATGTGAGTGCTAACTCTCCTGTGTCATATTCTATCTTCAACCTTTATTTAGCTAAATAATTAATATTGTGTGGCTCAAAGTCAGCTATATTCAGACCCTTACTATTGTGCCATGCACTCTTTTTAAACTCCTCCTACTGAGGAGGTAATTCAGGAATATGTATCTAGCTTCTGTCATCAGTATCTATCACAGGTTGATAGTGTAAGAACTCAGTCCAATAACAGCTGTGCAGGGTGTGTATTGTTGGACAAAGAGAGTCTACTGTGTGATGATTGACAGGGTGAATAGGACTGTGAAGAGCCTTCTTTGACTGAATACAGTTTAACAGAAAAGTTATTGTGCTCTTTGTCTGTTCCTGATACACGTGATCTATTCCTTTCTATCCTTTTAGTCTGAGACCAGATGCGACAACACACTTAGCGATGTCCTGAGTTTGGCCAGTCATGAAGGTAGCTAGAACAAAATGTGTTCCCCTTCATTTTAACTGTGGTAATTGATGTACACCTTTTAAGAAACAAATGCTCTAATGTAGCACATTGTCTTTTTGAAGTGCTTTCAGATTTTGAGACGGTGGAGGATCTCCCACTTGATGAAGGTAAAGCTTCTCTAAGATGTTGGTGTGCATTCAAATACACAACTTAGCTGTTTTATATCTATAAGACTGTTTTATACAATGCAGTATGAACTTTGTTTTGGCACATTTGTCGATGAGGTATGTCAACAACTAAGGGCTAAAATGTCATAACAAAAAAATTACAATTGCACAAATACAGCATATGTCTTTTTAAAACACTACTTCTTCATTCCAGAGCCAAACAAGAAAAAGAAAAACACTAAAGAGAAGAAAAAGGAGAAGAAAAAGGAGGTCCAAGCTGTCTGTGCTGCCCCCTCCAGCCGTGGTAATGATGACCAGGCTGTGTCACCTTCCTGTAACAAGGAGCCTACCATGGGAAGAGGCAAGCTGGTTCTCAAGCCTCTGGTTCTCAAGCCTCTGGTTCACAGGCTGTCATCCGTCCTTAAACTGGTATGGTCTCTATTGTCTCTCATTGTGTAAAATAATCACAATCAATGTGCTCTTAAGGATGCCCCATACAGATGTCAGACCTTTTGATAACATATACCTCTATCTCAGGACTTGGATAAGAATCAGAAAGAGGATTCTGAGACCTCTATTGCTGAGGAAATTGAGGACCAGCCCTATGCCTCCTCCAACCACAGTGCAGGTGATCAGGCTGCCTCCTCCGCCCAGAGCAAGAGAGTCTTGGAGACACCAGCTATGGGGGAGGACAAGTCCTGTACCAGTGGACAGGCATCCCTGAAACAACTGGTGAGAGTTACTCTGGATTGAGGATAATATGGATAATAATAATTGATTAGTTCATCTATAGTGTCTCAAGTCCCTTGTTATATTGTATGTAGTGGTGACGAGTAGAGATGTGAATCAGAGAGTAGCCACTAGTTTACTATGGCTCTGTCATGTGATGTTTCTTCCCTAGGATTGTGATGAAGAGCGTAGAGAGGAGTCTCAGTTATCAGATGATATCAAGGAGCAATCAAGTAAACTACAAGACGAGCCCTCTGCCTCCTCCAGTCACAACCCTCATGACCAGGCTGCCTCTGAAAGTGGAAAGACATCCTTCCAAAACCTGGTGAGTTACCTGTAATTACCCAGTGTTATGTACAGTATAATGTCAAGAGTTAAGAGCTTGAGTTTAAATTCATGTTGAATTGATAGCTACTATAAGGTATTGGCACATCATTAGAGTGATCATTTGTCTCCCCCCAAATAACCAACCTCAGAATTGTGGCAAGGACTCTGAGATTGCTGCACTAAGAAAGGCTCTGGAGGAGGAGAGGGCAGCCAAAGCCGTTCTCCAGACTTCGCTGGACGGGGGAAAGTGCAGCTACCTCAAGATCCAGATGAGAGCCAACAAGATGGCCTCAGAGCTGAAAGAGGGTCAGAACATGAACATAAAGCTCCAGGGGAAGCTCAAAACCGCCCTCTCCCTGCAGACCAGGGCACTGGAAGAGAGCAACCAGCTTGCAGAGGACAGGCAGGCCCAGGTCCAGAAGCTACAGGCCCTCAGCTCTGAACTTCAGGCCCTGCAGGAGGACAACACAGCCAAGAATGACCTCCTGTTATTGCAGCAGAACATGAGCCAGAAGCTCCAATATGACCTGGAGACGGCTTTGTCCCAGCAGCGGAGAGCTGTGGAGGAGCGCGACAGCCTGGCTGCAGAGAATGAGGCCAGGGTTCAAGAGATGCAGGAGATAATGTCATCCCTGGAGGCAGAGAGAGCTCATAGGGCTGTGTTGGAGGACAGGCTTCAGAAGAACAGTGCTGTAAACGGGTCCAAGGTGCAGGCATTGCATGACAAAATCACAGAAAATGCTGTCCTCGATCAGATGGCCTCAGACCTGGAGGTGGAGAAAAACAGAAGCCAGCAACTCCAGAACAACCTCATGGCTGCCCTCTCACAGTGTATGAGGGGGCTAGACGAACGTGACCAGCTGGCTCTAGAAAGCCATCCCAGGCTTCTAAAGTTAAATGAGCTGAGCTCAGAAAATCAAAAGCTCCGGGGAGACCTTGAGACTGCTCTTTCTGAGCACCAAATGGTACTGGAGGATCACAACCGGTTGGTTGTGGAGAGCGAGGCCAAGCTCAGAGAGCTCCAAGATTTGACCACAGCCATGGAGGTGGAGAGGGCGAAGGGTGTTCAACTGCATGAGGGGCTCCAGAAAGAGACTGCCGAGAAGCAGGCCCTTAGCTGCGAAGTGCAGGCCTTGCGAGTGCAAAATGCAGCTTGCAATGCTAGTCTCTCTGAGAACATTGTGAGAGCTACTCAGATGGCCTCTGATCTAGGGGAAGAACAGAGTAGGAGCAGAAAGCTCCAAAGCAAAGTCCAAACTGCTCTCTCTGAGCAGAAGATGGCTCTAGATGAACAAAACCGACTGACTGTGGAGCTAAAGGATGTCAGACAGGTTTGCACTGAGCTGGAAGAGGCTGTGGCCATAGAGATGGCCGAATCAGAGAAAATCTCTGAGCAGCTCAAGGACTGGGACCAACAGTTCTATGAGAAGACTGTAGCCCTGGAGAAGAGTGTCATCGCTCAGCGTGTCATTAGTTCATCCCTGGAGGTAGAGCGGAAACACTTTGAAAAACTGACTATGGATAACCAGACCAGGATCGCACAGCTGACTGAGAGCCTCCAGGCCGAGACCGCTGCTAAACAAGTAAGCTATTTCAATGACTGTGATGCATTACGCCAGATTCAACATTTATTTACACAGTTTGTTATCTATCTGTATCTGTGTTTACAGTACAGTTTAAGCATCTAAGATAACAATTTTGAGAAGAAATATTACATTAATTTGCAAGTTTAATGCTTCATGTTTAAGCTCCCTTGTCAGTGCTTTCATCTACGTGTGTGCGCGTGTGTATGCGTGTTCATCCCTTCTCTCATTCATTCACTGTCTCATTCATTCAGGGACTGAAGTTGGACCTCGTGGATAACCAGACCAGGATCAGAGAGCTGCAGGAGCGGAACGCACAGCTGACTGAGAGACTCCAGGCTGAGACCACTGCTGAACAAGTAAGATATTTCAATGACTGTGATGCATTAGGCCAGATTTACTGAGTGTTTACAGTTATTTACAAAGGGAATTAAGATCTAAGATAAACACCCATGTGTGTGTTCTGTTATCTATCTGGTATGATACTGATATCTGGCAAGACCATTTTAACATTGCGAATTGAGTTCATTCATTCACTCTCTCATTCATTCACCCATCTATTCACTCTCTCATTGATTGATTCATTCTCTCATTCATTCAGGTCCTGAGGTTGGAGCTCCAGGAGTTGTCGTTGGAGCACCAGGCCCTGGTGAGGGAGAGTAAAAACCTCCTCTCCAAACACAACTTCCTCATGGTCAAGAACCAGGGTCTGATGAACTCGCGTCAGGAACAATTTTCTGAGCATCAGACCCTCCAGTCTGAACATGAGGAAATGAGGAGCAAGTATGAGAGCCTCATCTCTCAACTCCAGGCCTCTCTTAAACAGGAGCAGTGCTCCAGCTACAAACTGAAGCTGAGAGCAAATCAGATGGCCTCCAACTTCAAAGAGAAGCAGAGAGAGAACAAAAAACTTCAGAGCGACCCCATTGCTGCCCTCTCTGGACAACAGAGGGTGGTAGAGGAGCGCAGCCGGCTAGCTGAGGAGCTAAAGGAGGCAACGGACACCTATAGGGTAAAGGAGGAGGCTATCATCAAACAGCTGGCTGAGACAGAGAACATCTTCAGCCAGTGGCACGACAGGGACCAGAAGATTCTTGACCAGACTGCAAACCTGAAGAACACCACAGCAGCCCTGAACAAGCTCAAGAAGAAACACAGTGCTCTGGAGAGGGAAAACGCAGCGTTAATCTCAGAACACAAGCTCCAATATGACCTGGAGACGGCTTTGTCCCAGCAGCGGAGAGCTGTGGAGGAGCGCGACAGCCTGGCTGCAGAGAATGAGGCCAGGGTTCAAGAGATGCAGGAGATAATGTCATCCCTGGAGGCAGAGAGAGCTCATAGGGCTGTGTTGGAGGACAGGCTTCAGAAGAACAGTGCTGTAAACGGGTCCAAGGTGCAGGCATTGCATGACAAAATCACAGAAAATGCTGTCCTCGATCAGATGGCCTCAGACCTGGAGGTGGAGAAAAACAGAAGCCAGCAACTCCAGAACGACCTCATGGCTGCCCTCTCACAGTGTATGAGGGGGCTAGACGAACGTGACCAGCTGGCTCTAGAAAGCCATCCCAGGCTTCTAAAGTTAAATGAGCTGAGCTCAGAAAATCAAAAGCTCCGGGGAGACCTTGAGACTGCTCTTTCTGAGCACCAAATGGTACTGGAGGATCACAACCGGTTGGTTGTGGAGAGCGAGGCCAAGCTCAGAGAGCTCCAAGATTTGACCACAGCCATGGAGGTGGAGAGGGCGAAGGGTGTTCAACTGCATGAGGGGCTCCAGAAAGAGACTGCCGAGAAGCAGGCCCTTAGCTGCGAAGTGCAGGCCTTGCGAGTGCAAAATGCAGCTTGCAATGCTAGTCTCTCTGAGAACATTGTGAGAGCTACTCAGATGGCCTCTGATCTAGGGGAAGAACAGAGTAGGAGCAGAAAGCTCCAAAGCAAAGTCCAAACTGCTCTCTCTGGGCAGAAGATGGCTCTAGATGAACAAAACCGACTGACTGTGGAGCTAAAGGATGTCAGACAGGTTTGCACTGAGCTGGAAGAGGCTGTGGCCATAGAGATGGCCGAATCAGAGAAAATCTCTGAGCAGCTCAAGGACTGGGACCAACAGCTCTATGAGAAGACTGTAGCCCTGGAGAAGAGTGTCATCGCTCAGCGTGTCATTAGTTCATCCCTGGAGGTAGAGCGGAAACACTTTGAGAAACTGACTATGGATAACCAGACCAGGATCGCACAGCTGACTGAGAGCCTCCAGGCCGAGACCGCTGCTAAACAAGTAAGCTATTTCAATGACTGATGCATTACGCCAGATTCAACATTTATTTACACAGTTTGTTATCTATCTGTATCTGTGTTTACAGTACTGTTTAAGCATCTAAGATAACAATTTTGAGAAAAATATTACATTAATTTGCAAGTTTAATGCTTCATGTTTAAGCTCCCTTGTCAGTGCTTTCATCTACGTGTGTGCGCGTGTGTATGCGTGTTCATCCCTTCTCTCATTCATTCACTGTCTCATTCATTCAGGGACTGAAGTTGGACCTCGTGGATAACCAGACCAGGATCAGAGAGCTGCAGGAGCGGAACGCACAGCTGACTGAGAGACTCCAGGCTGAGACCACTGCTGAACAAGTAAGATATTTCAATGACTGTGATGCATTAGGCCAGATTTACTGAGTGTTTACAGTTATTTACAAAGGGAATTAAGATCTAAGATAAACACCCATGTGTGTGTTCTGTTATCTATCTGGTATGATACTGATATCTGGCAAGACCATTTTAACATTGCGAATTGAGTTCATTCATTCACTCTCTCATTCATTCACCTATCCATTCACTCTCTCATTGATTGATTCATTCTCTCATTCATTCAGGTCCTGAGGTTGGAGCTCCAGGAGTTGTCGTTGGAGCACCAGGCCCTGGTGAGGGAGAGTAAAAACCTCCGCTCCAAACACAACTTCCTCATGGTCAAGAACCAGGGTCTGATGAACTCGCGTCAGGAACAATTTTCTGAGCATCAGACCCTCCAGTCTGAACATGAGGAAATGAGGAGCAAGTATGAGAGCCTCATCTCTCAACTCCAGGCCTCTCTTAAACAGGAGCAGTGCTCCAGCTACAAACTGAAGCTGAGAGCAAATCAGATGGCCTCCAACTTCAAAGAGAAGCAGAGAGAGAACAAAAAACTTCAGAGCGACCCCATTGCTGCCCTCTCTGGACAACAGAGGGTGGTAGAGGAGCGCAGCCGGCTAGCTGAGGAGCTAAAGGAGGCAAGGGACACCTATAGGGTACAGGAGGAGGCTATCATCAAACAGCTGGCTGAGACAGAGAACATCTTCAGCCAGTGGCACGACAGGGACCAGAAGATTCTTGACCAGACTGCAAACCTGAAGAACACCACAGCAGCCCTGAACAAGCTCAAGAAGAAACACAGTGCTCTGGAGAGGGAAAACGCAGCGTTAATCTCAGAACACAAAGAGTTTTCCTCTGCGCTTCAGCAACTGCTCTCTGACCAGGAAATCATCAAATCCAAGCTCAAGGTGATCTTTAACCTTTACTGATCCAACGGACCCACAGGTGGATTGGTATGGGTCTGTTGTCTGTCCACCACTGGCATTTTGGAGGGGATCGGGTTCAGTTGGTGGACCAGTGGTGGTCTAGTGAATAGTGAGTTGGACTGGTGATCGGAAGGAGGGTTGTGAGTTCAAATCCCGCCTGGAATACCACCACTATTGTCGACACTTAGCCCTCAGTTACTCCAGGGGTAGCTACTCCCTGGAATTCGTAATTGTAAATCACTTTGGATTAAAAGCGTCTGCTAAATGGCAAATTCAGGCATTCCTTGGAATCATTTATCCCAAGTATTACACTAACATACTGAATCATTAGAATCAGTTCATTGAAAAGATTCGTTCACCGAATTGTTCAGTAGTACTGTCTGTATTATATTATATTATAGCACTTGGCTTCATTCAGCCGCTATTTGAGCCGCTATCACAGGGCGTTAATGCTATATTATAGGGTAGGCGTGCGTCTGGAAGCGGGAGAGGGCAGTATTACCACGTTCATTGATACAATGACATAAGGGATGGAAAGGGGGGATGGCAGTTTTAGAAGGGGGATGATTTGGACTGTTTTTATTTCAGGGGGGGGTGCCATTCCCCCTCATCCCGACTCAACTCGAAATCCAGTATCATTTAGCGCGTGGCCGGGCAAGGTCCGTTGTGGAGCGCACTATAGTGTTATATAATATATCATATCCTATATTATATTAAATTATTATAGTGCTAATATATAGGCATGTTGAAGAGAGATAGACAGCTCCGGAGGGATATAAAGAAAGACTGAAATACAATCATAAACATCAGTTCCTTTTAAATCTTGAATTAAACTCGTTTTCTCGGCTGATAACAACATCGTTAATTTTATTACGAGCCACTTGCATGAATTACACTAGGCAGTGCGGCTCACATGCCTGTAATAACTCCGCATAACCAGTAGGTAATGTGCGTACGCAAGTCGAAAACATGACGTAGAGATTTGATCGTTTCCAAGTTCAAATTGACTCACGTTGAAATTGTATAAATCACTACGTTGACGTGGATTTCTGCGTACGACACGGGTAAGATCAAAATTTGATCCAAGCACGTTCTATAAATGAGGCCCCTGTACTATCAACCCACTTCTGTTCTCTCTCCATCTGTCCTCTTTTCACTCTGTGTCTTGTCTTGCTGTCTGTGTTTTGTCTGTTTCTGACTGTGACATGGCTGTTACTGTCTTCGTTGTCTGCGTGTTTGTACTGTCCGTGTCTCTCTCCATGATCTACTCTTCTGTTTGCATGGCTCCCTTGTAAAAGAGACCTTGGTCACAGCTCCCCAGGCTAGACAGTAAAAAAAAGTACATACATACATGAAAGCGCACACACACACACATAGACACACACAGACACACGCGCACATGCACACACAGACACACGCACACACGCACACACACACATGTCCAGACACGATATCCAAACCCAGAAGCAAAGGGGAAAACAAATGTAGTGAAGAAGATATATAAGTCAGAAAATATGCAACCGTGGCCTGTGGTGGTCCAGTGGTCTGGCACCGCTGTCTACAGTGCACACATGTGCCCATGTTGGCATGGGTTCGAGTCTGGCCCATGCCCTGCTGACATGTCCTCTCTCCTTACTTTCCTGTCTGTCTTTACTATATCTGTCCAATAAAATGAAATGTGAGTGGGACAACCCAACTCGGAAAAAATGACTTAAAATTGTATTTATTTTTAAAAATATGCAACCGCCTTGAACCGACCTGAAAATGTGTGCGTAAAATGACACCAGGACACCGGACGCCCCGCTACAGGTTAACTCTGGCACATCTGAGCTCTAATCCAAGAGATCAGGGGCCTCATTCATAAAGAAGTACTTGAACGTCATCTTTGACTTTCACGTAAGCACATTTTTCTAAACGGACGTAAGCATTATTTATAAAACGGGCTGAGATGGTTTAAAGTTGCGTACGTGCTTCCTTCTATAAATACCAAACATACTTGGAATTGAACGCAGGTGAATGAGGTTTGTATTAACGCCCTGTGATAGAGGCTCAATTATAGCGGCTGAATGAAGCCAAGTGCTATAATATAATATAATACAGACAGACAATACTGACAATATGATATACTGTCTGTATTATATTATATTATAGCACTTGGCTTCATTCAGCCGCTATTTGAGCCGCTATCACAGGGCGTTAATACTATATTATAGGGTAGGCGTGCGTCTGGAAGCGGGAGAGGGCAGTAATACCACGTTCATTGATAAAATGACATAAGGGATGGAAAGGGGGGATGGCAGTTTTAGAAGGGGGATGATTTGGACTGTTTTTATTTCAGGGGGGGTGCCATTCCCCCTCATCCCGACTCAACTCGAAATCCAGTATCATTTAGCGCGTGGCCGGGCAAGGCATAGGCATGTTGAAGAGAGATAGACAGCTCCGGAGGGATATAAAGAAAGACTGAAATACAATCATAAACATTAGTTCCCTTTAAATCTTGAATTTAACCCATTTTCTCGGCTGGTAACAACATCGTTAATTTTATTACGAGCCACTTAAACTTCGTAGGCAACGTTTTTCCAGTGCGGCTCACATGCCTGTAATAACTCCGCATAACCAGTAGGTAATGTGCGAAAGCAAGTTGAATACTCGACGTCGAGCTACGATCGTTTCCACGATCAAATTGACTCACGTTGAAATTGTATAAATCACTACGTTGACGTGGTTTTCTACGTACGACACGGGTAAGATCAACATTTGATCTAAGCACCCGTTATGAATGAGGCCCCAGAGATTAGAAAGACTTCACACACAAACACAGGAGGCTAATTCCCCATGTCAGACATGTGTGTGTGTGTGTGTGTGTGTGTGTGTGTGTGTGCGTGTGTGTGTGTGTGTGTGTGTGTGTGTGTGTGTATTGAGTGCCCCAGTCCTACTCGCTGCGATAGTGTACATAACGTTTAGAACCTATAGACACACTTCGTTGCATAAATGCATTTCATGAAGTCCAGAGAAGCTTTGCAGAAGCTTTATTTTGATCCATGCCATGATGGTAATTGTGTAGCATATATCTGATAGCATATCCGATGAGGTTCCGTGGAAAGCTCTTGGAATACTATTGTATATTCTGGTATCTGTTGCTGCTAAAAAATGAGGAAGAGTTCTTGAGCAGATTTAAGACTATTTATTCAAAAAAGCAGTTTACACAGCATGGTCTTCTCTGGTCTGCAGCAGGTCATCTGGGTGGTCGCAGGAAGTAAAAAGAGACAGAGAGTGGTTTTCCAAAGGATTTGATCCCTTGTCCTATGTAAATCCCTTCATCCCTGAGCCAACCAAACCAGAGATATGGTCAAAGATTCTTTAGCCAATGATGGCCTTTTCTCCCGTCCCCTGCCCCAATATGGAGTGGTCAGTGTGTGTCTCCAAGCTGCCCCAAGGAACCTTGCGGCCCCTTCTGTGTTTGGTCATCTGAGTGGTCAGTGTGTGTGTGTCTCCAAGCTGCCCCAAGGAACCTTGCGGCCCCTTCTGTGTTGGCCATCTGTTAATGATCAGTGTGTGTGTGTGTGTGTGTGTGTGTGTGTTACAATCGGTCCCAACCCCCATTTGTTAGAGAGGTCAGACTTTTACAAGGCCTTACATATAATCCATGGTATGTGTGTGTGTTTCACGTAACTTAAAATATACCACAATACCTTTCAGGCTCACTATCAGGTAAATATATCTATCAGGATGTCAGCATCCTATTTCACCTGTGTACACACACCGACTCCAAAAGAGCTTGTCATATAGCCAAGTTAGGTGTCTTTAGTGCGATAGGTGTATTTGGGGCAAACAATAAGTCAATAGGAGAGAATCTCAATTTAAATAATTTTATTGTGTCTTCTGTGTATTGTGTGACTGTCTGTGTGTGTGACTGTGTGTGTGTGTGTGTGTGTGTGTGTGTGTGTGTGTGTGTGTTTGGCCATGAGAGTCCAATCCAACCCCTCACACACTTCTCAGTGTCTGGGCCTTAGGGATGCAGAATGGCGTGGCGTGGGCGCTGGGCGTCCTCTGTATGCACTGGCTAGTGGTGAGGGCCTGGCTCGCCCTGCGCTGGCTGGTGGTGAGGGCCTTGCTCTCTCCCTGCCATTGTCCAGAGCCACTAACAGCGGCTTGGTGGCCACGATGCGGCCGTTCATGCCAGCCATGGCCTTGGTGGCCGCCTCAGGGGAGGAGAAGCACACAAAGCCATAGCCCTGGCTGCGTCCACCCTCCATCGCCACCGTTGCACTGGTGATTGTTCCGAAGGGGGCGAACACCTTGCGCAGGGCCTCGTCATCCATGCTGTCGTCCAGGTTCTTCACATACAGATTTACACCCTGGTAGAGAGAGACCCTGTTTAGTGAGATGATTTTTCAACCCCTCAAATACATAGACAATAATTACAAAGTACATCAACTTCTATGTTAGTATTAATAAATTCACAAACCTTGTCTCTGGTCATGCGGTCCAGCTTCTTGCTGTCAAACTGGCGCTTCAGCTCAGTCTGGCGCTCTCCTCTCTTCTGGGCGCGGCCCACATAGACCCGCCTCCCATTGACTGTTTTACCATTCATGTCGTCAACGGCCTTCTGGGCGTCCTCGTGCCTTTGGAAGTCGACAAAGCCGAAACCTTTGGACTTCCCGCTGTCATCAGTCATGACCTTGACTCTCAGGGTCGGGCCATATTTCTCGAACCTCTTCGCCAGCCTGCGGTTGTCCATGTCCTCTCCAAAGTTCTTGATGTAGACGTTAGTGAACTTTTCAACAAAAACGTCCTTGTCATTGAGCGTGCCGTTCATGAGGTGGGGGGCAGCACAGGTCTGGGCCTTGGGGATGCAGAATGGCAGAGCTGCAGGCTGGTTGGGGTTGATGACTGGGTTGGGGGTGAGGGCCTGGCTGGGGGTGAGGGCCTGGCTGGGGGTGAGGGCCTGGCTGGGGGTGAGGGCCTGGCTCTCCCTGCGCTTGCTGGTGGTGAGGGCCTGGCTGCTGCGGAGAGAGGAAATGTCCTGCTCCAGCCTTGACTGTACAGCTAGGAGGTCCATTTTCTCCTTAGCCAGGGAGGAGACCTCTTTGCCAAGCTCTTCCAGCTTGGTAGACAGACACTCTTTTTCTCCAGCCAAGTCCCCCTTTGCCTGGTCTCTCTGCTTCAGTTCAGACTTCAAGGTCTTAACCTCTGCATTCAAGGCTTTTATTTCCTGTGCAGCATTGTTAAGGCTGGAAGACATCTCATCCATGGCCTTGTCTCCAGTGAGAGATTGTTGAGTAAAGTCCTGTACTTTGGCTTGGACTTTCAGTTGGACTTTCAGTTGGACTTTCTCGTCAAGCAGACCCTGTTTCTCAGCTATCAATCCAGTGTGAGTGGCCTTAAATTGTTCTACCTCTTTAAGCAAGCGATGTTGTTCAGAGGCCACTGTATCTCTTTCAATGCAAACAGAGGCAACCTCTGCCTTCAGATTGGATTCAGACTCCAGGAGAGTAGTCCTTTCATGTGTCACAGTTGACAGTTTTGTCTGTAAGTCCTGTACTTCTTTAGAGAGGGCATCCTTAGCAGAGGTCAGTGTATTTTGCTCATTGGCTTTAGCCTGCAGCTGAGATTCAAGAAGCTTCTTTGCCTCTGCAGATGATTCTGCCTGGCCTTTGAGCTCCTTAACCTGCAGAAGTAGATCATCTTTGCCCTTCTGCAGGAGCTGTAGGCTCTTGTGAAGCTCAGCTTCAGCATTCTTCAGGCTTGTGTTTTTGACCTGTGCCTCCTGAACAACAGCTCTCAGATTCTCCACCTCTTTGGACAGTGAAGCCTTCTCTGATTGCAAGTCAGATACCAGCCTCTCCAGCTCCTGGGTTTTCTCCCTGGAGATGCTCAGTTCCTGCCTCGCCTTGTTAGCCTGACCCTGAAGCTCCTGTGCCTCAGACAGGCCCTTCTCCTGAGAGGCCTCAAGCTCCTTGGCCTGGGTCTCACACTGCTGCACATGCTTTTCCTATACAATGCATAAGAAGAGAGACATTTTAACTAATTACATCACCAATTGTTAGGAAAGGGACAGGGAGGGAGAGAATGATCAGGAAAAGGTCTGGTCAAGTCCCTATAATTTATGTGTTATAGGTTAATATGTGGCAGCACTCAAGAAAAGGCATTTCTAATAACATTCAAAGCCATTTCGGTAGTCTTCACCAACCTCTTATTGTCCCTGACTTTCAATGTTTTATCCAGATTATCACTCACCAGGTCAACAATTTTCTTCTGCAGGCTGTTTAGCTGACCCTGATGTTTGTCTGTGATCTCCTTCAGCTCCTGGTCCTTCCGGCCCAGTTCCTGCTGTTGTTGCTCTTCAGAACGTGCCATCCGTTCCTTCTCCTCTGCCAGTTGGGTCTGTAACTCCTCTAACTGCCTAGGAAAAGGAGGGGGAGAGGGGGATAACTAAACTACTACTACAAACTAGAGGCTCATTCTATGGGACAGTTTTAAAGAATGATAGACTGAATATTGATCATATCGATGGCCGAAACGCAAAACCTCCTATCTGCAAAATGTTCTGATTTGCGGTTTTCACTTTAAATTATAGTAAAGGCCGATTTAAAGTTCTCCGTCGAATTTACGTGCGTAGCTTACGTAATCTACGTAAGGGGTCTCGCACTTTACACTTCTGCGTAGGCCGCGCTGCAATTACACCATCACATCGCTAGGTGGCAGTGTGTTTTCTATGCCCCTGTGCTGTGCCTCTTCCGGTTAGGAACTCAACGGAGCTCAAAGCTCAAAGCGGCATAATGGCGATCTTTTTGTTGTTATGCTTGTTGTAAATAAAAGTTCTATGATCCATTGAAATGACACTAAACTAAGATAATACTGTAGTGACTACATTATGGGTTCATGTTCTCCTCTTACTGTTGGTTGTGTAGTGGGAGGGAACCAGTTCTGGCACTAGGGGCAGAGGGGAGGATTATTAACGTTGCACCTTCCTGTTTAGATACACGAGTTTTGGTAACCATTTTCTGGTCCTGTACTGAGAGTACAAGTTGTTGTTTTGATTAAACAGTTATCATTACGTTGCCTACGTCTTTCCTTTTTCCTCCGGCACTACACTGGTGACCCGACGTGGATTTTTGTTAACGTAATTGTGTACGAAAACCAGCGACGAACATTACAATCCTGCAAAATGTCCGGGCGAGGAAGACGTTCAAACCAGCGGCAGCCATCACCATCCCCTGTCAGGGTAACGCGTGGTGCGCACACTCCCACTCTCAAGCTACCAGAATTCTGGGTCTCAACGCCTGCTGCATGGTTTGCTATTGTAGAGGCACATTTCAATAAAAGTGACATCGATGACGACGACGACCGGTACAACCATGCTGTGGCAATGTTGGGCAGCTCCACCGCGGCTCGAGTGGTAGGTTTTTTGTCTGCTCCCCCGACGACGAACAAATATGAGCGCCTCAAGGCCCTGCTTCTAGAGACATTTGAACTGTCCACTGCGGAGAGGGTGCGTCGCCTATTTGCCATGTCGGACTTGGGTGACGAGAGGCCTTCTGCGAGCATGGAGAGGATGCTAAACCTGCTCGGTACAGAAGACCCCATGATCCTCTTCACAGAGCTGTTCATGCGCACATTGCCAGCTCAAGTTAGGATGGCGCTGGCCAACACCGCCATCATGGAGCCCCGCGCCCTGGCCAGGGAGGCGGACCGGTTCGTCTTGGCCATGCCTCAACGGTCCCCCGACCTGCTCGCTCCCGCGGCCGCCCCGCCACCCGACCGTCGCAGGAGAGCGAAGGATGACGCCAGACCTTCTGGCCAGCAGGGTAACGCTGCGGGCCATTGTTTCTACCACGCCACTTTTGGCGCCAAGGCCAAACGGTGCCGCTCACCCTGCACCTTCGGACCGACGGGAAACGGCGGGGCCGGCGCTCAGTAGTGGCCCTGAGCGCTGGCGTCACCAACAGGCTGCTCTTCATACAAGACACCGCCTCTGGTCGCAGTTTCCTTTGTGACACAGGTGCCCAGTGGAGCATCATTCCGGCAGAGAGATCGGATATGGCGAAGGAGGAGCGTGGTCCGCAGTTGGCAGGCGCGGACGGCACACCTATCTGCTCTTACGGCACTAGGGCGGTGGACGTGTGCTTCGGAGGGCAATGTTTTTCGTGGGATTTTGTCATAGCGGCTGTCACATTTCCCCTCCTTGGTGCGGATTTTCTGTGCGCCCACAACCTGTTGGTGGACGTGGGGAACAGGCGCCTGGTCAACTCACAGACTTTCGCTTCATTCGCCTGTACGCAGGGGGAGGCGGTCTACAGCGGGTGGTCCAATACGCTCGCCGAAAGTGACCAGTACCTTCGGCTGCTCGCCGAATTCCCCGACCTTACCAAGCCCACCTTCTCCGCGCCCACGGTGAAACACGGAGTGGAGCACCACATCGAGACCGAGGGGCCTCCCCTCCACGCCAGGGCCAGGCGCCTCAACCCGGAGAAGCTGGCCATCGCCAGGGCGGAGTTTGCGCATATGGAGCAGGTGGGCATCGTTCGGCGCTCGAGCAGCCCCTGGGCGTCTCCCCTGCACATCGTCCCTAAGTCAGACGGCGGGTGGCGCCCATGTGGGGACTACCGCCGCCTCAACGACGCGTCCAAGCCTGACCGCTACCCGGTCCCACATGTCCAGGACTTTTCAGCGAACCTGGCAGGCAAACGCTTCTTCTCCAAAGTGGACCTGGTACGGGGGTACCATCAGGTGCCGGTGCACCCCGAGGACGTCCCTAAGACGGCCGTAATCACGCCATTTGGGCTCTTCGAGTTTCTGCGGATGCCGTTCGGCCTGAAGAACGCGGCGCAGACCTTCCAACGCCTCATGCACTCGGTGCTCCGGGACCTAACATTCCTCTTCGTCTACTTGGATGACATCCTCGTCGCAAGCACCACGGAGGAGGAGCACCTGTCCCACCTCCGGGCCCTTTTCACACGGCTCAGCCAACATGGGCTGATTGTCAATCCGGCGAAGTGTGAGTTCGGACGGAACGCCATCGACTTTCTCGGGCACCGGGTCTCCGCAGAGGGGGTGACCCCCCTCCCCTCGAAGGTAGAAGCTGTCGCTGCTTTCCCGCGCCCCAGCACAATCAGCGAGCTCAAGGGGTTCATCGGGATGGTAACCTTCTACTATCGCTTCCTCCACCACATCGCTCACATCCTGCGGCCTCTGTACGATGCCCAGAAGGGCAAGACTCTGAAGCAGCCGGTGGACTGGACGGCGGAGCGTGTCAAAGCCTTTCAGGACACCAAGGCGGCCCTGGCCCGCGCTGCCATGTTGGCCCACCCCTCGCCCTCGGCACCCACTGCTCTCACCACGGACGCCTCTGACTTTGCTGTGGGAGCGGTGTACGAACAGTGGGTTGGGGACGCCTGGCAGCCTCTTGCATTCTTCAGCCGCCAGCTGTCTCCCAGAGAGCAAAGGTACAGCACATTCGACAGGGAGCTCCTCGGGCTGTGGCTTGCTGTCAGACACTTCCGTTTTTTACTGGAGGGCCGCGAGTTTACGGCCTACGTGGACCACAAGCCACTCACGCACGCCATGTCCAAGGTGGCGGAGCCGTGGTCCGACCGCCAACAGCGCCAGCTCGCCTACATATCCGAGTTCACCACAGACATCCAGCACGTTGCTGGGAAGTCCAACCAGGTCGCGGATTGTCTCTCCAGGGCGGTGGTTGGTGCGGTCCAACTGGGTTTGGACTACGCGCGCATGGCTGCAGACCAGGCCGCCGACCCCGCCGTCCAGGCTCTCAAGTTGTCGGACACAGGACTGCGCCTGGAAGAGGTGGTTTTCGGTGACGCAGGGGCCACGCTCCTGTGCGACGTCTCCATGGGTCAGCCACGACCGGTGGTCCCCGCCAACTGGAGGCGCCCCGCCTTCGAGGCGATACACGGCTTGTCTCACCCTGGTAGGAAACCGTCCTCACGGCTGGTGTCAGAGAAATTCGTCTGGCATGGGCTCAAGAGGGATGTGAGGGCCTGGGTTGACACGTGCATCGCCTGCCAGCGCGCCAAGGTGCATCGACACGTCAAGGCCCCCCTGGAGCAGTTCTCTGTGCCTGAGCGGAGGTTCGATCATGTAAACGTGGACCTGGTAGGGCCGCTGCCCCCCTCGCACGGATACACCTATCTCTTTACCATGGTGGACAGGACGACTCGCTGGCCGGAGGCAGTTCCGCTCTCCTCAACGACAGCCCCCGACCTGGCCCGGGCGTTCATCGCGGTGTGGGTCTCCCGCTACGGCACCCCTGCTGATCTCTCCTCTGACCGTGGCTCACAGTTTACTTCAGAGCTGTGGGCAGCGGTGGCGGAGAATCTGGGGGTCAAGCTCCACCGCACAACCGCCTATCACCCGCAGGCGAACGGGCTCTGTGAGCGTTTCCATCGATCCATGAAGGCCGCCCTTCGAGCCAGCCTCACGGACAGCGACTGGCTTGACAAGCTGCCGTGGGTCATGCTGGGGCTCAGGACAGCGCCTAAGGAGGACCTCCAGTCGTCGTCCGCTGAGCTGGTGTTTGGACAGCCGCTGCGGGTCCCCGGTGACTTCATTCCCAAGTCAACGGAGCCCTGGTCCGCCGCCGCTCAGCGCGCCTCCCTGCTGGACAGCGCCAGGACCTTCGTCCCGGTCCCGACTACGCAGCATGGTGTCCCTACTTCGAGGGTGCCCCCGGAGCTGCACTCAGCGAGGTTCGTTTTCATTCGTCATGATGGCCACAGGACTCCACTACGTCCTCCTTATGACGGGCCTTTCCGTGTCATCGAGGCCGGAGCCAAGAACTTCATGGTTGACATGGGGGGTAGGCCTGAGTGTGTGTCCGTTGATCGCCTCAAACCGGCCCACTTGGACCTTGAACTGCCCCTGGACTTGGCCCTGCCACCGCGCAGAGGCCGGCCTCCAGTCCTACCTCCCCTGCCGCGCCCTGGCCATTCCCCCCTCCGACCCCGACAACCCCCCGCAGCTCGCGAGCCCCCGGTCGTCGCTGCCCCCCGTCCTTCCCTGCAGGAGGACGTGATGGGCGATGTCACACCTCCTCCCGCACCTCCTGACTTTACCTACGATCGTAGGGGCCGGGCCATACGCCCTCCTCGCCGTGAGGATTTCCAATATTGAGGTGAACACTGGGGGGGCTGGTGTAGTGACTACATTATGGGTTCATGTTCTCCTCTTACTGTTGGTTGTGTAGTGGGAGGGAACCAGTTCTGGCACTAGGGGCAGAGGGGAGGATTATTAACGTTGCACCTTCCTGTTTAGATACACGAGTTTTGGTAACCATTTTCTGGTCCTGTACTGAGAGTACAAGTTGTTGTTTTGATTAAACAGTTATCATTACGTTGCCTACGTCTTTCCTTTTTCCTCCGGCACTACAATACGATGGTTATCATAATTTTTCAAATCTTTATTAATGAGTAATTACAGAAAAAGTAAATGACATTTCTGTCATGGCTTCCGCATTTTGGCCGACGAGAGAGTCGGAATCATGTGCTACCAAGCGGACCAATCACAGAGCTTATGGTTGCGTAGAAACTGACGCGTTCTTAAATGTTTGGAGATGTGCGCGTCAAGCCTCTCCGTAGGCAAGGCGGGCCCACGCGGGCCGACGCAAGGCTATGGCGTCGATTTTACGCAGAAGTTTAAATCGGCCTTCAGGCTGCACATGATAAGTCTGTCTGTGAAAAAGTGAATTTTGCAGATAGAAGGTCTGAAGTGTTGAAAAACCCACTCAATATAACAAATAACAGTTTTAGAATCACTAAATACTTATAATTTGTGAATTGGATTCACTGTATCGCCAGCCGTCCTGTTCCTAGGCTACTGGGTTAGAGATACATGGCTTTTAAACAAACATGTTTTAAAATGTTCATGTTCAAAAGCAAGGACTGTGTGATCATCTAATTATGTGTAGTTATGTTGATGTTCTATCAGCGTGTTCTGATGTGCTAAACATGCAGTTACATGTCAGTATAGCGATGTTTTCTTTTTAGCTGCTAGGTAGCTCAACGAGATGATACCAACATTCAAATAAGCAAATCTTCTTCAACTATTTTTCAATGTATGACACATCCTTTGAAAGCTTACAATCTGCACTTTCATAATCTCTGAACTGAAAAATTACCTTGCCCTACTTGGGGACTTTTTCACCAGACCATGTCACATATGGAGACAAAATTAACCTCAGTAAGACCTGATAAACCAAGATAGAAATATGGTGAGACCTACTTAGCAGCTATCATGCCCAGCACATCCTCCATCTCCACCAGGTGCTGCTCCTCAGCGCTCTCCACACTGGTCCGCAGAGACTCATCCAGATGCTCCTTCTCTTCTGACACAATCAGCAGCTGTGATTTTAGCTCCTCTGTCTCCTGTGCCAAGACTGCAGCCCCTGCCCTGTGCCTGGCCCCTGCCTCCTCCAGCGCTAACTTGTGGTCCACCTTCAGCCTCTCCAAGGCACTCTTGGTCTCTACTAGCTCTGTCGCCTGGGCACCTTCCCCTTTGCTGAAGGACACCTTCAACCCCTCCATTGCTTGTTGGTGAGAGGCAATGGCAGATTCCAGCTTCCGCAGAGAGAGGTCCCTCTCCAGCTCAATGATGCGGGACTTCTCGGACACCGTGGCAACCTATAGGACAGGACAACTCTGGCTCAAAAAGAGTGTGTTCTGTATACACTTGCAAGACAAGGTAACTGCTGAATATCCCTGGCATCGCGCAAGTCTTTGAGGAAGGGTCTGTATTGAGTTTAAATAGGGCCCTATACAAACACGTGGCAAAGAGGTCCATCATAGCAGTAGTATAAGTACATCAAATGACACTCTAATCCCACATTTGTAATACAGGATGCCTGTTCCTAATGTATTGCGCTGCCCTCTAGTGGATATAGTTTGGTGGTACCATATCAGTTCTCACACAGCACACCTCTGGTGTTTTGAACTTCACCCCCCAGGAGCTGCAGTGTCTCCTGGTTTTCATACTTCGAATTAGATCTGGAAACCCAGACGTGTACACTCTCAGTGATTCATTACATCAATTGAAAAAAGAAAACCAGCAGAGACTGTGGCCCTTAAGGATTGCAGTTGAATGCCCTTACCATATTGGTTGTGATACACCTAAGGGAGGAACACATTGGCTAGGAATAGGAGCAGGAGAAAGACTTGCAAGAGATGGGGAACCCCAGATAAGCAGGCTGGGAGGGTCAGGTGTCTGAGACACAGGATAAAGAACATTTTGAAAGTGTTTTTTTTTTTTTTTTTTTTTTTTTACATTTGAAAGTGTTTTTTGTTTATATATACTTTATATTATAATATACCAGTCACATTCTGGAATGTGTCTGAATGTTAAAGTTCCATAAGTATAAGTAAAGTAATAGTTTGTAAATATTTTTTATTTTATTTTTTTCCGAGGTTCATACCGAACTGGACCGTTGCTGCCCTAGTGTCTATGAATGTATTTGGCAAGACAGAACCCGTGTCTTTTCTGAGAATAAAACCATTCCGGAAACAGGAGATAGGCTCCTGCCCTAAGGTCCATTAGGCTCAAGGATCATCGGTTGTCAAGGCTACGTACCTTGTGTACAGTGGGATGTCCATGTCCGCCCTCCTGTAGTAGCTGGATCCAGAGAGTTGACTTTACCACGGAGCTGTTCTGCTCTGCGTGCGGGCCTCCCTCATCTGTGCTGGGATCCAACGCAGCAGCATCGTCCTTTGACACAATGACAGATACAATATTTTTGTTTGTTTGTTTCTTTTTATTATTAGTACTGGATCTTTTCAGTTTGTAAAGCATCTTTGAGTGTCTAGAAAAGCGCTATCTAAGTCTAATGTATTATTATGATTATTATTCTTATGATTGCATTTTTTAATATATATGCATGTATACTGTATGTATTATATATATATGCATGTATACTGTATTTTATATATATATATATATGTATATGCATGTATACTGTATGTATTATATTATATTAATAGTCAACACTTTGACACATTGTTTACAATTTCTATAAACAGTTCACAAGGCATATACACATTACTACATTGTATAGCTGTATTATAGAACATCAAGTATCTTTACAGTTTCATTTACATTAAACTTCACTCAAGTGTCAGTCTACACGCCATGCAACAGCATACTTCAAGACAATATCTTCATTAAGATGCATTGCTCTAATGCCTAACCTGTACAACATACCGTGTCACTGTCCGAGTGAGACGAGAGTGAGATGGTGGTCTTCTCACTGTATTCATCACGGGATTCCTCACTCTTTTTTGAACATGTGAACATAAGAACATGTGAACACGTGACGTTAGAATTATAAGGTTCTATCTCCATTTTGGTCAGAATTGAGTTTTTTACATAATCTGATCCATTAGGTGTTTATTAACGCCTGTGTGGTGTTATTTTTAAAATGTTGACATTTTTGAGTTAGTAATTAATCAAATACAAAGGTTCCATCTCACAAAACATAATGGAATGTAAAAACTTTGACGCTCAATATCTCTGAACTGCCCTAAACGGAGATAGAACCTGATCATTCTAAGCTCACGAACATAAGAACATGTGAATGGCTCATGAATAAAACTAGCAGCAGCCTGTCCTTACAGACAATAACACACCATTGAATCTGTCTCGTTAGACTTGAAGGGGCAATCTGGGATTGGTACATGCAGAATTATTATTATTATTATTATTATTATTATTATTTTCTTCTTCTTTTTTCTTTTTTTTTACATAAAACTTCCAATGAGTCCCAGATTTAATTTAACCTTTATTTTAGCAGGGAGTCTCTTTGAGAGCAAGATCTGAGTTTACAACCATGCAGAATACAAATACAAAATTACAACATTATAAAACAATCAAGACAAAAACAAACACATAGAGGTCCTCAATCAAAACGTTAAACTGTTAAACTAGCTTCAGCACAAGAACAACCCACTGAAACGCTCTCTGCAGATTGGCCCAGCAGACGTGCATATAGATATCCATACTATATATACATCTATATGTTACGGTACATGTGGGAAAACGAGGGTTAGGGTTAGGTGCTACGTCGACTTTTGGTACATGCTGGCATGTCTAACCCTAACCCTCGTTTTCCCACATGTACCGTAACATATATACAGTAGTGGCGGCTGGCCGATAGAGGGCGCTGGGGCGCCGCCCCCACCTTCATTTCTTAGTTGCGTTTTTTTAAAATAAACATTGTTTATTCACAAAATGCGGCTGATATTCTGTCAGCGCCTATCAGCATTAGTTAAAAATCCTCATTTATATACATTAAACTTCACTCAAGTGTTAATCTGCACACCATGCAACAGCATAATTCAAGCCAATATCTTCATAATAATAATACTTATAGCAGACTTATATAGCGCTTTTCTAGCCACTCAAAGACGCTTTACAAACTGAAAAGATCGAGTAGTAAAATAAAAAGAAACAAAAAAATAGATAAAATAAAGTATAGCCTAGGGGTCTAATTAATTTTTTGATGACTAAATCGAAGTGTCTTTGTAGGACAATCTACTCTGCATACTGCAATTACACCTAGTAGATTTCGGGCGGAGAAGCGGCGAACAAGCAACGGCAGCGTCCGGCATTTCTTTCTCTACATGATATCATACTATAATTGTTAGATGACTATATATAATATCGTTCTGTATTTATCAGAAATGACGAGAGTAGAACATACCATGTCGGAGTCTGACATTCTGGTCTTTGTCTGTCAGTCACTCTCTATCACTATATATCTCTTACTCTTCTCTCTACTCTTCTCTTCTCAACAACTACTAGAATGGTGATAGAATATAATATCTGGCGTCTGGAGATTCCACGGCGTCATAACCCCTCTGTGACGTCATAACGGGTTGCTAGTATTCCATGGAATGTCTCTTCATTTGCATACAAGTCAAATCCTTCTTATTTAATGTGTCAGATAATAATAATAATAATAATAATAATAAATCATACATAATATAATATATACCTGTGTATGTATATATATATATTTGTGTAGCGCTTTTCTTTGCTAGCATATCAGCCCAATAGAGCTCTCAGGTCTTCTGGCGCTGGTTTTCTCTGTGTACCACATGTACAAAAGAAGAGATTTGGTGAGGCTGCATTCTCATGTTATGCACCCAAATTGTGGAATGCACTGCCAGTTTACATTAGGGATGCAACCTCAGCACATATGTTCAAGTCAAGACTAAAAACCCATCTTTTTAATATTGCCTAATATTACCTGCTCTCCTTGGTTTCCAATGTAAGAACTCAAGAAAATGTCATGGTTACAAAGTTGTGTTAAAGGCATTTTCACCAGTATTTTCACCAGATCAAATTTCCATCGCCCAAAAACAAGTTTTCCTTGTTTTTTTCCCATGTTTTCTCACTTTAAAGTGCTCTATAAAGTATCATGGTGTGGGGCTGTTTCTCCTCTCGTGGTACTGGCAGACTTCATATCACTGAAGAACAATGAATGGAGCCATGTACAGAGAGATTCTTGAGATGAACCTGCTGCCATCCACCAGGGTGCTGAGGATGAGACGTGGGTGGACCTTTCAGCAGGACAACGATCCAAAGCATACAGCAAAGGAAACTCGCAATTGGTATCAGAGAAAGAAAATCAACTTGTTGGAATGGCACATCACCTGACTTAAACCCAATTGAACATTTGTGGAAGCATCTGAAGATCCAGGTTCACAATAGGGCCCCCCGCAATCTTCAAGACTTAAAGACAATCTCTGTCTTTAGAAGAGTGGGCCAAAATCACACCTGAATACTGCGGGCGATTAGCTACTTCATACAGAAAAGCGCCTTGAAGCTTAGCTGTCATTACAAACAAAAGCTTCTCCACTAAGTATTGAATTAATTTCAGTTAGTGTGTTCAATACTTTTTCCCTGTTTCATTCCACTTTATTACACAGAACTTTATTTACATATGGACTTTAAGGTTTACATTTTACAGTCGCGCTGTATGGAAGCATATGTGTGGTGGCCTGGGCTCATTATTCGAGCATCCCGATGGGTTGTTGGAGGGGAACGGTTGAAGAGTGGGCTGCGTCTTCCACCAATCAGGGCGTACATGGATGACATGACGACAATAACAACAACAAACGCATGCACCAAACGCCTGCTGGATAAACTCCAGGGAAACATCAAATGGGCACGAATGGAGATTAAACCCAGTAAGTCCCGCAGTATCTCCATTGTCAAAGGCAAGCTCGCCAATGAGAGGTTCCACGTCAACAACGAGCCAATACCAACAGTTCTGGAGAAGCCCATCAAAAGCCTTGGCCGCTGGTATAGCGCAGAACTCAAAGACTCGAAGCAGGTGGAACAACTCAAGCAGGATACAATCAGTGGCCTCAAGCAGATCAACAACACTGCTCTCCCTGGGAAGCTGAAGCTGTGGTGCTTTCAGTTTGGACTGCTGCCCCGTCTCATGTGGCCAATTTCCATCTACGAGGTCACACTATCCCATGCCAACCGGCTGGAGAGACTGGTGAATGCACAAGTGAGGAAGTGGCTTGGACTGCCGAGAGGCCTTAGCAGCATAGGCCTGTATGGCAACGGAGCCCTCTCCCTACCAATCTCAAGCCTGGTGGAGGAGTACAAATGTGCCAAATCAAGGCTGGAAATGACTCTAACAGAATCCCGGGATCCATTCGTCAGAGGTGCTGCTCCAATCCTAGCAACGGGGAGGAAATGGAAGCCATCTGCAGCAGTTGCGGTGGCAAAGACCGCCCTCAGACACCGGGATATAGTGGGGCATGTCCAACATGGCAGAGGGGGCCTTGGCTTGGAAACAACAACACCCACATGGCAAAAGGCTACTCCAACCGAACGGCGGAAGATGGTGGTTGAGGAGGTGCGCCACCAGGAGGAAGCAGCCAGGTGCGCCAAGGCAGTCTCCCAAGCCCAGCAAGGCCGCAGGATGAAGTGGGAGAGCGTGGAGAGGAGGAAAATCACGTGGAACGAGCTGTGGAGCATGGAGTCTAATAGGCTAAGTTTCATCATCAGAGCCACATATGATGTCCTGCCCTCTCCTACCAACCTACATCTCTGGTATGGAGAGGACCCAGCCTGTCTCCAGTGTGCAGCCCCAGCAACCCTCAAACACATCTTGGTGGGTTGCAAGACCAGTCTTACTCAAGGAAGATACACCTGGCGCCACAACCAAGTGCTAAAGTGCTTGGCTGCCGAACTTGAGCACAAGAGGGTAACCACCAACGCCATGCCTCTCAATGCCCAGACTACCTTTCCACGGAAAACAACCTTCATCCGGGAAGGGGAGAAACAGCGGACCAAGCCATCACCTCCAGACTCAGGCCCACTGAACGCAGCCCGGGATTTGGAAATGCGGGTAGACCTCAGCCAGAGGCTCACCTTCCCACCCGAAATTGCAGCGACCAACCTGCGCCCAGACCTAGTCCTCTGGTCCAAGTCCTGCCGGCGTGTCTTCATCGTAGAACTGACGGTCCCATGGGAGGAGGCCATCGATGAGGCATTCGAACGGAAGAAGCTGCGGTATGCCAACTTAGCAGTCGAAGCAGAGGGGCGGGGCTGGAACGTGAAGGTGTGGCCAGTGGAGGTGGGCTGCAGAGGCTTTGTAGCCAGCTCCACCACAAGGCTCCTGAGGGCAGTAGGGATCAGAGGACAGGCCCAACGGAAGGCAATCAGAGAACTGTCCACTGCAGCAGAACGGAGCAGTCACTGGCTGTGGCTGAAACGTAGGGACCCAACATGGGCTCCCAAATGACCACGTGGTACCACCGTGCGACACACACCCAGGCCTGATCAGCCTGTGGTGGGCCAACCTCGGCAGAGGGTGTCTTGTGATAACTGGCCGAAACACCCAATGAGGTCGGGGACCACAACTGAAGATGTGTCGTACTGGTGGCACCACGTGATCATTGCCAAATTCCACTCCACCCAAGAGGACATCTCCAACTCCACTCAATTGTTGTGCTGAATATTTAGGGATTTTAACAACCAGTCCTATTAAGAATCCAGAGAAACGCGCTGCAAATACCGGAAACGCGCTACATATAGAGAAACGCGCTACATATAGAGAAACGCGCTACATATAGAGAAACCATAGGTGAAAGTGGGCCGGAACGGTCCGGTGCTGCGTTCCGGCAAGACTTTCTGTGCCGGAACGCCGTTGGGGGAAGAGATGCAGCTGCCTGTCAATCAAAATCCGATTGCTGCAGAGTGCAGAAGCAATCACGATTCACGATCCATAATTTCCAACAAGGAAACACATGGCTGACGTTATGTTTCGTTGCGTCTATTTTAATACCTTTGAAAAGGACATGTTAACCCGCTTTACAGTAGACCCGACGCGACGCGACGTGGTTGGGTGGGCAGCACTGGGCACTGAGACAGTCCGACCGGGATTACAGTCGCGCTGTATGGAAGCATTATAGTGGACTTTATTCAAATGTTAATGCAATTTGAGATTGCATTTGTATGTTCCACTTTTGCATCCATTCTTTCAGACAATATTCAAATTCAAATGCATTTCTAATGATTTGCATTTTCATTTTCATGTACCTGATGTGCACATTCGCTGTCAATATTAAAATGATAATGCAAAGCCATTTGACATTTAATTTTCAAAGTCATGCGCTGCTTTGTAGCTGACAAAATTCAAAAGTTCATTCTAATGTGAAAATTACTATGCAATCCCAAAATAGCATATTCATTTGCCACTTTTGCCTGCGTTATTTGAGTCAATATTCAAATTGTAATGCAATAATGTGATACGCAATTGCATTTACATGTTCTAGTAAACACATCCGCTTTGTAGCTGACAAAATTCAAATGTTCATTCTAATGTGAAAATGACTATGCAATCCCAAAATAGCATATTCATTTGCCACTTTTGCCTGCGTTATTTGAGTCAATATTCAAATTGTAATGCAATAATGTGATTAGCAATTGCATTTATATGTTCTAGGAAACACATCCGCTCATTAGAATTGCATTTGAATTTGAATATTGTCTGAAAGAATGCATGCAAAAGTGGAACATGCAAATGCAATCTCAAATTGCATTAACATTTGAATTTAGTCCACTATATGCTTCCATAAGCAAGCCGTGTTGCCAGATTGGGCTACTTTTGGTCACACTGGACGGGTGGATTCGGCAGCTTTTAGACTGGTTGGGCTGGAAATTGTCAATTCCATCTGGCAACCCTGGTAGCAAAATATGTGCATACGTATCTGGTACTGGTACTTTCAAGTCGCATCATATTATTATTATTATTATTAATAATAATAATAATATTAATTACAATTTACAATACAAATACAACAATTGGGGGTCCCTCAAAGAAAATGTGGGCGCACTGCGCGCACACAACATCAACCTCCAAGGCTTGATTCTGACCCAGGAAAAACCCTGGTATGTACTGTATAACATGATAGCCATCTATGCACTGTATATAAGATGATGACCAAGGGTCTTTCTGCTGCTGACCAAGGGGTTGAGTTCACTTGATGAGGCCCAATTTTGTTTTAGACTCTGTAGGCTACTGTATTTGTTTATTAAGACTTAAGATATATTATCTGAATTTCTCTTGTTTTATCAAATGTTCCAATTATTTTCATTTCTTGTGCTGGTTTAAAATTGCAGGAAACTAGCACAAATAATTGTGTGGGAGAGAGGGGCCGCCGCTACCAAAACGTGCACAGTTTTGGGTCGCTCCACCACCAAAAACTCTCACTCCAAACTTTTGGTGAAACATGGCAGCCCTAAAGTGTTTCTAATTTCGACACCAACACCACGATGTGTGTGTTCAGGGATGCATGAAGCTGGGGGCAGGAGGAGAACAATATGAAACGATGAAGGTTGGGGTAGTAGCCTATAGTTCCTGTAAGAAACTCAAACCACTTTCACCCCTGAGAGAAACGCGCTGGATATAGAGAAACGCTGCAATTCAGTTCACAACACAACAGAAGTGTTCTCACAACGGAAGTGTTCTGGGGGGGAACGATAAGTGGAACGGACCGGAGACGTGTTTTTGAAGAAGTTCCGAAAAGCAGTTCTGAAGAGGTTGTGGAGTGAAGAGGCGACATAAAAGGTACATATTATATTTCTTATTTATGTCTCCAGATAACATGTGCTGTATTGCAAACCGAAGGGCTCATTCTATGCCTACACCCTACGAAGGGTTCGTAGAAGCTTGTGCAGTGGAGGGATTCTTTATTGGGAATTAGCCGTTGGATCGTATTCAGACATAACGTAGGCTGGTTCTGTCAAGATATTTGTTGGCATTATGAGGAGGACAGGTGACTTCCTTAAACCTGTGAGAGGGAAGTCACTTCCCCTTGATGTTCAACCACAATGGTCATCTGACCAACTGTTGGATGCTGCTTTAAAGAAGCTGAAAGATTTTAACCAGGACATGAAAGATGTAGCCTATGTCTTGCTGTACCCCGATGGTCAGGAAGTTCGAAACTTTCCAGGAACAGACACCGCTTTCACAGTGGAGAAATACAAGGAGGCCATTGGAAAGGCCTACCAAAGAATAACACTGTACATTTGCCCTGGTGAACAATTCACAAACAGTTGTAAGTGCAAGTTTCCACCTTGTTTTAAGCTCCACTCTGTAAAACTGAGGCAATGAGTGAAATTCATCTTTATACCCACATCAATTATGCCAATTATTATTTTTCAAAGGTTACAGTGGACAGTCTTCAAGTGAAGATGATGACGGTGTGGTTCAAATGGTTAATTTGGCATCTGGAGACAGTCCACTTTCAGACACCGTGGTCAGTTTGCATCATGGCATTTCTCCTTAAATGAAGTGAATTTAAAATATTTTGATAATATTTTCATTTGATCTAATCTGTCATTTGTGTGTTGTATGCAGGTGTGGGACGGTCCAAATGAAGTGAGCACTCCAAATGAAGTTAGCACTCCAAGAATGGAGAACGTTTTGCAAGGGTAAAACACAGCAGTCAACATGAACTTTTCTTGCACAAGCAGCACAATACAGTACAGCAGTTTAAATTGTTGTTTTTTTCCAGACCTGCCAGACGCTTACAGACAGCATCTCATCAAGTAAGAAAATCCATATCCTCTAGTGTTGAATGTGTGAACCTGAAATTATGAAATGCCTGTAAATAATTTCATTAATTCACCAAGCCAAACTACATGTAATGTGTGCTGTTTTAGTTACTAAGCCAATAACACTGTCATTAAATTAACTGCTAATTTTTGGGGTAAAACTAGAATGGAGGACAAACCGCAGTCCAGGAACAAGACAAATGTGCCCGGGGTCAGAACAACTTCTACAGGTAAGCTGTGTTGACAGATGCAACCTTTACACATTTGCTAGTTTACTCAGAATTGTGTGGATTTTCAATTTATTTCTTGCATCTTTGTCAAATGTTTACGGGCAGTGTGCACCAATATGCCAAATGTGCTGGTATTGTATGTTTTAAACCTAATGTTTTTCAAAGAAACCAGACGAGGATTGACATCTGAATTTAAGCCGTAGGTATTTTTATTTTTCAGCTCAGTGAAGCAGGGTGCACAAGGCGACAGGAAGAAACCCGTGTACTCGGATTCTGGAGAGACTATCTTCTTGACACAGAAGGTTTATTTTAATTATCTCATCATAAACACACTCCCTACCCTGCAGAAGACCTGAACTGTCCCCAGATCTTTTAATTATGTCATCTTGATATCATCTTCTATTGCTGGCAGTTCCATTGAAATATTATATTTTACAACTAAACTAAATCTACTTTTTTCAGAGAAACAAACAGGAATCTTCCTCCAGGACATCCTCATGTTCGCCACAGGACTCGACGCACTGCCTCCCTCTGGGATCCAGCCACCACCCAAACTGCTTTTTCTGCGGACATCACGCTTCCCAATGAGCAGAACCTGCGCCAACACAATAGAGATACCGATGGCCATGAATTACAATGAGTTTCAGAACAACATGGACTTTGGGATACAAAATTCCCCAGGGTTTGGACTACAGTAAACTAAACTGGCTTAACTAGATTTCAGTAGTTAAAGGGTTAACTTTGTTCTTTGAAATGTGTACTCACATATCATGACATATCAGCCATGTTCTTCAGTCTGATATAGTTCTGTACACCAGACTGCCAGGTCAAGGCCTGCATCAGACCAAGCCTTCTCTGCAGGTTCTCAAAGTGTCCCTGGAGATGCTGATCTCCACATGGACTGTAGGTAGACTCCGAAAACAAACTGGCCCAGTTCGTGTGGTGGGACTTTGAACCCACAGTCAGTTCCGCCAAACCTGTGGGTAACAGTTAACTGGCACACTAACTGTACTGTTTTCATTAAAACATGATGTTATAAATGTATCATTGTATCAAAGAATCATTTTTTAGAGAAAAGTATTTCAATTGAAAGCTACTCAACAGGCAACTACAGTTGATTGCATTTTAGACAATTAGAAGTACATGTGAATTGTGAATGTAGAAGTACAAGAATGAAAAAATAATTTTAATTGATAGAACCAAACCTGTGAGGCAGGTTGTACATGACATCTGGTTTCCCAGATGGACAACGAGACTGGTGAACAGGTCTGATGGTGTGTGTGTTCCACTTTTCCCTGCATTCATCAAGGTCCCACTGTAGCACACCCATGAACACAAACCGCACTAGGCATGTGTGCTCATGACTGCCACTGAACAAATCTCTCTCCCTCAGGTCATTCATGAGGTCCATCCAGAATTGAGATCTGAAAAAACACTCAAATTAGAGATGTAGTTTGTTGTAGGTGATGCATTTCCATGTAATGGATTTAGAATTAGCATAATGATCATCAAACAACAGAAAACCTGCAGTGCCACAAAAGGTATTTACTAAATAGAAGGGGTCCCTCTGTGTTTTAAGGTGTTTCTGATCAGTTCAGTGGAATGGAAATCAATGCTCCAACAACTAGATGTACCACCAAGTAATCAGAACGAATGAAATTCCATGGGTATTTTAAGATATACTGTGTTCCCTACTAGGGGTGTAAGAAATATTTTAAAAGTTGAGGACACCTCTGTTTGCGGAAGTATGACCACCAGCTTTCGATTCGTTGGTTTGCTGTTGAGGAGCCATACATATGACTGGCAGGTAATATGGTTTATTATTTAATATTAACACAATTATAGTATTAACATTAATACTAACACAATTATAGTATGGAACCCCAGCCAGGCTGATAACCCTCCGTCGCGGGAGGGGAGAGTGCCTCAGTCGGCTGTGAATTAAGGACAAAACATGGCAGCCTGGAAGACAGGCATCGATATGGTTTATTATTTAATATTAACACAATTATAGTATTAACATTAATACTAACACAATTATAGTATGGAACCCCAGCCAGGCTGATAACCCTCCGTCGCGGGAGGGGAGAGTGCCTCAGTCGGCTGTGAATTAAGGACAAAACATGGCAGCCTGGAAGACAGGCATCGATATGGTTTATTATTTAATATTAACACAATTATAGTATTAACATTAATACTAACACAATTATAGTATGGAACCCCAGCCAGGCTGATAACCCTCCGTCGCGGGAGGGGAGAGTGCCTCAGTCGGCTGTGAATTCCCAATAAAGAATCCCTCCACTGCACAAGCTTCTACGAACCCTTCATAGGGTGTAGGTGTAGGGCATAGAATGAGCCCTTCGGTTTGAAATACAGCACATGTTATCTGCAGACATAAATAAGAAATATAATATGTACCTTTTATGTCGCCTCTTCACTCCACAACCTCTTCAGAACTGCTTTTCGGAACTTCAAAAACACACTTATCGTTCCCCCCCAGAACACTTCCGTTGTGAGAACACTTCCGTTGTGTTGTGAACTGAATTGCAGCGTTTTCTACACTTCCGTTGTGTTGTGAGAACACTTCCGTTGTGTTGTGAACTATATGCAGCGCGTGCGCGTTTCCGGTATTTGCAGCGCGTTTCTCTATATGCAGCGCGTTTCCGGTATTTGCAGCGCGTTTGCCCTTGTCGGCCACCGTAGAGAACAACCTTTTAATACAACTGTGAAATAAACGTGAACTTTTTATAAGACGCTCTCAGTGCCTCTTTATTGAGGGGAACCTGGATTACTGGAGGTTACATTAATACCAAAGTCTGGTGCAAATTTCACTTGAATAGGCTCATTGGAAATACATTTACTGGACAAAATGTTGATGTGTTCAATACTTATTTCCCCCACTGTACCTGTGAAATACATGAATGCCTTGCATCTGTCTGACTAGAATCTGTATTTGAATTTTACCTACTTATTTCAAGTATGTTTACTCAGCATAGTCTTGCGAACACGTCATACAGCCGACAAACATTATTGGACATCCGAACCCTGCACAAACTGTTAATTTTCGCATTCCACCCGCTCATGTGTGTTATAGTTAACTAGGTAGTAGTGGGGATTACTCACCGCATTCATTGCATTGCAATATTTTGGCTTGACTAGCGAGTGTGATTGAGTGTCATTGATTTTCAACAACGTTGAAATTTATTTACATTTTTCAGAATAAAAGTCTGAACATTTGGATTGGTTGCCGACTTGTTCCCCTTTTCACCAGCTGCCATCACACATGATATATAGTTATAGAAAAAATAACAATAACGACAATGATTTAACTAATAGCCTACTTAGCTTATCAAGTGAACAAACAACACAATTAAGATCGGACCAATAACCTGCATGCACAGTGGTTGAATTGTACAATTCAAAGTAAAAAATGTTATTCAACATCATTTTTTTTTATTCAAATTGAGCAATTCAAATTCAAAGTCAGTAATTCAGATTCAGATTCTAGTGGCACAGATCTCTGCCCATACATATTTTACCCCAGATTGTCATGGTAAGAAGAAAAATATTGGGTTTTCATCCTTGAAACGTATTTAATTGGATTCTCTGACCACACAAATGTACAGTTTGACACAAAATGTGTAATTATAGCTATAACAGTAGCAAATATATGGGGTGTGGTAATTGCCAATGGGCTCTGATGTATTGTTGGCGGCCATTTGGAAAAAAAGCAGATCTCACTTGTGTCTTTGGATAAAAGTTTGTCTATCACCCTAAGGTACTTGCATGCCAAAGGGGACATTTGTTGCATGAACTGAAGTCAACGCGCTATATTTTGGTCTAACAGCCTTGACTACTTCTCAATAATCGTATTTTCACATTCGCAAGCTCTCAACGATCATATTCTGCTGTTGCACAATATTCTACTGCGCCCCATAGTGTCTTGGTGGTAAAGTGCAGGCAGTCAAAGGCATACTGTCATTCACAGGAGATTAATGCTGGTGCGCGTAGTTCTTTTGGAAAACGTGTTTATTTTAGAATATTTATCATATAAATAAATATAAATAATACTCATTACATTGACATTTATGATCAAATAATGGTTGTGGTAATGTAAACCCTAACCCCCACAGATGTATGATTTTACTGCTTTCATGGGAGCTCAGACCTTCCTTATGGGAGCTCAGCTCCCATTGGCTCCCACATAACTCGAACCCTGATCTTTAAAATGAGGCCTGGCGCTAGTATGGAGGAGAGTCAGGCAGAGAGCGGGTCTCTGTAACCAAGGCCCTCTCTGCCTGATCCTCCTCCATACTATCAATGTATTAATAAATGTATTAAAAGTAAACTTGCAGGAATACTGTTTTTCAATATACCCTACCTTTAAACCCTGGCTGTAGAGCCTGGGAACATGTTTTATTTTACAGTTCCAGGAGGGAATGCCTAATCAGCATCTGGATATGCCACACCTGTCAGGTGGATGGATTATGTTGGCAAAGGAGAAGTACTCACTAACACAGATTTAAACAAATTTGTGAACACAATTTGAGAGAAATAGGCCTTTTGTGTACATAGAAAAAATCTTAGGTCGTTGATTTCAACTCTTGAAAAAATTGGAGCGAAAACAAGTGTTGCGTTTATATTTTTGTTCAGTATAATTGTTTGCCTGACTGGCCATCGGATTTGGGTTCCTAATAGCTAAAAAGCAATACTGTTTACTTATTTTATGCTATTAAATTAGCAAAGACCTCTGTATCCCTGTAGTTACTGCCAGTCAAACTAAAGGGACTGTTTCCCCCCCAAAAGGGGCGGGGGCATGACGCGAGGGCAACATACCTGGATGCATTGCTCTGATGAATGGTCTTAGGTCTGTCTGCTGAGACAGTAAATGAACAGACTTCTGAACAACATCATGAGATTCATCTGCCCAAAATGAAATAAAATTCCAGATGTATAATTTAGCAATTAGGTCAATAACCATGAACTTGTCAGTGTTTGAATGAATGAATGAATGAATGGTCTTTATTGTCATTTATATAGTACAGGTACCATACAACGAAATTTGGGAGGGGGGGCTCCCCTGGTGCTAGGAAAAAAATACTAAAAACAAGAAGGGAAAAGAGCTGGTTTACATAAATAAAGGCTATATACACTATCCACTATACTATACTATACAAATAAAACACTGTGCTGTACTCTATGCTATGCTATAAATATCCTAATATTTCCTATCTCTGAACCTTATGTGCACGAGGGTTGTCATATTGCACCTAGTATTATTGCACATTCATTTAAAGTGTTGCAGTTTGCAGGTTTGAAATGTTCACAGTTGTGTTTCAGTATTGCACTTGATTACAATCTAGTAGCTGCCATCAAATTGTCTAGATTGTCCAGGGCCTAGAACCTAGGTCTTTGCTGTGTTCAGGGCCTGAATGGCCCTGGGGTAGAAGCTGAGCTTCAGTCTGTTTGTCCTTGCGGACATGGTCCTGAACCGCCTGCCCGAGGGCAGCCGAACAAAGTGTTCGTTCCCAGGGTGGGATGGGTCTCTGGAGATCTTGGAGGCCTTCCTGAGGCAGCTTGTGTTGTACAGCTCTTCCAGAGAGGGGAGGGGGGCGCCGGTTTGCAATGGACCTGACAAATGCAATTGTATTTGTGACTAGACTACAACTTTTTTACATTTGGATGTTGTTGACGTCTAGTCAAAAACTGGGGCTACCTTACGTACTAAAAAGTATATTAAAACACGCTGTTCTGTCCCTTCCACTGGGTGGCGTGTCGGACGTTTGGAACCGCGGGTCGGTGAGAGAGAACCGGATGTTATTAGAAGACGACAGAGGAAGTGACTGATGTGTCAAAGATGGCGCTACACATGTGAAAGGCGTATGTTTGTTTAATGTTATTTATAAATATGTCCCCTTCTCCTTGAAATAAGCCGCTAAAGAGGTTAGAAGGGTAAATACAACGTTTATCCTCATATATGAGCATTTAGGGACCAGGAAGATGTCTGTATTGGGGGAATTAAGTCGAAATGTGCGGCTGTTGCTAGGTCAAATACAAAGATGCGGGCAGAATGGAGCTGGAATCAACCAATATCTGAAGTCAGGTAATGAGGAACATTTTGATATGTCTTGCTAGCTATTGTAGACGACTGATTTCACGAGCTAATCGTGTTCACAGTTTATTTCGATTTCCCATGACCCGTTCATACTAGTGTTATCAAAGCTAATCTGATATCCTCGCCTCTTCACCCCCCCCCCTCCCTCACCCCTTCATCCCCCCCCCTCGCCCCTTCATCCCCCCCCCTCGCCCCTTCATCCCCCCCTCCCTCACACCTTCATCCCCCCCCTCCCTCGCCTCTTCCTCCCCCCCCTCCCTCGCCTCTTCCTCCCCCCCCTCCCTCGCCTCTTCCTCCCCCCCCTCCCTCGCCCCTTCACCTCACCCCAGTTCGTTGTTTAAGCCAGACGGCTCCACAATCCGAACCTGCTGCTGATGACAACGAAGCCGTGAACCCGACGTTCGTGAACAGAAACCCACGGAACCTTGAGCAGATGGCTTTAGCGATTAAGGACAGGGGATGGAAACATATCTGGCCCCACCGTCAGTTCTACCACAGGTGTGTGTCTCTGTTCACAATTTCTCCCTGTCATTACTCAGCAGTAACATCTTTCATTTGGCAATAGTTTCTCCTCTACTTGTCCAACTGCTCTTTCTTCCCTTCTGCCTTGTGCCCTTTCCCCTAATCTTCTCCACCTCTTTTTCCTCTCAGGTTGGTGTTTTCTCGTTCCCAGAGCCATGTGACAGCAGAGGTGTTCTCCAGTGGTTCTCCAATTCCGGTGCTGTCCTGTTCCACGAAGGAGTGGGCTATGAAGCGGGAGTTGAGTTCCACACGCTGTGTGTCAGCATGCCAGGCTGTGGGCGAAGTGTTGGCACAGAGGTGTTGCCAGGCTGGTATTACCAGGATGGTGTACCGTGAAATCCCCTGGCAGTACCGCTCCGATGCTGTGAGTACAGGCAGTAGGATGTGTGTGGGTGTGAGTATGAGATGGAAAGTGGGGTCTTTTCATTTCATCCTCAGACCTCTGGGCCCAATATTTCAATATTTTTTAATCCAGATTTCTTTTTTTGCTATCCAGAATCAGATACTCTGGTTGATTTTGAGTAGTATGGGGGAAATCAGCCAGATCTAGCCTAGATAGCAAAAAAGAATCAGGATCATTCTCATCCAGATTAAACATTTTGAAATTTCGGGTTATTTGGGTATGGGGTGGGGGGAGAAGACAACGATGAGTACATTGGCATGCTCAACTCACTTTGTTGGTTTTCAGGGTGCTGGGGTCACAAAGACATGAAACAAGGGGGAAAAAACCTGCAATCACTGGAATCGCTGTTTGTAGTTCTCATTCATAATGATAGCAGCAGTCAAACCGTCAATCAAAACTACAGTGATCCAGTGAATGCTGTTTTTACTTAAGATAAAAAAACGTTTAATCTGAAATTAATTGTGTAGATGAGGATAGGGATTGAGAAGGCAAGTGTGTGTGTATTTGTAAGGGTTTTGGGAGTAAACAGCAGAGAGAGATGCATTTAATGTTTTAAATGGTTCCTTATTTTCAGGTGCAGTCATTTCGGATGGCGTTGAAAGAGGGAGGAGTCACCCTGAGTGAACCACGGCGGAAATACATTGGGACCTAAATTAGGGGGTTGAGTTTCCTTTCATATGTTTGTTTTGAATACAAAAGTACATTTTAAGACCCCATATTCTGAATGATATTCCCCCCGTGAACATTGTCTTTACCGTGATCAATGAACTTCCACAACACAAGCGTTTCTTCTGAACATCAGTATGTGATTCAATAAAGAAGCAGAAAAAGAACATGTGGTTGCAGTGAAATCATTTATTCATTCATTCATACAGTATAGGTGTAAACAACAATGTGTTGGAAACAGGGGAGAGGGGACAGCACAGCACTCGACCAGAGATCATTAATGATACCACAAGTCACTAATCTATTCAACCTGATCATTAATGATACCACAAGTCACTAATCTATTCAACCTGATCTTGGAACAGCAGAGGATGGCTCAGGCAGTGTGTGTGGTGTAGAGGACGTTGTATATATTTTTAACATTGCCAGATGGAGATTAAGCAAAAGATCACTGGAACTACAAGAAAACCAACACAAGGAACATTCCACCATTAACAATGGTTGAGGATATAGTAAACTAGGGAAAGTTAAGAAAACTTTCACCACACAAAATGTACCACATTCAAATCCCCCCAAAACAAAAAACAGCCTGAACATCTGGGGCCAATTCCTGCTAACCTTGAAAGGGAGATGATCGCGGGATGAACACTTGCTAAGCCAGAGTGTACACGTGCACTTCTGCTCATGCATTTAAAAGTGTTGGATTGGTGCAAGCATGTCGTACACCAGTCCATTCCTTTCACCTCCACAACAGGGCATGTATGAGCAGACTTCCAATAGATCATCCAGCCATCATGTTACTGTTACGGTTGGCAGCGATTGGCTTGCACTTTCACCCAATCATGTACATGTACAAAAATGTCCATGTTCACCAGCAAGCTAATAGGACATGCACACAGGCATGCAGGTTCATACTGCATAACATCCCAGCCAAGCAAGATACATACACCCTTGATCAATTATGAAAAGCTAAAACCACAGAGAAATAACAATATATTATAAATAAAACAATTAGGGTTGATGGATTTTTAGGGCGAAAACTTGGTTACTTTGGTCCCACGTCCAAGGCACTCGAACAGAAAGGCTGTTACGTGGTACGACAGTGTGACCTCAGATAGAATCACACTACATCACTACAACTACACTACAACTAAAATCAGAGGTTTAAACCTTCTAGGATATTTTATCAATACCCTTGTTGGTCTCAAAATAATCAAATGTTCATTGGCACATTAGAACACATTGGCATACAGTTTGGTGCATTACAAGCCTAACTTGGTCCAGGAGGCACAGCTTATAGACACTCGATATTCATTCTCCCAGATGTCAATACGTCTGAGTCAACCCCAGGACTGACTTTTAAAAATGAAATAATTCGAAGTTTTGAACATCGAGCCAGACATACAGTATAGTGTGGATACAATAAAAACCCATTTGGGGCTCCACTTTGCTTGAGCTAATAGTGCTAAACTGAGCAAGCATACCTACAAATAAAATATCCAACAACTCAAAATACTTGAGAGTATGACTTTTATTGCAGTTTGTCTATTCTCATTTAGTAACTCCAAAGAGTTGCTGTATTCAAAGCTCCCATTGGACTGTGTCATCAAGTTTATTAGAAATAGTACAGTTAAAGGAGCCTGTTGGAAATATGCCACGCGTTGACGTTCTAAATATCCCCCGTAATAATAATAATAATAATAATAATAATAATAATAATATAACCCCACCGAAATGGACTTGCAGTGTAGGACATTAGCTGTTGTGTCTGTACTTGAATGTTACATAATTGCACCTTAAAGATGGTTGACATTTCTCACCTTTTGGCACTTTTTGCTCAAGCAAATTGGAGCCCTCTATGTACCATCATAGAATTCTCAGACTACAATAGATCTGGATCTTATGTGCATTTAAAAACCCCCAAAATAAAAGGGCACCTAAAATACATAAAATACACACAATAACCACCTTCTGTGGCACAATAAAGCCTCAAATTCACAGAGAGAAAATAGTTTTAACAGAACAGAATAATTATTGCATAGATCTCATTCAACCATGGAGAGGCGACGTCAAAAGAGAGAGAGGAAGAGTAAAACTCCAGACTTGTATGGTGGGAGCACTGAAATACACAAGAACATGTCCATGCATTCTCACTTCAGTGATTCATTCTATGGACCAGGGGAGGCAGATCTCGGAGGACGGACTCATTGTCATGCATGGAACTGAATGAGGAATGGTACCAAGTTTGATGCCATTCCTCATTCCATTCCACGCATTACAATGAGGCCCATCCTCTGATTTCTGCCTCCACCAGCTATGGACCCCAAGTCTAAACAGAAAATAGGCTTTGGTCTTCATATTCTGATGTAATAATACTGCAGTGACATATAAACATTAAAAACAGTGAGCTGTCACATCACAACTGATATGATGTAATGGTTCTGAACAGTGTGATACAACACTAGAGCCCAAAAAGAAATCATGTGCAAAAAAGAATACTAAATAAACGCATGATGCTTAAATACTCTTATGATATGATGCTATGCTACAGAGTTTAAGTAATTTCATATATAAATATATTTAGGTGATTCTCTCTCATGTTAACAGCTTGAAAGATGGCAGAACAACTAAACTCTTCCTATTAGTGTCTCCCCTCGGCTTCTCTCTCTTCCCCCGTCTCCCCCGTCTCCCTCTACCTCTCCCTCCATAATGTTTACCGCCCTTCAAGAGGTTTCTCATCGTCTTTCCCCGTGTCAGGTTTGTCTTGCCCCTCCTCTTCCTGTGTTCTGGGTCCTGGTAGGCTGCGAGGCTCAGGGGAAACATCCACACAGGCTCTCTGGTGCATCAGACCCCTCCTTCCATGGCTCCGTCTTCGTTGTCCTGGAGACCTCCGTTGACCAGCTACCAACTAAGCCAAGGAATGATAAAGGTGCAATCCGTAAGATTTCCACATACAAATGGCTCATGGAAAAATCACTGACAAGTCTATAGTGGTATAGAAAAATAAATAAGCAGTGTTGTGCTTGACAATTCCCTCCCCTCTCGTTCACTTCCTATTCTCTCTTTCTTTCCTCCTCTCTTACCTGATCACTCCCTTGCTCCACATCCAGCTCACTGATGGACTGCATAAGAGAGAAGAGGTTCATCCTGCCACTGCGGTTAGGGCTCTGACACACCTGGGAACCGAGAGAGAGGGAGAAAGACAAACGAAAAGAGGCGTGAGGACAGAGACAGACAGGGCGAAAAAGGTGTGAGAGTAGGTTTGTTTTCAGGTTATTTTAGGTACTGGTTCCACAAAGAAGACATTCACAGTCGTAGGCGTATTCTCAATTGTTAGAAAGACGACTCCTCTCGTCTTCTCCTCCATCCTCTCCTCAGTCCTCCACTTGCATCCTGCTGCAAAACGCATTGGAGGAGAAGATCTAGTTGTCCTCCCCCTCGATATGACTCCTCCACTGCTTTTTGAGGCTGCGAGAAGTCGTGTTCCTAACAATTGAGGAAAGGTTTGTGTCTAAGGCTATAACCTTGTGAGCGAGACTGCCTACCTTGTCACTCTCCTGTACAGTGATGGTGGGATTGGCCCCAGGCGACTCTGTGGGAGGATCTTCTTGGGCAGTCTCAGACGCGGGGGCAGGCTCTTCAAACACCTGGATGAGAGGGAGAGAGAGAGAGAGAGAGAGAGAAGGGAAAGACATTTAGATTCCACTGAGAGTACCAAAGCGTTCAAATATCAAACATTACATTTCCATAAAATAATATGAAGAGGACTCATGATAAGTTATATCTATGATGCAATTGTCACCATTACCAATGTATCTACCTCCACATCATCAACCTCATCGGCACTCTCCATGTCATCTTCCTCATCTTCTTCCTCATCCTCTTCTCCCTCACTTTCTCCCTCCTCTCCCTCCTCGTTCTGCACTGACTTTCTCTGCTGCGATTTCCGCCTCCAGAGGGCGCTGTGGCGCTGCTGACTGGAATACAGGGTACACAACACAAGGGAGTCACACACACACCACACACACCACACACACCACACACACCACACACACCACACACACCACACACACACACACCACACACACCACACACACCACACACACACACACACACACACACACACCACACACACACACACACACACACACACACACACACACACACACACACACACACAGTAAGGGCGTGCAGACCTGGCGCTGAGGATGCCGTTGTAGGTGTGAAGCTGCTTCATAAAGCCGTCGTTGGGCTTGACGATGGGCCGCCGGTCCTTGACGTAGTTCAGGGCCACCTCCAGAGACCAGCGCAGCTGCTTCATGGCGTACGCCATCACAGTGGACGAAGAGCGAGACACACCCATCTTACAGTGCACCAGCACCGCCTGACCACTCTGCCTGTAGAGGGGGGGAAGGAGAGAGAGGTTGCATCGCAAGACTCTTCCCAGACTACCACTCTCAAAAATCAACCGGACGCATCATCACTGTCAGACTGACACTGGTGAGGCTTCACCCCAATGCAAAAAAGTCCAAATATGACGGATCATCACTGTGAGACTGCAAACAAGTGTGGCAACGATACTTTTTCCATTTGATTACAGTCTAGGAGGAGGAAGAGGAGCAGGATGATGGTGAGGAGGAGGAAGGTAGGGCTACCTGGCTGTGTTGATGAAGGTGTAGGTGTCTTTCCAATGCGGGAGCAGGTCTGTGGCCTCCACGTCGTACACCCTGATGTTCATGTAGGTAAAGGACTCGGGAAAGAAGTTATCGATCTCCCGCGTCACATTCAGGATGTAGCCCACACTGCAACAGCATGGGCAGACACTTAAAACTGTAGTTACCACTCACCACATACACAACCCAACACATTATTTACAGGTTAACAACACATTCACACACACACACACACACACACACCATTATCCACAAAAGAACACACACACACACACACACACACACACACACACACACACAAGATGAAAGGCTTACTTGTTTTTCTGTAGCTCTTCAAAGTTGGCTGCATTCCACTCAGAGCCCTAGAATCAGACACACAAACACAAGCCTTGCTCAAAAGCCTGGGAAGGAAAGGTGGAGAGCCAACTTTTCACAAACTGTAAACAGAGAGACTGTAGAAAGAAGAAGTGAAGAGTCGCATGACCTTTTCTTGACTAAAGCACACTTCCTGTGATGCCCAGGCCAGCAGTATTGCCATGCCTTTTAATAAGTGAGTAATAGCATTCCTCATCTTCTGTAGCCTGATTCTGTTTTTACTTCACCTAAACAAAAACACAATGGGCCTAGAAAGTGTGACGCAAAAGTCATTTGGAGTGATTGGATCCACCTTCAAACAAAACATGAAACTGAACCACCCAACCATACTCATAGTGTTTTAGATTGGTCCAACTCTAGCTTTTTTTTTTCTTCCAAGAGCGTGTTCATTTGTTTGAATGCCATGTCAGGCGGATGTGTGAAGTGAAACAGAATGTTGGAGCGATCAAGCTGGTTCTACCAGATGGGGTGAGGGGTTCACTCACCAAGTAAAGGTAGTCAAATATTTTGGAGGGTTTGTCCATCTGTGCCAGGGTAACCATCATCTCGTTGTCAATGTACTCCTTGTAGCTTTTCATGTCAACACCAAGCCTGCCCTCCAGAGAACTGCGGACCTGGGGAAGCACATGACAGGTTGGCCAACCGGAGAGGAGGACGCCATCTCTACCCCCCCTTCGAGTATGTATTCAATGACATTTTAATTACTATTCAAAAAAATTATAATCTAGAATTCTGCTCAGTTGTCTGGTACTCAACGTGTTGTATCAAATGGATAGTGTTTCAGTCAGTGGAAGATAGCTACAGAGACAATAACCATTGTCAACTCGCTCTCTTTTCAGACTCTCTCGGTCATTCCTCGGTTGCCAGACATTTGATCAGTGATATCACGTATACAACGGTGGCCTACTTCTATTATTATTTATTTATTAAAAGGATCCCCATTAGTTAGTCTTCCAGGGGTCCGAATCTGTTACATCATATACAACATCACATTTGTGTTCCATTATGTTCATCACATGTGCACTTTAATTATGTTCGATTTTGTCTGCAGGTCTTGTAGATCAGCCTCGACCTCATCTGACTCTGACCTGGCTGGGTACATTACAGCATCCCTCTCTCTCCTCTCTGGGCCCCAGGGAGAGTAGCTGCTGCATGAGCAACATCTAATAGGATCCTAATAAACCATCTCCGTGGTACCTGTTTTGAAGTGATGTTCTCCAGGTCTTCTGTCCTCATGATGTCTCTGAGCTGCTCTTTGATCTGCATCTCCACAGACAGTCTCTCTGACGAGCTACACACGTACACACGCGCACACACATAATGTAATATGGCCTCACACTCACACACCCCCACCCTCACACACCCCCCCCCCCACACACACCCACACACACACACACACACCTCTGGCCATCGCTGTCCCTCCTGACCGACTCCAGGTCCGTCATGGCCCCCCACTCGTTGAGGCAGAAGCGGTCTGACTCCACGTGGCTGAGGTAGTGTTGGGCCCAGTCCAGCCCACAGCCTGGGATCACCGCTCCCTTCACCGCGCGCTCACAGCAGCCATGCAGCGACTGCAGCACTGACCTGGAGACAGCAAGGAGGACACACAGGTGTCAGGGTCTACAGACAGGAGAAATGCTGAAGAACTGCCCTGGAGTCAGCAAAGTACACACAAACAAACACACAGGGGTCTACGGGGGTGACTGTTGGAAAGAAGGGGTAGGGGGGAAGAGTCTAAAGAAGTCATGTTTCTATCACCATAAAGGGGTGATATAATCACCTAGTAATAAGCAAGAGAGAACACCTTTAATGGGGATGGACTTGATGGGACGTGCACTTCGAGATTGGCTTTCAGAGACATTATAATACTTACCACATAGTCTGTATGGAAACAGGTTTGAAGATTCTTATCTCCTCTGCTGATGTGACACTGAAACCACTGAAAAGGAGAGGGGGGAGAGTGAATTCCCAATGGAAGAGAGGAAAGGAAGTAATGAGCAGGCAAAGACAAGAAAGAGAGGAAGAAGGAAAAAGAGAGTAATCAACAGATAGCAGGGGGGTGAAAACGAGATGTTGAGAAAAAACAAGAATATGGATGAGGTGAGAAGGAGAAAGAAGTGCAATAGAGAGAGAGAGAGAGGGGCGACCGAGAGAGAGAGAGAGAGAGAGACAGCGTGACAGGGAGAGAGAGAGAGAGAGAGACAGAGTGACAGAGAGAGAACATGAAGACACGGCGAGGTGTGAGGCGAGGTGCGAGCCTGCTAATGGCAGACACCCTGTGTGTGGTGTGAGAGTGACGAGGCTGCCGTTCAAAGGCACCTACATTTGACAGGAGGGGGCTGAAGAACTGGCCTGGAGGCAGCAAAGTAGACACAAACAAACACAGATACAACATGCGAGCACCATTCCCTCAGCACCTCATGTCCACGGGCCAGGCAGGGCCACAACATGACTAGGTCACTGCTGTTTTACAGGTTTCATTCAGCTCCAGACAGGTGAAAAGAGTCCTCAAAAACTCCTCTTTCATAATTCTGGCATCAAAAGCAGCATACCTGTAATCTGATCTAAGATCTGTTTTCCCTCCCTCCATGTTAATCGCTATCATTAGGACAGCAAACTGACCCAGGACCGGCACACAGTTACATCTTCCAGCCTCAGACCCACACTTCCTGAAGCCGTCCAATCAAATCACTTTCAGGTTACAGAATTCTGAACAAAAACAGGTCAAACCTTCCCACAAACCTAAAAGTAGGTGCCTACACTGACACAATACATTTTACATTTGCATTTAGCAGACGCCTTTATACACAAAGCAACATACTTAGACAAATAAGTGAATCATCTATCTATCAGTCATCGCAAGAAAAGTATGCTCTGCTTGGGCCATTGTTTAACAAGCCATCAAATAGTGTTTACATGGTACAGATGTTTTACATGTTTAGATAAGGGGTGACATAGTTATAGAAACAGTTATAATCTAGGGAGGTATGACTAAAGAATATAAACAGAGAGATTACTCATTCATACTATCTTTGGCCAATCTCCAAAACACCAGGCCAACTGTACTGGGGCATAGTACTCTGTTATTTCCTGGTGTCCTTGTTTTCCCTCCTCTTTCAGTTAATTCCTTCATCTTTCCCTCTGCAGAGAAGCATGTTTATTCTCTTACCCATCTCCATCCAAAAAGACTTGTGTGTCACTCCATACAGGTATTACAAGGCCAATGGTGCACTGGTCACTGAAAGAGAGAAGGAGAGAGGGAAGGAAGAGGGAGGGAGAGAGAGAAACAAAAGAGTCTGTTTTATTGCTTTGGCAAAGCTTGGATTGTATGAGATATCACATCATAATAAGGAAATCAATTTTTATCTAGACCTGTCTGACGTGACTAAGACAACACTGTATGTCAGTCGGATGTAACCACAGTAACAACACACACCTGTCTGTGTCGGGGAAGTCCATGCCCAGGAGGACGCTCTCTTGTTTGCTACTGAGGGTGGAGATCACAATAAGATATCTCACTCTGACTGGACTGACCGACTCCAACTTCACAGCCTGCAAGAGGGGAGGGAGGAATAGAGAAGAGAGGGAGGGAGGGAGAAAGAAGGGAAAGAGACAAAAGGAAACAGTTGTATAACTAGTGGGAGGGATTAATGGGGGCGAAAATGCCCATGTAACTACTGCTTTTGTCTGCATCCTATTACTGTCCTCAGGCCATCATGGGTCAAAACAGCAGGAGAACAGAACCATGCCTGTTCTATTCATTCTACCTCTGTGCTACGGACAGCCAAAACAACAGAATATAACTTTATTGTCCACCCGACGATGGACAGCCAAAATAACAGAATATAACTTTATTGTCCACCCGATGATGGACAGCCAAAAGAACAGAATATAACTTTATTGTCCAGACGACAATGGACAAGCCCCTCACCAGTTTGATCGTGTCCTCTGGTCTGAGCAGTGACACCATGGCGTGCAGGTGTCTGTGCTGCGTGTCCGAGGCTCCGCCCCCCAGCTTCATGGGCGCAGGGTGAGTGGGCGATGTCTCCTCATGATGCGTCTCCCGTTCCCCCTCTTCCAGGAGGAGGACCACCCCCTTCACCAGGGCGAAGCTCTCTCTGTTACCAACCATTCAACACAGGAGAATGAGAAAGACACCGACTGACCCTCAGAAAGCAGATTCCATAGCGATCATGAAAATCTTAATTAGGAAAAAACAAATAAAAATGGCAATAATCTACCTTTTCTGAAGTCTCCCTCTTCTTGGGATGCTTTCATCCTTCAAGAAATGTCATGTAAAATTAGGCCTGTAACAATTCCAAATGTTGTGGTACAATTGTATCCTCATCAATAAAAAAGGGACTGTGTGTCATATAGTTATGTGTAGTTATGTGTTTTTAGCATGTTCATGTTCTATCAGTATGTTGTGATGTGCTTAACATGCAGAGCAGCTATCTATGTTCGCAATGTTCTTTGTCGTTAGCCAGCTAGCTAGCATGTTGGAGCACACAGTCAAGATTGCCATGAAACAATTTAATTGCCATTAGACAATTATTTCATAATTGTTACTGGCCTATGTAAAATAATAGGTTAGTCAACATATTCCATTCAGTACAATTACAATCTGACAAATGTGAGGCAAATGTGAGCCTTAAATGTAGTCAGACTGTCACCTAGTGAAGACTCTTCTTTAACTGATTTAATCTAAGGTGAGGTAGGGTATCTGGAGAGGTGTGTGTGTGTGTGTTTGTGTTTGTGTGTGTGTGTGTGTGTGTGTGTGTGTGTGTGTGTGTGTGTGTGTGTGCGCGCCTGTGTAGTTGAAAGAATGAGCAATAAGCTCAAGAGTGAAATGTGCTGTTACAAAGATAAGAGCCAGAGGAAACCACTACAGAAGGAGCGAGGGAGTGAGAAATAGAGGAACAGGGAGGCAGACGAGGAAAGAGAATGAGAGAGTGTTGAGGAGAAAGAGAGAGAGAGAGAGAGAGTGCGGGAGAGAGAGAAGTATAAAGGCTTCAGCGGGATGAAACTTGAGACAGTAACATTACCTGTTATGCAACTGACATGTCCAGACAGACAAGAGAAAGAGAGGAGGGGTGGGCGGGAGGACAGGAGAGGGGGAACGATGAGGGTATGAAGAGAAGGAGGAAAAAAAAACGAGTACAGTTTTAATCATTAGTGACAGAGTATGCAGGGTAACGAGGGGGGGGGGGGGGGGCGGGTAGAGGCAGAGAACTATCTTTTGGGTTTAGCTGGGAAGAGAAATTGGAGAACAGTGCCTGATGTGTTAGCGCACTCATACCATGGCGTGAGGCCTTGAAAGTAACAAGGTTTAAATAATCCTGTTAAAGTCGCTCTGATGGTTCAAGTAAAAGACAAATAGAGGGAGTGGGACAAGAAGAAAGATAAGAGACACTGGGAGAGGTTGATGAGTGAGTGAGTGAGTGAGTGAGTGAGCGAGTGAGTGAGTGAGTGTTATCATCCCAAACACTGTCAGTTTGGTGGTAGTGAGGGTTTGGGCAGGGGTAGATTCGATTCCTGTACATGCAGCAATCACCTTGTCCTCTACGTACACTCAATGACATGGGCATATCTATGGCATGTTTCCCCTCAAGTTACTGCGTCTGTGTCAATCAATAATGCAATCACTGCCGTGGCCATCCACAGAGGCACAATTACCCATATCATCACTTTATCAACAGGGTACAATATGCTGAGATGACATGAACGACAGGATCACCCAGATTCATAACAACAGCCTCGGGCTGAAATTGTTTATTAACCAAATTAAAAGGATTGTGGTTGAATAGGCTAAAGCAGGCGTAGTCTTCAGCGTATCAAATCACACAGTGTACGCTGTGTCATATGATGTTAAAGTGAATGCACTGTCATGGGAGATAAACAAGTGGTATTGAGCTGTGTGTGTGTGTGTGTGTGTGTGTGTGTGTGTGTGTGTGTGTGTGTGTGTGTGTGTGTGTGTGTGTGTGTGTGTGTGTGTGTGTGTGTGTAACCCGGCCAGAGGGCTCACCGGGGCGTTGGAGATAGAAGGAGATCGATGCAGGGTTAGGAGAGCCATCACGACACTGCAGGAGGAGCTGGGGGGTCCTGGGGGGTCCCTCAGTAAAAGATGTGTGCGTGTGGGCGTGGTCGATTCACAGAGAATAATCTGCCGCGACAGTTTGAGGAGATCATCAAATAACCTTTCATAAAAAATAAAAAATAAAGCATATAATGTTATGCTGGAATCAAATGTTGATCATAAAAACAATAAATGCGTGAGCGCTCGATTCGCACATCTAACAACATATGGCTTTGATGCTACTACATCTCTCTCATCGTCGAGGATACTGAATTAATATTAATGTAGCTGGCGTTGTGACTGGCAGCTGCGGTTAACAGATGTTCTGCAAAAATCAGCCAACAACATTCTCTGGGATTTAGGAGAACGGGGGAAACATGCATGAGGCTTTTCAGCTCGCCAGTGCTGCTTTCTGCGGTAGATAAACAGAGAGCTCTGGGAGTCAAAACAACAGTCAACAGCGAGCAAGCTAAACTGGTTAGGTTACAGCAACCACCTACTACAACCACAGCTCCCAATCTTACATTCCTTAAGAAAAGCTAGGGTGAAATGGACAGAGACAGAGCAGTACATTACAGTTCCTTACAATAGCAACGTTGCCTACCTCTCCCTCCTCTTCCCTTCGCAGTGTCAAACAGCAAACAGCTCCTCGCTATTTTAATAATCCTGCTTCTTTGGCCAAACTTCTGCTACCCTCTGATATCCCATTAAAGGAGAGTTTACCTCATGGAACCAGGAAGGAATAAGATCGGCCGAGAAGAGTAAACGTGCCCTTACAAGGAAGTGCTGAAAAGGTTTTCTTAAAGGGGAAATGGCATGTTTTTATCAAGCTTCTGTAGTCTGTGACATTTCACCCTTTCTTTATTTATAATAGAGCCTTTTTTTAGCCTTTTAATTTAATGTTTTTTGCTTTATCTTACTGTGTTGTAGCACTCTGAGATTTTATATGTAAAGTGCTTTTATAAATAAAATGTATTATTATTATTATTATTATTATTGCAGCTATGAGCAAATATTATACAAATCTATTCATTTAATTTGTGTTGGCCTAGCCCTATATTCTATTACCCAAGAGGTCTAGACTTTGTATAGGCATTTTAGCTGCTACATACATGGTTGCTGGTTCAAGCCTGCTCAGTCTCCCCACAAACAGCCGGAGGTAATAAACAGTCAAATTATTTCAAATAGGCTTTACAGTAAATTAGAGACTGCTCAAATACATGATTAACGTTTTTTGTACATATAATGACAACAATGACTTTGCTCCCCCCCAAAAAGTACGAATAGTTGTACGAATAGTTTTCAGCTGAACTAACATGTAAAATCATGTGGGGAATGGGGATGGGTCTTGACCCGGCAATGTGGAAAGAATGGACAGTATTGCACCTTTAGCTCTGCTGACTGTACCTATGCCATTTGCCTTACATCATATCAGCTACATATCCTAACGCTACATTGTGAAACGGGCAGGTACACGCCGTGGAGAGGCTAGAAACAAAATCACAGGCAATTGTTTGATTAATAAATCACAGGAGGAATGTTTGATTAATAATTAATAATAGTGTTAAAAGGGTTAAGCAATCCTGGCCAATGTAATCCAATGAGATAGGCTGTGTCCATAAATATTCATACTGCCTACTGATTACTAAAAGTAGGCTATATACTGCATACGAACCATATGACACACTATTTAGGCCATGTTTGGTAAAAAAAAAAAAAGTATGCAAAAAGCAACACATTTCAACAGGCCCAATCCCATTTCTTATTTTTTTTTACCCCTAAACCTCTTTTTCGAGTGCCCCTTGCTTTTCGACTTGCCCCTCGGAACAGAGTTGTACATGTCATTCATACTGAGAAATCATGATCTGTGTAACTCTGCCATGTTGTTCATGGTAATAATTGGTTCAATTTCGCTACTGCCTGCCTCCCTTACCTGCTGTTTTGAATTGTGGAATTAAAATCGGAAAGGACATCCTGAATAGAGTGAAGTGAATTCATGAGAAGCCACATCTAGTATGACATCATGGCATTTTCTACATACTCAATTTCACATGTGCAAAGCTTGCATAGCCTACTGTAAACTTGCATACTCGGACAGGCGAGTATGCGAGTGCAGCGATCCAGGTTTGAGTGCAAGTAATATAACACACACTTCATGTTCTTCTATATACTGCAAATAAGTAACTCATAATAATAATTTTTAAAAAGCTCTTATCAAAGATTTGAGGCACATGATTCACACAGTAAGTAATTGGGCCAGTCTACCTCAACGTTCAAAGGAAACTTTTACGCAGGCGTACTCGTACTATAGGGTGCGTTCGTAAGTACGCTCTGGAAATCTGCACTGGTTTCAACTGAAATCAGTTAAATTTCCGAACGATCAGAGAGCACCACGGGTGCGCTTCGGTGAGCATATTTACGAACACACCCAGAGTAGCCAACACTTCCTGGTCCGCGGAGCGCAGTGTGTGAAGTCACGTGTGGTCCGGTAGTGCGCATATTAGTGGCGGAACACTAGTGTACTGAACGTACATACTTTCATTCGTTGCTTCAAGCTGCTTAAATTCTGATTTCCTCGTCGTCGCAGGATGCATACAGCGCAAAATCTCATGAAGGTTTTCGTAACGAGACGCATTCCGCAAGAGGGGATGAAGATCCTCTCCCAGGCAGGAGTGTACGTGTACGTGTACTTTATCTGTCGCTTAAGCTAACGCTCTTTTAGATATGCTTTTTATTATGCGCTGTAACTTTGTCGAGCTCGTGCATGCCTGTCATCATTATGGTTATCAGCAGCAATAATCTGCTATCAAACTCCATTACTGCAAGGCCAGTCCTAAACTCAACCTTAACCTTTCCTGTTTAACCTACTGCATTGATTCACACACACACACACACACACACACACACACACACACACACACACACACACACACACACACACACACACACACACACACACACACACACACACACACGCACAAGCACGCACACGCACAAGCACAAGCAGGGTAATGTTACAGTGTTCTGAAAGTTGTAGTTCACTGAAGTTGCACTTGCTTGTGACCTTTCTTCAGGTCACATTCAGTATCATGGTAGGCTTGCTTGCCTGGCTCTATACAAGCACCTATGGAAAAATAAATGGTAGAATACATATTAAAATAAAGGTAAAGGGGAAAACACAGACAAACTAAGCACATTAAAATAAAATAAACATGGGCACAGTTGAGAGTATGTGGCATAGTTGATTTATAATCCAAATGAAAGAAATGTGTCACATAATATGTATAATATATTATACATACTCTCACACTGACTTAGAACTACATAACATATGACTTTGAGTTTGAGTAAATTTGAGTTTTTTGTCTTCTCTCCCTCCTCTCCCCACGGTGTCCATGGAAACAGTTGTAAGGTGTCCTTGTGGGACTCCGATGAACCTGTCCCCAGGGCGGAGCTTCTGCAGGGCGTGGCTGGAGCTCATGGACTGCTGTGCTTGCTGTCAGACCGGATCGATGCTGAGGTTCTGGAGGCAGCAGGTACTGAACGAAGCCATGGATAGATTAGCTTCTATTTCTCATTTTTCAATTTCCAACATTTTGGACCCTATCTACTCTCTTTTAAGCTGAATTATTCAATACCTTATTTCTGCTCAGGACCAAACCTGAAGGTGATCAGTACCCTGTCTGTCGGATTTGACCACATGGCACTCAACGAGATCAAGAAGCGGTAATATGCTAATTTTCATGACCATTTACCTACAGGAATTATGCATCAGCAAGTAACAATTGGTCTCTTGATGACTGCAGTCAAGAGTCTTGGGCTATGATTGACCCAAATAAAATAAAATTAAAAGTAAGTCACTGTCTCATAGTTTCTGATTTTTGCCACCTTCTCCCCCTGGTCCCTGGCAGTGGGGTGCGTGTGGGGTACACTCCCGATGTCCTGACTGACGCCACGGCAGAGCTGACTGTCGCTCTGCTCCTAGCCACGGCCCGACGGCTACCGGAGGGAGTGGAGGAGGTTAAGAAGTTAGTCTGTTTATTTACCTTCGTCACGCTCTCATCTTCAACTTCAGATCTTCACTCTACTGTTTTTTAATGACTGGTCTTTTAGTGAAATACTGTACTTCATAACATCTGAATGAATATGACCATAACAGAATCCCCCCCTCTCCCTCTTTCTCTCTCTCTCTCTCTGTTCATCTATCTCTCAGTGGTGGTTGGAGCACATGGAAACCCCTCTGGTTGTGTGGTTATGGTCTGTCTGGCAGTACGGTTGGGGTCATTGGACTGGGGCGCATAGGTAAAGAACCGTGGTTGATTGGTAGATTGGATCCTGTGACTCCTGTAGAGTTCAGGTTATATATACAGTATATACAGTAATGTGATGTCAATCGGTTGAATGGCTTCTGAATGAGTCGATGGGCTGTCTGTTGTTTTTCCTCAGGTATGGCCATCGCCAGGAGACTGAAACCTTTTGGAGTGAAGAGACTCCTGTACTCTGGGAGAACAGCCAAATCACAGGCTGCAGAAGTGGAGGGAGAATATGGTGAGGAGAGGAAAGACTATAGAGAGGGGGAGGTTACAAAAAGGAGATAGTGGTGGAGAATAGAGGGGATGGGAGGGAGAAATAAATAGATAAGAGCCATGAAGGAGAGGAAAAGAGCTGTTGAGCTGTAGGTTGATCTAATCCCCCTCTCTTCTCTATGTAACAGTACCCTTGGACACGTTGGTGGCTGAGAGTGATTTCGTCGTTGTGTCCTGCTCCCTCACGCCGGCGACCCAGGGGCTGTGTGACCAGGCCTTCTTCAGTAAGATGAAGAGCACTGGAGTCTTCATCAACACCAGCAGGTAGAGTGGAGGAGCACCGCCATGTGGAGGACATAATGATAGCGTTTTGAAATGAGCTGATGTTTGTGTGTGTGTGTTGTAGGGGTGCGGTTGTGAATCAAGAGGATCTATACCAGGCCCTGTCCAGCGGCCAGATAGCTGCAGCTGGGCTGGACGTCACAACACCAGAGCCACTCCCCACAGACCACCCCCTCCTCACCCTCAAAAACTGCGGTGAGTATGAACAGAAAGGACATGAGGAGGAAAGCACGTTTATTTAGATATGCCCCTCTAATCTTTCTAGTATCAAATAGGAATTTCAACAATTTATTGACCTCTGGAACTTATCAGTAAAAATGACCAGATTCCAGATGCTTAGTTAATGGTATATGTGATGACTAACAGCCGTCTCTCCTGTCTCTTCCCCTACAGTGGTCTTGCCTCATATCGGCAGTGCCACCTACTCCACACGGGGCACCATGGCAGAGCTGTCTGCCCACAATCTGCTGGCAGGCCTACAGGGCACAGACATGCCCAGTGAACTCATCTTCTAGTGCCACCAACACCTCCACACCATCTGCCTCGTCTTGAAGCCTATTGAGCCACAGTTTCATAAACTGAAGCTGTTTAGGGAGTAGGGGTTTTCTCACCCAATCAGTATTCATTAACAGTTAAGGGATGAGAAGTCACTCCTGTGTCCAGGAATAAATGGCTGTTAGAATGTTGTTGATGTATTAACATCCTAACACTAAATTAATTTCAGATTTTCACCTTAGATCGTAGTGTTTGTATCAAATAACTCATCAGTGATACTTGACTTAGTATTTTGAGTGAGGAAATACAATGTTGCACCATTGTTGCACACATGTTGCACCGTTGGAAACCCCAACACATACTACTCTTACTGTACTTCTCAAGGGTCAACATGTAGAAAGGTATAGAACGGATCTGTAGCTACTGTACTGTTGTTGTTAAGATCTAACTATTCTAACAATGAATTATTCTAACAATTCATTTCTGATGGATTTAACTGTTTACTTTACTAAGTGAATGAATTGAGTCGTTAGTGTGTGTTTTCATTCCAGTTGAATGTTTCTTATTGAGAAACGTGTCACAGATTGTCTCTAGCACTCTGCATGTTCTTATGTACTCGACATGCTCCGTTAAATTGTGTCTCATCACTCCAATTTTCTCTAATGCTGTCTGTCATTGTCCGTCTCTCCGTCAAGGAATGAATGAGTTCATCAATGTAACAGTCCATTGTTATTTTCCTTATCAAAAGTTATAAAGTTTTAATGAATACATATTGATTACATTTAACAGACAGCAGTCAGTTTATTACAACACAGTAGTGTTCAATATTAACTTTGAATGATTAACATTTCTTCTGAACATGAATGTCAAACCATACCAAGAGTCTCCAAGTCCTAAATACTGCATTAAAAAGGTCTTGGTTTGGTAGGTCTTAGAGCAGGGTCGCTGGGAGGTGACCGCTCTTCCAGCGCAGACATGTGCTGGACACAGAGTGCTTGTACAGGTGGGAGGATTGACTGAAGCGTTTGCCACACTTGAGGCAGGCGTAGGGCTTCTCCCCCGTGTGCACGCGGATGTGCTTCTTACAGTCTGTCAGTGTCAGGAAGGTCTTACAGCAGATACGGCAGGCGTACTTTCTTGTCCCCTCCACCACAATGACATCATGCTCCATCAGGGCCTTCTTACACTTGGACAGGACGTCATCTGAGGCTCTGGTGAGAGCAGGGAGAGCTGCTGGCACAGAGGATGAAGAGGCATCCTGTGGCTGGGTGCCGTCTGTTTGGGCTTCAGAGTTGGGGGTCACTTTTGGGGCAATGCGACGGAAAGCTGGCACCCCTATGCAGCCCCCTCCTCTGGTTATCTCACACATGTTGAGTCGAGAGAGGGAAGGGTGTAGACTGAGACTGCCCAGGCTTGGCCCTACACCCTCCAGGAACCCACCTAGCACGTCCTTGGTGGGCTGGAGGATGAGGGTGTTGCTGAAACTTTGGCTCTCGCCAGCCAGAATCTGCTGGTAGGGAACAGATGTCACTGGGAACATAAGGGAGGAGGAGGAGGAAGGGAAGGTGTTTGTTGTCTCCAAGTTATGAGCTGATCCACCAGTCTCTCCACCTTCTACCTGAACTTCACTGAAGGTGGTGTTAGGCACTCTCTCCTCCCTAACTGCCCCACTGCCCCACTGGCTTCTGGGGATAAGGATGCAAGAAAGACCCAGATCTCCCAAGCTGTCTAGGCCCTCGTCATCATTTGCCCCCTCTTTGTGTGTCTCTGTCTGGGAATCAGCGCATGATCTGAGGTTTGTTGAGTTTTGGTCGTCTTCATTTAGGCTGCTTGTGACTTTCCCATCATTCGCTGGTTCATCCAGAGGGTTGCTGTTGTCCTCCGTTGGGGACGGAGGGTCATCACCTGGCGTCTCTGGAGACAAACAGCTGAGGTGTTCACTCTTCACCACAACCACCTTCTGCTCCTCCTCTTCCTCCTCCTCCTCTCCCACTTTCACTTTAACCATAATCCCTCCATCCTCCAGCAAGCTGTCTGCGTGACCCTCTCCCTTGTCATCCCCCTGAGTCCCCACTCTGCTATCTGATTGGCTCGGGAGCTGAATCTCCTCTTGTGACAATTCTCCCCTAGTTGTCTCATACTTCTCCTCCTCCTCCTCCTCCTCTGCACCTTCTCTCTCCAGCAAGAAGCCCTCGTCTGTCTTTAGGGAGTCTGGGGAGGGATGCTCCTCTGCTCCATTTCTACATGCGATACTCCTGGTCACCCTTGGAGAGCTCTCCCTAAGGTCCTCCACAGTGAGCCTGCTGGTTCTCTGCTTGCTGGGCCTCTCATGAAACGCCTGGGGAGAGGAGGACTTGCGTTTGTGGAGGCGTTTAGTGGGGGAGGCAGCCTGCTGCTCCACACCAACATCAGTCTCGACCCCACCATCCCTGCCTCCAGCCTGGCTAGCCTCCACAGCAATGGCTGCCGTCTGCGATGGAGACTGCCTCATGTGCTGGTCCACTGTATGCACTGATGACCTCCAACCACGGGGGGGTGATGTGGGGAAGTTGCGGGAGGTGAGGTTGTGCTTGCAGGCCCTGACCACTGTGTTGAGGTGCAGGTGGGAGGCAGCTAGGAGCACGTCCATCACGTTGGAGGCCCCCAGGGTGAGAGTGGAGGTGTAAATCATGTCCAGCAGGGCAGCGAAAGCCTCAGACGTCACCACCTCCTGGTCCAGCTCCATCACACTAGTGCCTCCGCCTCCACCACCGTCATCCCCGTCCGCCGTGGTTAGAAGGGCCTTGAAGTGTGTGCTGCAGGCTGCTAAGACGGAGCGGTGGGCCCTGAAGCGTTGACTGCCCACCAGAATCACACAGTCACAGAGCTGACCGTGAGTGCGCTGGTGGTTCAGCTGTTGGAAGATATGCTCAAAGTGACCTGGGAAGTTCATATTATCCTGAGGATGAAAAAAAAGAGTTGTTAAACTGAGTGGACAAGTACCCCAAACAGGTAGGTGCATGGATCACTGGGCGCATCACTTTTGGTTGGACATCTCAAAATATATATGCCATAAAATAAACCTAAATCTATGAATGACCAACTGTTACAAGGAAACACTGTTAGTGGGGGGGCATGCAGTACACTTCATTATGTTATGATCAAAGGAAGTAGCATATTACAGTTCGTTATACTAATTAATTGACCCGATCAACGCTTGAATTGCAGTTTCCGTCCACCTGTCTGGCACTACTGCCCAGTACCCACCATCCTCCTAGACTTCTGTCGGAGGTCTTGAGTCGCTGAATTGAATAGCCTCGTGTCTCTTTTGCTAATCGAGTACTACAAGTATGCATAGCGGTCAGCGTCCAAAAAAACGAATGTTTATCATTTTACCTCATATGTGCTTTTCTAGACAATTTTCTTGTCTGCAGAAGATGTTTCAGGAGATGGTTTTTGCGAGGATGAGAGGGGGCGGGCCTATTGTCTTAAGACAGATAGCGCGACTCCGCCCAAACGGACAGTAGGTTAGATAAATATCTAAACGTATGTATAATATGTATGGTAGTTCAGTTAGATAAATCTATAAACGTATGTATAATATGTATGTTAGATAAATATAGAAACGTATGTATAATATGTATGGTAGTTCAGGCGAAGCGGCGTCGCGGCTGAATGACGACACGAGACGTCAAACATCATCGCACAACAACACTGAGGGACGCTGATGACGAGCGGCGCGGTCGCGACTTGTCTCGTCGTCTGACTGGACTGCTGTCTAAAACTGATCTGCTATTCGTCTTACACTTTCAATTAACAATATAGATCGGGGAAAAAAACATGTGGTAACATCTGCTAAAATAGGCATCATTTTGCTTTGAAATCATAGGAATGTGCGACATTATTGGATGCATTACTGGACTTAACACTGCCGTCCTCCTTAAAAAGTAGACAACAGCGCCCCCGTGTGGCACAGCCCCCGTGTGGCACAGCTGATTAGGAGAACAGTACTTGTCTCATGTCTGAGGGTAGGCAGCGGACGGTGTTTGAGGTCAATTTGGCATACTTTCCAGCCCTGTATTTACACATAAACCTGAATATTCCCAGCAAAAAAATGCATTTGAAGCAGATAAAACATTGCGATGTAATAAGTGACAGCTCTCATGGTGGCTTGACAATAAACAGACATTCAAACACATTTCCACGTCTTCCCTTTATTGCATGGGGCTCACATAAGTGGCAACATTATCATTCTTTCCACGAAGAGGAGACATTCTGAATATTGTCAATGAATGCTTTGCACTGTAACAAAACAAAAAAAAGTCAGTAGTTTGCTGTTACTGAGCACTAATGAAAAAGACTACCATGAACAAAAACAGACAACATCAAGTTGTCCCCATCAAGAGTCCCCAAGTCCTAAAAAGTGCATCAAAAAGTCATAACAAACACCACTCAAATAATGTCTTGGTTTGGTTGGCCTTAGAGCAGGGTCACTGGGAGGTGACTGCTCTTCCAGCGCAGGCAGATGGTCTTGGAGTGCTTCACAGGTGGGAGGATTGACTGAAGCGTTTGGACTTCTCACCCATGTGCAGACGGATGTGCTTCTTACAGTCTGTCAGTGTCAGGAAGGTCTTACAGCAGATCCGGCAGCCATACTTCCTCGTCCCCCCCACCACAATGACATTATGCTCCATCAGGGCCTTCTTACACTTGGACAGGATGTCATCTGAGGCTCTGGTGAGAGCAGGGAGAGCTGCTGGCACGGAGGATGAAGAGGCATCCTGTGGCTGGGTGCCGTCTGTTTGGGCTTCAGAGTTTGGGGTAAATTTTGGGGCAATGCGACGGAGAGCTGGCATCCCTAAGCTGCCCCCTCCTCTGGTTATCTCACACATGTTGGGTCGAGAGAGGGAAGGGTGTAGACTGAGACTGCCCAGGCTTGGCCCTACACCCTTCAGGAACCCACCTAGTACGTCCTTGGTGGGCTGGAGCATGAGGGTGTTGCTGAAACTTTGGCTCTCGCCAGTCAGAATCTGGTGGTAGGGAACAGATGTCACTGGGAACATAAGGGAGGAGGAGGAGGAAGGGAGGGTGTTTGTTGTCTCCAAGTTATGTGCTGATCCACCAGTCTCTCTACCTTCTACATGAACTTCACTGAAGGTGGTGTTAGGCACTCTCTCCTCCCTAACTGCCCCACTGCCCCACTGGCTTCTGGGGCTAAGGATGCAGGAAAGACCCAGATCTTCCAGGTTGTCTATGCCCTCATCATCATTTGACCCCTCTTTGTGTGTCTCTGTCTGGGGATCAGTGCTTGATCTGAGGTTTGTTGAGGTTTGGCCGTCTTCATTTAGGCTGGGTGTGACTTTCCCATCATTCGCTGGTTCATCCAGAGGGTTGCTGTTGTCCTCCGTTGGGGACGGAGGATCATTGGGCTCAACTGGCATCTCTGGATATGAACAGCTGAGGTGTTCACTCTTCACCACAACTACCTTCTGCTCCTCCTCTTCCTCCTCTCCCACTTTCACTTTAACCATAATCCCTCCATCCACTAGCAAGCCGTCTGGGTGACCCTCTCCTTTGCCATCCCACTGCGTCCTCCCAACACTGCTATCTGATTGGCTAGGCAGCTGAATTTCCTCTTGTGCTGATTCTCCCCTAGTTGTCTCATACTTCTCCTCCTCCTCCTCTGCACCTTCTCTCTCCAGCAAGAAGCCCTCGTCTGTCTTTAGGGAGTCTGGGGAGGGAAGCTCCTCTGCTCCATCTCTACATGCGATACTCCTGGTCACCCTTGGAGAGCTCTCCCTAAGGTCCTCCACAGTGAGCCTGCTGGTTCTCTGCTTGCTGGGCCTCTCCTCATGAAACGCTTGGGGAGAGGAGGACTTGCGTTTGTGGAGGCGTTTAGTGGGGGAGGCAGTCTGCTGCTCCACACCAACATCAGTCTCGACCCCACCATCCCTGCCTCCAGCCTGGCTAGCCTCCACCCCAGCCTCTCCCTTGTTGAGGCCTTCTTCCAGAGCAGAGCTGTCCAGGCTGAGTCCTAGCTGCTGGAGAAGGACTGACCTCGGCTGCCTGGAGTTGACCACAGCAATGGCTGCCGTCTGCGATGGAGACTGCCTCATGTGCTGGTCCACTGTATGCACTGACGACCTCCAACCATGGGGGGGTGATGTGGGGAACTTGCGGGAGGCAAGGTTGTGCTTGCAGGCCCTGACCACTGTGTTGAGGTGCAGGTGGGAGGCAGCTAGGAGCACGTCCATCACGTTGGAGGCCCCCAGGGTGAGAGTGGAGGTGTAGATCATGTCCAGCAGGGCAGCGAAAGCCTCAGACGTCACCACCTCCGGGTCCAGCACCATCACACTAGCGCCCCCGCCCCCACCCCCTCCACCACCGTCATCCCCGTCCGCCGTGGTCAGAAGGGCCTTGAAGTGTGTGCTGCAGGCTGCTAAGACGGAGCGGTGGGCCCTGAAGCGTTGACTGCCCACCAGAATCACACAGTCACAGAGCTGACCGTGAGTGCGCTGGTGGTTCAGCTGTTGGAAGATATGCTCAAAGTGACCTGGGAAGTCCATATTATCTTGAGGATGAATAAAAAGAGTTGTCAAACTGAGTGGACAGGTACCCCAAACCTAAATTAATGACCAACTGTTCCAATGAAGAGCTGTCAGTGGGGGGGCATAAAGTCCACTTTATTGTGTTATGATCAAAGGAAGTAGCATATTACAGTCCGATCAACGCTTGCGGTTTCCTTCCACCTGTCTGTCTATGACTCTATCTTCATACTGTCTCCACCATGCTCCTAGACTTCTATCGGGGGCTCTAGTCTAATCTGAATTGAATAGCCTCGTGTCTCATTTGCTAAACCGAATATGCATAGCGGTCAACATCCAAAAAACGAATGTATTTCATTTTACCTGATATGTGCTTTTCTAGACAATCTTATTGCCTGCGAAAGACGTTTCTGCACGCGGTTTTGGCAAGGATGGGGGGGGGCGGGCTTGTTGTCGACTCCGCCCAAACTGATAGTGGTTCACATACCGTAGATATAAACATACACATATCTTCAGGCGAAGCGGCGTCGCGCTGGAATGACGTAGTCACGAACCAAATATGGTCTTCACGCCGGTTGGGACTTGAAGAACGCCTCCGGCCGGAGCGGGATAGACTTGAAACATCGGAACATTGGACAAAAACACGGAAGGAATATCACTTGTCTAGCCTTCTGACCGGACTGCTGTCTAAAACTGGCTTGCTATTCATCAGTTATGATCAATTAACAGTATTAATCGGAAAAACATATTGGAACGTTTGCTAAAATAGGCATCATTTAGCTTTGAAATAATAGGAATGTGCATACAATTACATAATTGGATGCATTACTGGACTTCACACTGCCGTCCTCCTTAGACATTGGACAACAGCGCCCCCGTGTTGCACAGCTGACTGGGAGAACAGTCCCTCATGTATGATGTCTGAGGGGAGGCAGCGGACGGTGTTTGAGGTCAATTTGACATGCATTGTATCCCTGTATTTACACCTAAACTTGAATATTCCCGGCAAAAATGCATTTGAAGGAGATTAAACATTGCAATGTAATAAGTGACAGCTTTCAAGCTGCCTTGACAATAAACATAGACATTCAATCACATTTCAATGTCTTCCCTTTATTGCATGTGGTTCACTTCACACAAGTGTCAAAATTACCATTCGTTAAACAAGAGGAGACATTCCGAATATTGTCGATAAATGCGTTGCACTGTAAAAAAAAAAAAAAAAAAACAGTTCCTCGCTCTTACTGGGCACTAATGAAAAAGACAACCATGAACATGGCTGGCAAATGACAACATTTAATGTTTAATGTCCAAAGGCTGTAGCTTGTAAGTCTTTCATCTTGGATCCATCATGTGATGTTTCTCTTTTTCATGTTGATGTCCATCATTTTTTTTGCAGTAAACGTCCAGATTGGAGTAATGAAGAGGTAGTTGTTCTCATATGCTGTCCAACTTCTTCAAAACGTAAGGGGCTGTAATGGCAAGAAGTAAACATAACATGTCGGTTACACACTTACACACTCTCTCTCTCACACACACACACACACACACACACACACACACACACACACACACACACACACACACGAGTTTGTATTACCGTGTTATCGAAGTTACATGCTTACCGTTGCTTAACAACCAATAAACAACTGTTCAGCGGATGAATACACTTACAATAAAACACAGTTCCATTAAAATACATTAATTAAAAGTTTGTCTTGTCTTTCTTTTGTGAAATATTGATAGATAAATGTGGTAACCGTCGAAACCGTGGTATGTCGTGGATATCGGCACAGCTAGGGGGTGTAACTAGCTATGCATATATCCACGACATACCACCACTTCTGGTTCCATAACGCTTCATTGTGCAACATGCTAACATGCCATCCTAGGCTAGAGAACATCTCTGACACTTACTGACTCGGAGAAGGGCGATGTAAATAAGGAAATTGCGCACGGAGGTTACGACGTCTTGTCGCATTTTCTTCTTCATTTCCTCCGGGTCCATCTTTGGCCCTAACCCTTCTAGTTTAAGCATTGCGGACTGTGAAGGTGAAACACCTTATATTATCACTTCTCTAGATGTGCAGTTGGGATTGACCCGTTTGACGTTCTTTTATCATTTACCGGCGTGTTTATCGTGGTGAATTGTAAACGGAAGTATTATGGTTTAATCCGGAAATTGCGTTGACACGATAAGCACAGTGTCCTAAGAGGGACAATCTCGACGGTGGGGAGGTCAAAGCAAGAAATATTGATGACGTATTTGTAGGTTACCTGTCTATTTGCACATACCAAAGACAGGGTTGAATTGACAATATCTTTTATTAATCTATTAAATGGAGACACATATCTGGAGTTAATTTCTTAATACTCCCCATTCACCTGTTATTATCAGCATCAGCCATACGTTTATTGTTGTTTCTTATTATCAACATAAAAGTCGATAATAATGATGAATAACAATACAAATCATTTGGCCTGTAATAATAATAATAATAATAATAATAATAATAATAATAATATAATCGATAACGACAACCAAAGCAACAATAATAATATTAATTATTATTATTATTGTTATTTTTTTGTATTGTTATTATTATTAGTATTAGTAGTAGTAGTAGTAGTAGTAGTAGTAGTAGTAGTAGTAGTAGTAGTAGTAGTAGTAGTAGCAGCAGCAGCAGTAGTAGTAGTAGTAGTAGTAGTAGTAGTAGTAGTAGTAGTAGTAGTAGTAGTAGTAGTAGTAGTAGTAGTAGTAGTAGTAGTAGTAGTAGTAGTAGTAGTAGTAGTAGTAGTAGTAGTAGTAGTAGTAGTAGTAGTATTGTTATCGAAAGTAAATCTAAATCAAATCAAAGTTTATTCTTCATGTACAGAATACAACCGTAGACGGTTAATTCTTGAAATGCTTTGGACAAACTAGCTCCTTAACAGTGCAACAATTAAGTAATAATAACAACAACAACAATAACATAAGGTAGCAATCGTAGTAGGCAAAACACTAACATAATAGTGGAGTGGGAACAGTAGTGTTGACATTAGATTCAGATTCAGATTCAGATTCAGATAACGTTTATTGCCATTATGCTTGACACATATAGGAATTTGTTTTGGCATTACAGAAGTGCATTTATGCTTTTTTCACATACATGAACAAAAACAAATACAAATACAAATGCAAAAACAGGACAACACAGGACAGATAGTGCTGTATATATATATATATATATATATATATATATATATATATATATATATTAGGCATTAGGCCTACCATGTCTTAATAATCACATTCTCTAACTTGCCCTAAATCAAAGTGACCTTGTGAGGGGGGTCCTGGAGGCAGACGGGGAGGGAGGGAGTGATGAGTGTGGAGGAGAGGGAGAGAGAGAGAGAGGAGACATAGACGGGAGGGAGGGAGGGGGTGGGTTATTCTGAGCTCAGGGCCGGGGATTAAGCGGACGAGAGAGAGCAGTCCCAGTACGATGACAGCATCCAACCTAAACCCTAACCCCCACACACCACACCGTTCGGGACACATACTCGACTGATTCTTTCAAGATATTCTATATTTTCTCATTCTACACCATCTGGCCATAGCCTACTAGTCCACACCCCAGTCCGTTTCTTTCTTAGAACACGAGGTGAGTTTGCTTTTTTGCGATATTCTTCTCTTATTGTCAATAGTGTATGGATGGTGGAGGAGCGCTGGTGACACGGCGTGCACCTTACATTGATTCTGAGAATCTGGGGACGATATTTGTCATATTTGAAAAAGATGTTGATTCTGTCCGAATGTTCGTGTGGACCAGGTGCGTGTCCACTCGCGTCCCTCTTTGAGAGATGAGAGAGATCTAAATCGGATTAAGATTATCGGGGAAACAACAAAAGACTGACCATTTTTTTTCTTTGTTTACTGGCTAATCTAAAATTATTGGTGCCACCTATAAAATCACTGGTCAGTGTTGGATCTGTTGGGTACTGAGTATTGATGAAATATTAACGTTCAACATGTATACTTTATACGTTACAACACATTTATTATTTCGACATATCTAAATAAACCATGGCAAATGATGATCGTCAAATTAAAATGAGGTCCCCGATTCATGTTTATTGGTGCAATATTGAAAAGAAAATCATTAGTTGCAAGATCAAGAATTTGTATTGTTATTATAGTGAGTCGGTGCCTTATTTTGCAGCCAGCGATGTTCATTCATTTGCATTCATGCCCGTCTCAAACACAAGGCCAGGCCAATGGAATTCTGCATGCATCTTGAAATGTGTGTCACTGACTGAACGCAAATTGACCATCAGTAAATCGGAGCTGTACTGGAACCTCAGCTGGTGATAGGTGTCGTGTCTAGCAGGGATGCGGTGGCCTCTTAAGCCAAGTCGCGCGTCTGCGGGTGTTATCAATGGGCGTCGACAAGGTTCGTAAATACACTATATGCGTTTTTGCTCTGCGCGTGTCGATGTGACATTCATGCGCTGCACGTTTTAGACCATGCCGTGCGAATTAAGACGAGCGCAACACAACTAGACCGGAACAATGCGTTTTGCCGTGCCGGGCCCTTTATTTAATGCATGACATGATTTAATATGACCACGGATTCTGACCCCTTTATAGACGTTCTATAGCGTACGTACACAACATATACATGCTACTGGACAGGAAAGGAAAGGACACACACACACACACACACACACACACACAACAACAACAACAACAACAACAACAACAACAACAACAACAACACACACACACACACACACACAAACATCCAAATAAAAAATAAAAATGTTTATTTAAAAGCGACTTACAACAAGTCCATTTGTCTAAAGTAAGTGAATCAACCAAGAAAAACAAATCTATGCTTAAGACCAGGGGGCACACACGTGCACACACGTGTGTGTGTGTGTGTGTGTGTGTGTGTGTGTGTGTGTGTGTGTGTGTGTGTGCGCGAGCGTGCGCGTGTGCCTCTGCTATGCCAGTGCTGCAGGCGCTGCTTGATGACTCAGGGATGTATGGCAGAACATGTGATAGGAGCTGATGCTGTGAGGTCACTCAGCCAGAGGAGAAATGAGACTGGCAGGACTGGCACATCAGGAAAGACTCGCTGTCTGCCTGCCTGCATGCCTGCCTGCCTGCCTGCCTGCCAGCCTGCCTGCCTGCCTGCCTGCCTGCCTGCCAGCCTGCCTGCCTGCCTGCCTGCCTGCTTGCCTGTCTGCCTGCCCGTCTGACTACCTTGTCTGGATCTGATCTGACTGTTCTTCTGCCTCACTTACCACACTCCTCCCCCAGAGTCTCAAGACCCTTGTCTCCAGGGTGCTTTCTGTAGGGCTGGTGTCTGGTCCAACTGATGGCCAGTCGACTGATCATTAGACCAATCAATATTGAACATCATTTAGTAATTACATTCCTATTGTGCAGTGCTCCAGGCACATGTCTGGCAGCCAGAGACTGTTGGGTTGTCAATCATGTGCATCTGAGTACCAATCTATGTAATTGGTAGGCAGTGTATGTCATGTCAGGGTATAGTGGTAGGAGGGGGTGGGGTGGGGTAGGGTGGGATAGGCTGTGGTGGGAACAGCATCTGGGCCCCACTGGGACACCAAGCTTCTCCTCCAGCCAGAATAACACCATCCTCACGCAGAAGGAAAGGTAGAAAAGGAAAGACATTATTCTACCTAACAGTTCCTCAGTGGTTAACTCACAGTGGAGTATTGATATGGTGTATGTGACAGCAGCTGGTGAAAGCAGGAGCAAGTCGGCAACCCACCAAATGTTCAGACTTTTATTATGGAAAATATAAATAATTTTCAACATTGTTGAAAATCAATAACACACTCGCTAGTCAACTAACACAGCTTGATTTGTGAGCCTGTTAACGATGTAAAGTAGTGTTATAGTTACAGTAACTAGGTAGTAGTGGGGATTACTCACCGAATCCTTTGCATGGCAATATTTTGGCTTGACTAGCGAGTGTGCCATTGATTTTCAACAACGTTGAACAGGCTCATTCTAATGCATGGAATGGAATTAGGAATGGTATCTAACCATTATGTTACATGCCATTCCTCATTCCATTCCATGCATTAGAATGAACCCATCCTCCAATGTCTACCTCCACCAGCCTACCCTGATCTCAGTATTCTATAATGCCTTTCCCTTCTATGTCCTGTCTCCTGCTGACTGATCTAAAAGCACAGGTGAAAGTGATATGGTGAGGGCCCAGCAGGTTATTAGGTAGTGTTGAGGTGATTTGGAATCACGCTTTCAGGATGAGCTAGTCCTGCCTGAAATATGGGAACTTAAGTGTCACCTTTGGTACTTGGGGATGACCTCTTGGTCTTATGGTAGACGCTTGAGTCTACCATGCAGGAGACCCGGGTTTGAATCCTGCCTTTCCCCACGTCATGCTGCTTTTACCCAGAGCAATAGATCAACTATCAACCACTATCAACAATTACAACTGTATTATTATAATGTATATATGAATTGAAACCTGAGAAATAGGATATCAGAGGGGAGAGCTCTTATTAAATGGTAAATGGACTGCACTTATATAGCGCCTTATTCCAAAGCACTTCACAAGGGCCTCTCATTCACCCATTCACACACCAATGGAGGCAAGCTACCATGGAAGGCACCGGTCCGCTCATTGGGAGCAATTTGGGGTTCAGTTTCTTTCCCAAGGACACCTTGACACATGGCCAGCCAGTGATCAAACCACAAACTCTACCTCCTGAGAGAGAACTCTACCTCCCGAGAGAGAACTCTACTTCCTGAGAGAGAACTCTACCTCCTGAGAGAGAACTCTACCTTCCGAGAGAGAACTCTACCTCCTGAGCCAGAGCTGCCCTTTGAGATGTATCCATCCACTAATTTCTCCTGCACCTCTTCCTTAGCGTCAGACAGTGACCCCAGGTACCATGGGAGCCCTCCATTGCAGCAGATCAAAACAACAGATAAATAACAGGAACACAGTGGACTATTAATCTTCAAATGGCCCGGGTATTTGATATATGGTATCAGGGAACTGAAGTGGTTGCAAGTGGAAATGTAATGAGTGGTGTGCAGAGGGTTTCGTCTTCATCATGCTAATGGAATGGAGCTGAAAGTGCTGGATGCAAACGGGACGGCAGATTTGATTAAGTCTGGCACGAAACAGGAAACAGACCATAACCAACCAAACAACCAGCAGGCGAACAATGACAATCAGCCGGAGAGCTTATAGGCTAACAAGACTTTCATAATCACTGGTTGACTTGCCTGGTTTTCATAGTTCCATGTCTTTTTTTCGAGATATTATATAAGACAACGTTGTCGTCGCTGGATATCTGTGTGACGCATTGTTTGGTCTGTATGCTGCACAGCCCTCTCCCTGCCCTGGTCTGTGGACAGCTATGACTCGGTGTTGACCTGAATAGACGTCTCCTGCTGTGCTCCACCTCATGTGGTGCAGCTGTATCCGGTATGTCAGTCAGTCCTACTGGTGGGGGGCCGTCCACAGACGCAGAGGTAGGCCCCAGACGTCAATAGAAGCCAACTGGTTGATTCCAAAAAGGACTGGTGTTTTTGTCAATGGGCGCCACTCACTGCTGTGGCTGGTGAAAACCCAGCGTGAGGACGCTGGGGATGTAAGCCGTACAGGGCTAATCAGCGATTGGTATAAGGATGGGCACTTCTGCACTTCTAGTTCTAATGCTAGCCTATTTAGGGTATTTTCACTGTGCATTGCTATGCGTATTTCGTTTTGTACTGGCGAATGACAGGGGTCTGTCTCAGGTTCAAAGGTGAATACTTTACTTATCACTGCAACCAGTCGAATTGGCTTTTCGATTCCTCTCGATCCTGTCAGTCAGCAGTACAGGGCCTGGTGGACGAGAAAAATGGAACAGGTTCCTGTGGAGAGAACTCCATATCTGGCCTTCCTGGAGGCACAGTTTTCCCGCTCTACTGGGCTGTATGTGTTTGTGTGTTTCATAGCTCGACCTGGCATGGCATGGCTTAGCTTGGGTAATTGGATTTGAACTAGATGTTCCCCTTCCAGCTGGCAGCGCTCAAACAGTGACCATTGCCTCCAATGCGACGCCACCCCTCGACCCTTAGGTGAAAGAGAGAGAGAGAGAGAGAGAGAGAGAGAGAGAGGGGATGAGTAACAGAGAGCTAGTGTCTCTATGTATGTGTGTTTGTTCGGTAGAAAAAGTGGGAGGGGTTGAGCAAGAGTGTGTTTTGTCAAGTGACAAAGGGGCAGTGTGTGTTTCTTAATAGGGAACCTCATTCAATACGATTGTTCCAAGATTGGGGGACTGAGAACAAGATTGAGTGAGAGAAAGAGACAGAGACCAAGATGAAGAAAATGTCAGAAAGAGAGAAAGAGGCTAAAAAGATTGAGCGATAGAAAGCTTACATTGGCTACAATATCTACAAATGAATACGTCCCACAGTCAAGATGGAGACAGTGGCAGAGACAGAGAGAGAGAGAGACAGAGGAAGAGTGAAATAAAGCTCAAAATGGCTACAAACTGTACTGATGAGTTCTGTCGACAGCTTGGGGACTTAAGGTTCATGACACTTGTAAACAGTCACGATTACTATTGATTCAGACACAGATTAGGAGCGGACTTATCACGAAGCACACTGACACACAGGGACATTACAACTTAAGGGCAATGGCTCCTAGTGGCATGAACTACTATTGTTAAGAGACATTCTCTTCACTGAAATGAACAACAATCATTCATAACTCTACAGGAAACCATTAGATTCAGAGTTAGATTCATTTGGAGAGTGTTAGCAATGCTAGAAACAGGATTTTTTATTTAACGATTGACCATTCATCAACTTCCGCCGCTTGGCTATGCTTGTACTGTATTGCAGAGAAATGCTGCATTGATCAGCTTTATTCTCCTTCTTATTGGCTAACACACTCTTTCTCTCAACAACTCATTCTACATCTCTGTTCTCTCGCCCTCTTCCTCCTCTTTAAAATTCTCTCCCTTTTCCCCCCAGTGTGCCCCCGCTAATATCCTGTTCTTTTATTTCTCTCCTCCTCCTCAGCCAATTCTCCTTCCCCCTTTTTTCTCTAATGTTACCCCTTCTACCCCTTTTTCTTGGCCTCCAGTCCCCCCTCCTCTTTTTGGCTCTCCTCCCTTTCACCTCTTCACCTCCTGCACCCCTCTCTTTCCTCTTCCCCCCTTCTCTCCCCTCTTTTGATGCATGTGTTGGCCGTGGCAGGAGGAGGTGGTTGAAGACCTAGCTAGCTGCATTAGATGTCTGCATTATTCATGTGCCCTGCAGTCTGTGTGAGTCTGGGTATTTTGCTGCCTGGGCGCAGGCGACAGGGCCTGGTGAAAGAGCTCTGTGTCTGGGACACAGGGCCTGGGGAAGGAGCTGCATGTAAGGGACATTGAGGAAGATCTGGCATGCAGTCCCAGTGAATAAGAAGCGTGAGCAAAGAAAAGCATCCAAGTGTTCATTTCTGTGGTTCCATTCGATGAGATGATAGACGTTTACTCAGTGCTTCTTCATTACACTATGCGCAAATATAGAGTTGTCCTTTTTTGTATATCTTATTTGCCAAGATCATTGGCACCATTTTCCCCTACTACAACGGGATTCACAGTGTGTCTCGCTTTTAAAAGGGTACACTTAGAACTGTTACTGAACTGAACTGGGTGATATGAAATTTTAATTCAGACAACCAGACAGAGCTAGAGTGCTTCTTCTTCACATCATCATGTGCTTTTCAGGCTGCAGCGCTTTCATAGGAGCAGGCAGCCTCAGGGTGGGGAGGGGAGGAGTGGCCTCTTTCACAAAATCACACTGCTTGGACTAGATTTGGCTTTCAACACATCTGCTTGCTTTACTTGACAAACAAAACAGGATCACTCTGAAAAAAACACTTGAGTAGAATATCTAATATCTTTAGGATTTATCATCATCACATTCGTTTTCATATAACAAAAAAGGTCTTTGTTTGTGGGATGAATTTTAGAAGCAGTGGCTTTAACAATTAATTTGTTCTTCTTCTGTTCTGCACAGGTAGCGATTCCAAATTCGGATTGGTCCTGATGATCACGAGGGCCCTCTTCCACTGCTTTTCGGCCAATCCCAATGGAGCTCCGTAACTGATGTCACAGAAGGCAAGAGGGATTTTTGGTTCGGAAGTCCAGAAGAGACAAGCCATACCACGGTGAGTGACAGCCGGAACCTTCTCTGAGAATCTGAATATTATGGTCTGTTCGGAAATATGTTTTTGCCTGGTCACATGACTTTTAATACAAAGTGACTTCCTTACAAACGCACCCAATGCTTTCTTGGTACAGCATAATCAGATTGTGATGTGCAGGTCCCATGGCATATGACAAATTGATGGAATATTTGAGAGAAGGAACTAGAGACAAAAGTTCAACACTTCACACTCATGCACCAAAGTGTTATCATGTATTATTTAAGTTAAAAAAGGAAAAGGTAGAAAGTAGGGCTGCTTTCAGTGAGTTAGGGTAGCAGTGACCAATCCCCCAGCAGTTGAGGTGCTCATGTATTTATGGATTGTGGCGGCATAGAGAAAGTGTCATCCAAGATGACTTCCTGACGCAAGGGTAAAGGGGGCAGAGAGAGAGAGAGAGAGAGAGATATTGAGAAGAGATTGTGTCTGTGTGTGTGTGTGTGTGTGTGTGTGTGTGTGTGTGTGAGAGAGAGAGAGAGAGCGAGAGAGAGAGAGAGATTGGTGTGAGTGTGTATGTGTGAGAGAGAGAGAGAGAGAGAGACGGAAAGAGAGAGAGAGAGGCTACACCTGAGTCAGCACTGACTGCAGCACTGATACACATACATTAAAGACACATCTGTGCTCACACACACACACACACACACACACACACACACACACACACGCACACACAAACACACAAATACAGGTGTATGACTATAAGTATACAGGTGTAAGACCCTAAGGCCCAATCCCGATTCCCTTTTCTACCCCTATGGCTCGTTTTCGAGTGTGACTCGATTTCAAGCCAAGGCCTTCGAACAGAGCCACAAGCCATAGGGGTTGAAATCTACCCCTATGAATTGGGACAGCCCTTCACGACGTCATCAGCAGTGGTTTAAATAGACGCGGTACGGGTGACGCGTTATGTTGCCGGCGAATTCTCACATCTCGCAATGCCTTCTTCAGCTGTGTTTATTTCTGTTGCGTGTGCTATAAGCATCTTTTTTAGTTTATTATCAACACACCTGAGAAATCATGGAAGAGGGACAACCCTTCAAGACTGATACGTCATCAGGAGTATCGTAGAAAAGCATTGACGCTCGCGACTCATTCACAACTTCATTTTTACGCTATCAATCGATCAAACAAGTAATAAAATAAAAAAGAACAATGCTTAATTATCAGACCATGACAGAATAACGGCGCTCTAACCTGTATGAAACCTGTGCTCCTACCCTGCCAGTCTGCACTGATTTAGGACAACAGTGCAACAACTTCGCGGCTGAACTTTAGTTAAATTTACGGCGTCATATACCATCAATGGGAAACATGGAAAAATGCATGACATACATATTTAATTTTATGACGTTCCGAAATCCGAAGTGACAGGAACGCTGGAGAAACAGCCGCTGTCCACTGCATTAATTAACTACATGTCCTTGATGAGTCTCCCGCTCACTGCCCTCCATCAAAAATGTCACATCCATCAATAATATTACATAATAACAACTGCTCGGATTAGATTGCGAGTTGTTTTGGTATGCCGCAATACAATTTATACCAATGGGGGGGGGGGGGAATTCGCGCCTATCATGCACATATCAGCCTGTGGATAGAAAACTTTAGATAGATAACTTTACATTAAATATGTCTACCATCATCCACTGTCAAACACCACAATTTATTTCATGATTGTACATCTCTGAAATGTTAATCGCGCACATTTCTATGGGTCAGTTGCCGGGGCAGAGGAACGAGTGAATGAGTGCTCCGATAGTCTAATGGAAGTGATCAGGCATAACAGCGATTTTTTTGTTATGCTTGTTATAAAGAAAAGGTCTATAATGCATTGTAATGACATTAAACTAACGTTTGATAGATAACTTTACATAAGTGTACCATCATCCGCTGTCAAACGCCACAGGTAATAATTGATTTATGATTGTACATCTCTGAAATGCTCGACTGTCATGCAGCCTGTAACGTTAGACACACAGCACATCGGCATAATAACGTTTTGTTGTTGTTGTGCTTGTTATAAAGAAAAGGTATATAATGCATTTAAATGAATGATACAACCCATTAATAATATTACATAATAACAACTGCTCGGGTTAGATTGCGGGTGCCGCTACATGGAAATAGGTAAAAATGCGCATCATGTACAAGTCAGCCGAACGTTTGACAGATAACTTTACATATGTGTACCATCATCCGCTGTCAAACGCCACAGGTAATAATTGATTTATGATTGTACATCTCTGAAATGCTCGACTGTCATGCAGCGTTGCGTTACTGTAACGTTAGACACAGCACCGACATAAAAGCGTTTTTTTTTTGGTTATGCTTGTTATAAATAAAAGGTCTATAATGCATTGTAATGACATTAAACTAAGATAATAAGATGGTTATCATAATTTTTAAAATCTTTATTAATAAGTAATTACAGAGAAAGTAAAATGACATTTCCGCATTGAATAGAGCGACATAAGATTTCTGTAGATGATTTGCAATGCATCCTGGAATCAAGGGGTAGCGTACCCCTATGGCTTCGAAGCTAGTCTGGTCCTGGAATCGCTCGAAACGAAGTCATAGTTAGCCCTCGAAATGAAGCCATGGCTCGATGAAATATGAATTGGGACAGCCCTCCCCCTAAACGTGAACGCGCAAATCAAGCCATAGGGGTGAAAACGAAGCCGTAGGGGTGAATTGGGATTGGCCCTAAGTCCAAACCTTCAGGGTAATTTCTCTATCAAGAACCTGATCAGGTTTGCAGTATTGTCTCTCAGAGATTGATTGAACAGACATCGATATGTGTGTCTCCTAAGCAACTATCCCCTTAGACGCGCAGCTAACTGTCAGAGACAAGCCACCCCACCCACATCAGTCCGGATCAATCTGGATCAACGGGGTGTCAGAGTAACAGGATGTCCAGGCCCTATCAGAAAGAGGGCGTAATCCTCTTA
>NC_137688.1:21737203-21834703 GCF_963989245.1 Nansenia antarctica
TTGAACTGAAACGTTCATCTCTGCCTTTTCTTCCCAGGGATCTGGAGGATTCTGTCACCATGACGATCCTCCGGCACATGACAGTGAGTGCAGTAAATGCATCCATTCATTCACTAACTAAATGAGTCATCAATTGTTATTACATTCTTGCTCAATGAAATGAGTGTGCAATGAGTGTGTGTTTAATGTGTGTGTGTTTGTCAGCAGGATTGTCTCTGTTAGCATTTGATTGTCAGTGCGTGTGCGTGTTGCATCTGCATGTGTGTGTGTGTGTGTGTGTGTGTTTTGAGGCTCATATAATGATGTGTGCACCTGTCTCTCAGGGTCCTAAGTCTTCCATCATGTCTGCGGAGAAGAGAGCCCGTCTGAGGAGAAACCCGATCAAAGTGCGCTTCGCAGAGGAAGTGGTCGTCAACGGTCACACTCAGGTCAGGGTCTCCCATTCACGATTTCATAAAAAAAAAAAGGGGCTTTTTTCGATTCCGAATGAATTCTTTTCGAGAAAAGGAAACACAGACAATTCGCCTTCTCTTTACCCCTTTATTCTCCTTTTCTTACTCCATTCTTCTCTGCCACATTATAAGTGTATATGTCCTCTCGTTCACCTGCAGGGAAACTCACTCCTCTTCCTGCCCAACGTGCTGAAGGTCTACCTGGAGAATGGACAGACCAAGGCCTTCAAGTTCGACAACAACACCACCGTCAAGGTACTGGGGACACACTCCGCTCGCTTCAGTTACAACCATCACTGGTGTCCACTCAACTCAAGTGTCACAGATAGAATTGATACCGTAGTGTGCTATTCCTGAGGGCTCTAAGGACTTCACACCGGAAGGAGAACTCACCTCATTCTCTACCGATGTGTAGCACCCGTCTCAGTGTTGATATACACTTCATGTGTATACGTCATATGCACGTCATGACTGGGTTTGAATTGAAAGGGTGTTTGATGAAGGTGTGCGTTGAAGGGGATGTGGGGTTGATGTGTCGTTCTATCCAGGACATCGTTCTGACGCTAAAGGACAAGTTGTCTATCCGCTGCATCGAGTACTTCGCCCTGGCCCTGGAGCAGCAGTACAGCATCACCAAGCTGCTGCTGCTGCATGAAGACGAGCTTATTCAGAAGGTAAGGATAACACACACACAGACACACACACACACACACAGACACATATACACACACACATATACACACACACATCCACAGACACACACATACACACATATACACAGACACAGACACACACACACACACACACACACACACACACACACATATATACACACACACATCCACAGACACACACATACACACATATACACAGACACAGCCACACACACACAGACACAGCCACACACACACACACACACACACACACACACACACACACTCACTCTCTCTCTCTGTCTCTCTCTATCTCTCTCTGTCTCGCTGTCTCTCTCACGCATCCACGCACGTACGCATGCACGCACACATGCACGCACACATGCACGCACACATGCACACACACACACACACACACACACACTCACACACACACACACACACACACACACAGAATAGTAATAATATTAACATTTTATCCCTGGTACCCTCATACAGTAGATGAGAGAGACGAGTTTACTAGATAATGTATTGTGTGTATAGTTTAGGTATATATATATATATATATCATATATATATAGAGATAGATATAGATATATCTACCCTCAAGGTATTACTTACTTACTTACGCCTATCGCTCCTTTTGGAGGAGCATAGGCCGTCGACAACAGTTCGCCAGGGTCCTCTGTCCTGTGCTTTGCTTTCCAGCTGTTTCCATGTTAGTCCACTCTGTGTGATGTCTGTCTCCAAGTCCCTGCGCCAGGTGTTCTTGGGCCGGCCTCTCTTCCTTTTGCCTTGGGGGTTCCATCTAAGGGCCTGTCTGGTGGTGCTGGTGTTTGGTTTGCGTAGTGTGTGGCCGATCCATCCCCACCTTCTTCTCTTGATTTGTTCTTCCACTGGTTGTTCGCCCGTTCTCTGCCAGAGATCGTTGTTACTGATGGTATCTGGTCAGTGGATGTTCAGGATCCGCCTCAGGCATCTGTTGATGAATGACTGCACTCTAGTCATTGTGATCTTGGTTGTCCTCCACGTCTCTGATCCGTATAGGAGTACTGGCTTGATGTTGGATTTGAAGAGTCTGATCTTTGTCCGCTGACTGATTACCTTGGAGCTCCAGATGTTCTTTAGTTGGATGTATGAGGCCCTTGCCTTGCTGATTCTTGCTCTGACATCTGCCTCCGTGCCACCCTTCTTGTCTATGATGCTACCTAGGTAGGTGAAGGATTCTACTTCCTCGAGTGCTGTTCCCTCCAGGTTTACTGGGTCTTTGTTGTTTGTGTTGATCTTTAGTATTTTGGTCTTTGCTTGGTGGATGTTGAGGCCTAGTTGTGTTGAGGTGTCTGCCTCTGTTGTCGACTGTGGGATAGTAGGGCAAGGTCGTCTGCGAAGTCTAGGTCGTCCAGTTGTGTTGTGAGTGTCCACTGGATCCCGTTTCTCCTCTGTGTCGTTGTGGTCTTCAATATCCAGTCGATGGCCAGGAGGAAGAGGAAGGGGGACAGTATACCGCCTTGCCTTACTCCGGTCTTCACTTGGAAGCTTCGTGTGAGCTGCCCGCTGTGTATGACTCTGCAGGTCATTCCTTCATAGGAGTGCCTCATGATGTTGACAAGCTTTTCTGGTATGCCGTAGTGTCGAAGCAATTTCCAGAGGGTGTTTCTGTGGAGACTGTCAAATGCCTTCTCGTAGTCTACAAAGTTGATGTATAATGGAGAGTTCCATTCCAATGATTGCTCAACTATGATTCGGAGGGTTGCAATCTGGTCTACACATGATCTATTGGGTCGGAAGCCTGCCTGCTGGTCTCTTAGCTGCGGATCCACCACTTTCTTTATTCGCTCGAGGAGGATTCTGTTGAAGATTTTTCCTGGCACTGATAAAAGCATGATTCCTCTGTAGTTGTGGCATTGGCTGAGGTCTCCTTTCTTAGGTATTTTGACCAAGTAGCCTTCTTTCCAATCTGTTGGCCCTTCCTCGGCAGGGATGTTGTCTGGTCTACCCTCAAGGTATCCTCAAGGTAAATGTGTGTGTGTTTGTGTGTGTGTGTGTGTGTGTGTGTGTGTGTGTGTGTGAATGACATCAGGTGGTGCAGAAGAAAGACTCCCATGACTACAGATGTCTGTTCAGGGTGTGCTTCATCCCTCGAGACCCTCTGGACCTGCTGCAGGACGACCCTTCAGCCTTTGAGTATCTCTTCCTCCAGGTGTGTAGATGTGTATATATATACGTACCTTCAGATGTGCATATCAGGGTTCTCCGTAGGGATTTTGAACAGCGTAGTACTAGACTGCATTGTCAAAACCCAACTCATTTATTTAGGTCAAAAGTACTGCTAAAATGCTAAGATCATCACTTTCACTTTCTCTTTAGTTTGGTGATGTTGTTGGCGATCAAAAATACAGTAGTTACTCATTACATAAAGATAAAGATAAAGATGTAATGTTGTAATGAAAGATAATGTACTTATATACTTAATATATAATTTGCCTTGAAATGTTTACATGGTGGCGCCACCAAGTTCACAGGGTGACGCAGTGCCACTCTTGGGGAGAACCCTGCATGTCCACACCTACAGTATATAATGCTATACCCTGACGGCTTTAAAGCGTATTCCACCTGTACTTACTGAAGTAAAACGCCTAGCCTAATAAATGTCAACGTTGTTGAAAATCAATGACACACTCGCTAGTCAAGCCGAAACATTGCAATGCAATGGATTAAAGTAATCCCACTACCGGTACTCTACACTAACTAGGTAGTAGTGGGGATTACTCACCGAATCCATTGCATTGCAATATCTTGGCTTGACTAGCGAGTGTGTCATTGATTTTCAACAACGTTGACATTTATTTATATTTTTCTGAATAAAGGTCTGAACATTTGGTCGGTTGTTCCTGCTTTCACCAGCTGCTGTCACATACCATACCTGTGCATATTCACCGGATCTATTCAAATAGTTTCTAAGGTGTGGTGATGAAGCTTGCCTTATATGCAGCCTTTGCATTTCTGAGGCTATTTCCATGCCCCTATTGTGCCTGACAAGGAAATCAAGCTTCAGACGATCATGTTTTTCACATGTCCTTGTAAATGAATACAGCTGGGAATGATGCAACGGGATTGCCAAAGATATGCCAGTATGATTTATTCTAGAGGAAGGAATATGTGCAACTTGTTTGTGTGTATATTATACTGTGTGTGTGTGCGTGTGTGCGTGTGCGTGTGCGTGTGTGTGTGTGTGTGTGTGTGTGTGTGTATGTGTGTGCGTGTGTGTGTGTGTGTGTGTGTGTGTGTCAGAGTGTTGGGGATGTGCTGCAGGAGCGGTTTGCAGTGGAGATGAAGTGCAACACTGCACTGCGCCTGGCTGCACTGCACATGCATGAGAGACTGGACAGCTGCGGGCAGACCAGAACCTCCATTAAGAGCATCACGTGAGTATCTCTCTCCACTCTCTCTACAGTCTACACGCACGCGCGCACACACGCACACGCACACACACACACACAGACACACACACACATCAGACACACACATTCGCACGCACACACGGACGCACACACACATACACGCACGCACACACGCACACACACCGACACCCAAAAATCTATAGCGAAACGTGAATCCAGGAAATTATTGAGATGAGGCAGTTTGTCAATATGTCTTTCTTTCATAAGACAGAGCAGCCTGTCCATACTGTCTACCTCTGCTGCGGCGACAATAAACTGGCAGCCAGATTAGTTTTCCCATTGTCGGGCCTGAACTTTTTCTGTGCAGTATGATTAAAGTGCAATTGAAAAGATGCTTGGCCTGGTAAAAGCTTAACTCATCATGATGCTAAACTAAGTTAGGCAAATCTCTTCAGTTGACATACCAACCCATGCACATGACAATGATGAATAATATTATTATTGTGTCTGTGTGCTTAGCCTTTGCGCACAGCGTGCTGTGGGAACTCCAAGGTAATCAAGGCATTCATGTTACAGCAGAGGTCAAGGGCCGACTATATCTAACCAATGTCGGTGGGCTAATGAAAGCACAATCATACCACAGGCGTTCCTTTGATGGAATGGACACTTATCGCATTACGCAACAGTTCAATTGCTTTGATCAATTGTTGCTTGGCAACAACCTAAATAAGAATGGTAATAGGCCATATGCACATCCAACACACACACACACACACACACACGCACACATGCATGCACATGCACACACACACACACACACACACACACACACACAACACACACACACACACACACACACACGCACATATGCATGCACACAAACAACACACACACACACACACACACACACACACCAATGCATTTGATTGATTGGATATGGTTGTTCCCTGTGGTGACTGTAACAGGAAGGAGTTTGGTCTGGACAGCTTCATCTCTCCTACGCTGCTCAGCAACATGAGGGAGAAGGACCTGAGGAAGGCCGTCAGCCACCACCTGAAGAAGATCCAGGCGCTGCTGGAGCCCCGGCAGAAGGTGACATGGGAATTAGGAAAGAGAGAGAGTGAGAAAGAAAGAAAAAGACAAAACTGAGAGAGTGTGATTGTGTGTGAGAGCCTGTCTCGTAGAAAACACTGTAGATTTACTTTGGGTGTGCAGCTCACAGTCTTGAAGTTGTTGTTGTTGCTGTTGTTCTGCTCTCTCTCTCTCTCTCCCTCTCTCTGTGTCTCTCTCACTCTCTTGTTCTCCCCCCTCTCTCTCCTAGGTGATCTCTTCCACTCAGGCTCGGCTGGCCTACCTTACCCAGCTGGGAGAGCTCATATCCTACGGGGGGCGTTCCTACACAGCCACCATGATGGTAAGTCCTGGGTGTGTGTCTTAAAGAACAAACAAAGCATATCATATTTTCTTCTCATATAATAATTCTCTTCACCATCTTAGAAACCTGCTGTCAGACTACATGTTTTGCCCTGCCCATTGTGGCCTCATATCCCCCCCCCCCCCCTCCTCTCCCCCCCCCCCCCCCCAGCTGCAGGACAGGGAGGCATTGGTGAGTCTGTTGGTGGGGGCTCGCTACGGGCTGAGTCAGGTGGTTAACCACAAGCTCAACATGGTGTCCACCCTGGTGGAGTTCAGCAGCATCAGCAGGGTGGAGCTGCTCTCTGAGTCCGACAGAGTCAGCCTGCTACGCATCTCACTGCACGACATCAAGGTAGGAGCCTCGGTAGTGGAGAGACACACGGACAGATACACAGACACAGACAGACAGACACAGACACAGACACAGACACAGACACACACACACACACACACACACACACACACACACAAACACACACACTAACAGTTTTTTACTTCCTCTTTTCCTCCTTCTATCCTTCTTGCCTCTCCTCTACCCCACCTCTCTCTTCCTCTCTCCCCTGTTCTCTCTCTCTCTCTCCAGCCATTTGCCTTACTGATGGACTCACTGGCAGCCAAAGACCTGGCGTGTCTTTTGGGGGGCTATTGCAAGCTCCTGGTGGACCCCAACGTCAACGTCTTCCGACTGGGGCGCCCCAAAGTCAGGGTGCATAGGATCCCCACAGAGGAAGGTGTGTGTGGGAAGTTCGCCGTAATAGAGGGAGTTTGCTATGAATCGCTGACAAGTGAGCAAAAATGTCAAACTATAACACACTTTTGGTCATTGATATACTATTTATAGTCACTGATACAATGATATCGTGGATATCATGTATTATTGGGATATCAGCCAGTATGGATAGAGATACAAATCATTCACTCATGTATGTCCCCTGGCACCTCCCCCTCTGGCAAGGAAACCCTGTTTGTTTTTCTCCCATCCAGTCATTCATTTCATGACTTTCATTGCTTAGTAGGTGATTCACTGAAATCCTTAAAAACCTTGCTGGTGTGTGTGTGTGCATGCATGCGTGCGTGCATGTGTGTGGCTGTGTGTGTGCGCACGTGTGTGTTGTTTTTAAACCCCTAGGCTACGTGTCCCGCTGCTGTAGTGACTCCGACGACACCTCAGATGAGGACTACCCCGCGGAGCCACCGCACAGCGTCCGCAAACGCCCAGCACCAGCCAGCAAAGAGAGGGAGGGGCGTCGGAGAGAACAGGAGCACGGGAGAGGAGAGGAACGAGGGAAAGAGAGAGCTGAGAAAGTAGAGAAACAGGAAGTGAGGATAATTGTGACCGCAGAGGAGGGAGAGAACGAGGGAGAAGAGGAAAGAAACCAGGTAGGAGTAGGAAGTCGACCTAAAGCCAGCGTAGGGGAACAAGAAGTGACATTGGACACAAACTGGTACCACTCCGACCCACGGGTCAACAGCAGCTTCTCCAGTCTCTCCAGCGGCTCTCTCAGCGCTGCCCTGGAGGAGAGCAACGTCGCAGCCAGAGGGGACCCAGCCAAAGCCTCATCTCGCCTGGACGCTCTCCGGGACGAGAGCCAGGGCCTGCGCTCACTGCACCCAGTCGAGGTCCACCCGACCCTGGACGTGCACCACCCGTACCTCCTGGAGGTGACTCCATCGTCTCCACCGTGCCAGAGGGAGGCCACCACAGCCAGCAACCAGGCACTGGCCCCCGTGCGGCCCACCAACCTAAGTTACCGCAGCAATGACAACTCCTGCCTGTGCTTCGCTGAGCTCTCCCAGGCGGACTTCCTCCCCAGCCCGCCAGAGGCCACCAGTGATGAGGAGGAGAGGGAGGAGGAAGAGGAGGACGAGGAGGAAGAGGAGGAAGAGCTCCGGCGCATTTCGAAGATACCCAGTCTGATGGACTTACGCCTCGTCGACAGCACTCCATTGCCCAACTGCAGCGGGCCGAATCTCCGAGTCCCCAGAATCCCCAGCCACACCTCCTGTGAAAAGAGAGGGGCTCCTAACCCCGCACGTTACTCCATGGAGGAGGAGGGGCTTTTCCTAACGCCGTCCCCCAACATCAGACCACCTCTCACTGTTAGGGAGAGTGCTTCAGAATCAGAGGATGAGTTCTTTGATGCACAGGAGCGGTTCACTCCTCCAGTTCCAGATGTTCCAGGTGGGTTTTTTGCAAGGACTGTTTTCTGCCCTTTTTAGCTGTTGAAATAAGATAAGATAAGGTTTTGAAATGATTGTTGTCACTCCTTTAACCCCCTCTTTTTTTATGTTTTTCTTTCTTTCTTTCTTTCTCGCTTTCTTTCTTTCTCTTTCTCCTCCTATCTGTGTTTCTCTGTGTTTCTCTTTCTCTCACAGAACATAGTTCTGATGGCGCTGATAGGAGACACACAAACCGCTTGAGTGGCACATGGACTGCTAATGGATTGCCATCCGTGCCAGAGATGGAGTCTCCCTCCCCCCCTGTGATCAAGAGACATCCCCCCTTGGAAGACAAGAAAGAGCCAACGAGCCAATCAGCCCCACAGGCCCTTTCGAACCTGTACCCCAACTCCCAGCCAGTCTCTCAGAGATTGGAAGCTAAGGCGAAACCTCCACCGCTGGCGCCCAAACCCCAACTGGCCCCCAAACCTCAGATCATCCCCCCCAGATCTCCCCAGCGTGGGGGTCCGTATGCCCACTGCAACGGGGATGCTTCAGGTGGGCACGCAGGCCGTCTGTCCTCGGAGCTCCTGGAGATGGAGCCAGACACCATGGAGTTCAAATCTGTCACCTCAGGGGCGGGGGGGCCTCCTCTGTCCTCCCCCCTCATCACGGCTGTACGGCGCAGCCAACAACCCCCAAACACCCCACAGAGTCGGGAGAACGGGCCCAGACAAGAAAACGGGCCTAAACAGGAGAATGGATCTCACCATGTGCTTCCTAGAGACAGTGTTCACGTGACTGCTGACAAGCTAACACCCAAGGGTGACACAAAAACAAACAGGGTTTCCTTGTCCAAGGAGGAGGTCCTGGGGGGCATAAATGGGGGTGTGGTGAAACCCCCGAAAAAGAAACCAAGCTTGCCCCCCATTTCATGCTCCACTACAGGAGCGGAGACTAAGTTAGGCCTAGCCACCCCTCCCCCCGTCTTGCCAAAACCCACCTCCCCTTTCTACCCTTTATCAGTCCCCAGCAGCACCCCTGTGTCACCTAAAGATGCCTTGGGCACTGCCAAGAGGGTCCCGAAAGAGGGGGTGTCTCCCCCGAATGGTCTCCACCCCTGGGGCAGTCGGAACGGGAGCGTCCAGGCAGGGAGGAGGGTCTCTCTGAGTCACGAGAACCTGTCGCCCAAAAACACAGACGCCCCAGTTTGCCTCACCACCTCCCTGACCTCCACGTCCTCTAAAGGGGTAGCGGGAGGCCCAGAGGGCAAGTCTGGGTCGGGGTCAGACCTGAGAGTCAGCTCCTCCAGCCTGGGGGGTCGTCTGCCCACCTCTGCCCTGCGCGGGAGAATCCAGGCTCTGCCCTGGTACATGACCCGCTCCCAAGAGATCCTGGGCACTCTGGACTACCCCTCCACCAGCTCCATCAATGGAGACACGTCCGGCTTTGGGTCCGGTCTGTCAGTGGCCAGTGGAACCTCTGAGGCGGGCAAGGCCCCCACTAAGGAGGCAGAGGCTGCGGAGTCCAGGGGGAACAAAGGGAAAGGTAATGTATTGGAGGACGGCGCTGCAGTCGTCATAGCAACCATAAAAGAGGCCCAGGATGTGACCTCACGTATGAAGGGGCCCAATGGCGCCAACGGGTCACACTCCAACCTGTCCCCAAGAGAAAACGGGTCCCACGGCTGCAGCGTCTCTGATCCCTACGGGCATTTAGGGTCCTGCAAGTCGGAGCAGCCCCAGTCCCGGCCCCACTCAGCGGTAGGGTTGGGGGGCGTCTGTAGCTTGCCCCCGGAGGGGGACTCCCCGTGCTCCTCTCTGGAACACACCCCTCCCCAGCCCCACCAGGAGGCCTGCGGCTGCCGCACCGTCTACGCCAACTGCTTCAGCGGCGACGCCGAGGACGGCTGCGGCTTCGACGAGGAGCTCACCATCTACGAGTTCTCCCGCCGCACGCGGCCCAAGCCTGCCCGGCCCACTCCCGTCCCCTCCCCAACCTCCTCCTCTCCCTCCCCCAACATCCTGTCCCTGCTGAGGGACACCCCCCGGCCCCTCTCCGGCCTCTCCACCGCCTCCTCAGAGCTCAGCCCCCTCCTCACCCGCCCTGTCTCCCCCACTCCCCCCATCGGGGGCTCCCTGCTCTCCCTGACCAACAAGCGCTACGGGGGTCTGAAGGGGGGCTTCGCCTCCCTGCGTCAGGACATTGACCAGCTCTTACTGGTCCTGGTGAGGAGCGAAGCTGGACCACCACCACCATCATCATCCTCATCAGAGCCCACCAAAACAGATATCGGCAGAGAGGGGGACAGAGACTCCAACCAATCAAAAAAGGACAATGGAGAAGAGAAGGGACACGACCCTTTGAGTCAACGCGGGGGCCGAGAGGAGGAGGAGGGGCGGGTCTGCGGAGGGGCGGGTCCCGTGCTCCTGACGGAGGCGGAGCGGGGGTTACTCCAGGCGGAGGCCAGGCGCCTGGCGTCGGGGTGCCAGCGCGCCACCCGTGTAGGCTGGGCTCCCGACGAGGCGCTGCGTTCCTTATCCAACAGCTTCAGCGCCCTCGTGCAGCTCTCCGCCGCCTGCCTGCGGACACACCCCTGCCCCCCCCTGCACCCCTGCCCCGGCTGTGACTTGTGCCGAAACAGGGGCCCCCTCTGTAAAGACGACGATGACACCCAGGAGGAGGCCCTGGAGAAGCTGAAAGAGATTGTGTCGCTGTACCGGGAGTTTGTTGGGGCTGTGGAGACAGCTGGAGCCGGGGTCGGGCCCGGGGGTGGGGGTGGGACTGGACAGGGGCAAGGAGAGGGGGAGGGAGTGAGGATGTTAGCCAAACGCTGCACAGTGCTCATCTCTTCCGTCTTCGCGCTCACGCAGCTGTTTCGGACGCGCTCGCCAGACTCCTCGGAGCCACCGGGTCATGTACCTCTCAACTTTTGACCTCTCAACTTTTATTCCCCTGCTCACCTAGACTTGGTGAGATACAGTAAGGGGGAGGACATGTTTATAGACGGGAGGAGGATGAAGAAAGGGCTGTTGATGTGATTCTTTAGCACAGAGGGATCTGGTGTGTACCCCTACATTCACGCTTGTACAGTAAGTGCCATGCACACCACAGCACACTTATACAGATACAGATCACACAGACACACAGACACACAGACACACACACACACACACACAAACACACACACACCAAAACACCCCTAAATGAAGAGGAGAACTTCCACTCATATTGACTGCCATTGCTAGGCCTCCTGATGGACTCACCAGGACTATGCATCTGTACATAGGTATTTTATAACTATCTTATAACTATCTTATTTTATTATATGTATGTATGAATTACCTATGTATGTATTTATGTATTTATTTTTACGATGTTTGCACCATGCTCTGGTGGAAGACCTTATGGTTGTCACTGGGTTTTTGTTTTTGTCATGTGTGGTTTTCTATCTCCCTCCCTCTTGACTGCTGTTGGCTGAGACAGTATTATTTGATCTTTTGCTACTTTAATGATTCCATGGATCCAGTTAAAGTTGCAATCTGTACCTTTCATTTTCTTTGTGGCAACAAAACACAGTGTTACATTTGGAAGAACACCCCCTCAGTATACAAACAAGGGATGGTGAAACACTTTTGACCGGGAAATGAAAGTTATAGCTTGCATCATTAAGAAAAGAAAATAACCTTTACGTTATAACTTAACGTTACCTTACGTGTAAACGTAAACCTATTTATTTGTGTTTTGTTCCCGGCTTCTGACTGACTAATTGTGTATGAATGCTTGAAATGAGAAAACCCTGTAATAACCCAAATGCTTATGCAGTAATATACAGTACGGCAACTCTCAATCCAAAGGATACATATATTTTTCTGGGGTGGGTTGCGTGGGTGGGGGCTGTAGGGAAAAGGAAGTCATCTGTTATTTTGTACAACGTTTTTGAGGCTGACTGTTAAAATAGATGTAGCAACTATCCAAAGTCATGTGACACTGAGCCACGGTTTTACTACTATTCTGTTACTGTTACTTACCCATGATTTATTCTGACGGCTGACTGACTGACTGATGATGTTTGTGTCAGAGCTGTAGATATACATGTATATCTATGTTTGTGTGTTTGTTTGATTGATTCTACCTGAAACTTAGTTTATGGCTATGCAAACATAACCACTTCTCCCACATATCATTATCTAGTTATGTTGTGTTAACATTAAAATTAACAATAACTGCATATGTTTTATGGTCATAGTTACTGGAAAATATCGAAGGCTTTCCCCTGGAAATGAGGGGCCTACGGTCAGCTAGAGTTGGATTACGATTGCGTTCAGGATTGCAATGTTCTGCAGCGTTTCATGCCATTGAATACAACACATCTCAACATCAAGCCTACTGTGTTGTAGGTAGATGCAGAGCTGCGTTGTGACTCAATACTGTTCACACAACTCAATGGTCACACATGCTCTATGCGCAAACATGCAATCAGAGTATTGATTAAATAAAATAGTGTTTTGTCTTTTGTTTACATTTACATTTTAGACATTTAACAGTTTGATGGGAAACTGATATTTTGTTGTAACTGTCATTTCACTTGTGTTTAAGCTCAGCACAGAAATATAATGTAGCATCAAATTCAAACATATTCTTACATAGACTTTTTCCTTTGGGCAGATTCAGTGATTGTCCGGCTGTCTCGATCAGTGGAGGCTGGAGAAGATAGAAATTAGAGGACAGGCCCATTGTAGTGCATGGAATGGAATGAGGAATGTTTGATACCATTCCTCATTCCATTACATGCATTAGAATGAGCCCGTCCTCCGATTTCTACCTACACCTGCCTCCCCTGATCTCGATGTCTTGGCTTATTCACTAATAGGCTCATCCACTTGGTTTAATACCATCTCATTACCTTAATTAGTTAAATCCATTAGATCTGGAGGGACTTAACCCAACGTGCCAACAATGGGATGATGATGTCATGGTGATGCCAGTTGTCCATTAACTCAGACAAGAATGGTAGTATGGAGCTGTGGAGGAGGACTAGGGCCAGGTTGTAATATCTCTGGCTGAAGCCAATTTTACAAGTGTTGCTTGTGACCCTCCCATAAGCATTCTTCCTATTGTCATGATGTTGACTGTTGTAGCATGATGGCCACAGAACAAGACCACACACACACACACACACACACACTCACCTCTGTCTAGACAGGAGGTTGTAAAATGTAACAGTTCTGATCTAAACATTCTGTATAATGTTCATGCACTGTCCACTCTGCACTGATGACTGGGAGACATTCCTCACTAGATTGTAAATGCAGCAGAATAAACAACAAGAAATGGCGTGTATGATCAATAGACTTCCCTGAAGCCTTGAAAATACATGGAGGGACAATAGATGCATTACTTTTCTATGCCAATCATGAATGACATTGATATCAATAAAAGTATTGTTTGGAAATAAATATAATGTAGTGTGACCTCATGTTTTGGCTGTTTGGACTTGTTAGGACCTGTTTGGACTGTTTGGACTTGGCTGCATGCATCAGTGGTGGTTTAAAAGCTTCGTTCTTAGTTTTCACTGTGATTTGAGAACAGGGATTTTGACCAGACGGTGAACCCAGGAGTACATTATTTGAAGAGTAGCTCAGTGTGTGGGGCTTTTCCAAATACTGGGCTTCAGTCCATCCTCCGCTCATCACTTCCATAGTCATTACTTCCCTAAAAGGACTAGATAGGAGAAAGCCACATGGTGGAAAGTCTACACTGGAACACCCAGTAGGTTTCTCATTACCACTCTTATCTATCATTCTCAATGTGATTAGAAGGGTCCTTTAAGTAACAGGAATTTCATGAATATTTAGCAAAGCACCCATTTGAACTGCACTCGGAAGCTTACTGTCAACCACAATTCATCTCCCTCTGATCTAAAGTCCCATGTCAGACTGCCCTTAATCTGATCATTATCCTCGCTGTCTGATTTCCTAAACCAGACACCACTAGTCCACCACTGGCCTGCCTGGGCACACTTAGCTGGACCGTAGCTGTTGAACATTATTGGCACTGAAACCACAACCATAACATAAGTGTGTTTAGGACCCACCCTTTATTGTATTCAGAGAGTTACCTGTAAGCTTAGATAAACACATGTAGATATACAACATTTTTGGAGCATGTTTGGGGAATAACATAGTCAGCAGAATGAGTCTCTCAGATGGAGGGTTACTGCCATGGAGAATACAATGGTAATGATGACTCACCCAAATAATGACTCACACAGGCAGTTTAAGAAGCAATTCACCTTTATAAAACATACAGGCGTCTTCTTATAAAAATATAAACTATTACCAAATCATTCATTTCAAATTCAAATCATTAAATTAAAATGTCACGTACTATCATGAGTGAACTGCTTTCATTTAGACTGTTACAACCATATTCTCAGATGGACAAAAATAATGCTCTTTCAGTCATTGGACATGTTTACATTTTCACTTTCAACATCTTGCCACTTGATTAGTGCAATGTTAACATGATATCTGTGTTTAATTCAGGTGATCTGCAATTAATTTAGAAATTAATCATTTCCTCTTTTTCTCCTGCAACAAAATAGAGTTGTTCCCTCAAAGAAAGAAAAAAACCTGGAAGATTGTACTGACATTGTAAGTTAAATTCCACATTAGAACAAGATAACACAAATAAACAGCACAGGGGCAAATGCTGCTTTATAATGCCACACTTTACATTAACCCGTCCATTCGTCTGATCTCATTCCCTATCTTTTTCTTTCATCAACATTACATTTTCCTCGCTCTCATTCTCACCACTGCCTCTCTCTCGTCTCATCTCCCTAGAAGCATGCCTTCTCTATGTGGCCTGTCAGATCCGAGGTGAGGATCTGCATGGAGACTGCCTCTACTCAAGCTTGAAATCTGGGCCCATTATGTCACCAGAGGTTATGGGCAGAGAGGATAGCTAGCGTGCAGCAGTCAACAAGGAGAGCCAGCAGGAAACTGTAGAGAGAGAGAGATAGATATGGAGGCCTGAGATGTGTTAGTGTAAATGAAGGGCTTCAGAGAGTGAAAGTCTAAATTGATAGGGGGAAATGTTTATTTTCCTAATTTGTTGGTGTGCGTGTATATATATATATTATTATTTTTGGCCACATCTCATGGTTTCCTTTCATGTTGTCATCTACTCCAGGGAAGAGACAGGTTATGGGCATTACATTTTTCTTAACACTCAAACCGATGGGGACTTTAAAGACACACCACAATCAGCACTTCAGGAGTAAGCTAACACACAAGATGTTTGACAAAATGTCAACATTTGCTTTGATTGGCATTGGTGAATCATGACTGAATGCAGAAACGGATTACAAAAAATAGCACTTCCCTAATCCAGTTCCCCTTGTGCCTCTGGGTATACTGATAGTTAATTTCTAGTCATCTTTCAAGTAATACAGGACCAACACCTGCTTACAGATACAATGCAGAGGGTATTATCAGTGCATGAAGATAATACATAGAGAAATCAGTTGGCCAACAATCAGTACACCAGAGTTCACCTGAGGACCTAGGTCGGGTTGGACAAACAGATATAATCAATGTTCAGATCGATTCAATCAATAATCAATACAATGAAAAGTTTTATAGAGGCGTTCTTGGTCACTCTAAAAAGACTTACCCCCATGAAAACAACTTTAGACACCTGTACCACAGCGTACTACACCGGGAAAGGTGCCTACAACACAGATGTGTGATTCAATTTCAATAAGTCGAAAATGTATTGAAAATATCAAATCACTTTTGCATGAGGCCTTTTAAAATTCAGTGACTGAATTTCTCCTCAGCAGAACTGGCTTGAATTACTAAGTGACAATGTGGCCATTTTGATTGGACCCTGACATCAGTTTTGTCTGTGTGTGCTTCCCATTTCAATACTGTGACCAACACATCACAATGGCAGGAAAGTCATCTCACACTGACCGCTGGTCCCTCCTGTCGGTACTGCAACATCCACCTTTCAGTTACTAAACAAACAGAAAGAACACCATTTGTGATCATACCCGTCCCATAAAACACGTCTATTTTTTATTATTTTTTAAACCTGCATCCCTTCTCCACTCCCCCGGCCCCTGCTGCCCCCCAAATGTCATATAACCTTAAGCAGTAGCTCGTAGGTGGCATTGATGATACCCCAGGAGAGTAGCGAGCGGTGAAAGTTGAGTTGTGCCCCCCGGAACAACATGGCAACACTGCCCCCCCTCTCCCTCCACACTGTTAGCAGCACCTCGCTGCAGGGGCGGAACGCGCCCCCCACCTGCGACTGCGCTCGCGACTTCACCACGTTCAGGGGGTAGAACATGATGCCCAGGCCCGCCCCGAGGACCCCTCCGCAGACAAAGTCGTTGACCAGATGGCCTGCCCAGCTGGTGGCTTCCGGGAGCTGCTCTTTGATGGGCCCACGGAGCCCGAAGAAGAGCACGTTACTGGGCCCGTTCCTCAGCAGCACCGGCACCAGGCCCCGGTAACACTCCCTCAGCCCGTACTCGCTCAGAAGCGTCCGGAAGGTGTGGGCCGTGTTGTGGAAGCGGCCGTGGTGCCGGTGATCCTGCAGGAGAGTCTGCACACGCTCAAACGGCGTGAGGGCGGCCTCGGCCGTTCCCGCGAGTGCCGCCGCGAAGCTCCGCGTCACCAGCTCCGGGGCGCCACTCCCACCGGCTTGATCCAGTAAGACCCGGGAGAAGTCCTCGTACAGGCCGAACATGATGGCCACTGTGGTAGTCTTCTGGAGCAGCGGCGGCAACAGCCCTCGGTAGAGGTTCCTCAGGCCGTCCCTCTGGAGCTGCCGGACGGCCTCACCCACCCGCACGCCGTGGAGCTGCTGGCGGAACAAAACCTTTTGGATGGGGAACGTCACCACGATGTTGGTGAAGGCTGCGGCCGAACCGCACACATAGTGCTTCCCCCGAGACCCCAGCAACGCAGCCAGACCCCCAGCTGGCAGCAGGGAGCCCCCGCCATTACCCAATGCCCCCTGGGCCTGTGGCGTCCGGACCGACTCAGGTTCCATGGTAGAAACAGCCATGGGAGGTGAGACGCACCCACACCTACGCCATCACGACCAGGAGACAACCTCTGGTATGGTTTTCACCCTGTAAGTAAGGAAAAACAAGATATGATTGATAATTGCCAATATCGCTTACTTATAATGTAACAAATGGCTCACTGGTATTCCAGTCTACAGATACACCCACGTGCATTGTTGAGAATGGTTTTGTGGAGGAAGGGTGTAGCCAGAAAGCTGGGTGTGCTGGACTGGGAGAGGACAGCAGTTATGCCAAATGATTACATAACAAAGTGACAACCAAGGTGAAAATGCAACAATGATCTTGTGTAATTTGGCAAAGCATTTTCCCATAATTCAGGTTACAGCTATGATAACAGGTATCTCATCTCATTATTTAAACACTGTAGATGACACTCATTATAAAGCTTTTGTCATTTTCCTGATATAATTCAAAACCAGGTAGGTTTCTACTTCCACTGAAACCGGCCAGAAACACTCAACCTGCCAGCATTACCAACGCACTGATAAAAATAAGGCTGTTATATAACTGCTGAGTCTCATGTGCCAGGGGGTCAGAGTTGACAGAGAGGCTGTCACTCAAGAACTTGACTAAAGCATACAGGGTAGGGTGCCAACCTGGAATGAAAAACGCACCAACAAAAAATATGTTGATCTCATAGCAACCCAAGGTCGAAACTGACTTTTACACCAAGGGCCTTTACATATAGCAAGTTGAACTGTTTTCTAAATATAAATAGATGGAGGAGCAGGTGGTGGTGCAATCATATAGTTCTTTATCGATGGTGGAATCATATAGTTCTCTATCCATGGTACAATCATATAGTTCTCTATCGATGGTACAATCATATAGTTCTCTGTCGATGGTACAATCATATAGTTCTCTGTCGATGGTGGAATCATATAGTTCTCTATCGATGGTACAATCATATAGTTCTCTGTCGATGGTACAATCATATAGTTCTCTGTCGATGGTACAATCATATAGTTCTCTGTCGATGGTACAATCATATAGTTCTCTGTCGATGGTACAATCATATAGTTCTCTGTCCATGGTGGAATCATATAGTTCTCTGTCGATGGTACAATCATATAGTTCTCTGTCGATGGTGGAACTCTACTAGGATCATTAGAGGTCAGACAGTCGTAACAGCACGCTCTTGCACACTGCCACAAAATGACCCAGTGAGTCCCTAGTTCATTTCTTAACATAACGCCAAGGTGGTTCATCTTATATGACATGATGAGGGTATTTCAAACTCATTACACTTTAGTGTCAAATCTGCTTGCCACTTGTGTACACTACAGTGACTGTGTCAAAATGAGATTTGGCAACGCCTTAGGAGCTATAGCCTACTAGTAATAAGTTAGCAAGCTAATGGTGTCTCTCTGTGGAGTTTCTAATAAGCTCGTGACATCTACCTAGCCAAGCAAAACATCCCATCTTTATCCTATCAATAAAAAAATTAAACATGATTTCGGCCAGTGCAAAGAAATCCAACCATTCTAGCTTCAAATCCCTACATAGCTAACGTGAAGCAGGAAGAGCTAGCTAGCCAGTATCATGCAGGCCACTGCACTGTTAACTAGAAGCCACCTCTGCTACTAGCTAGCTAAGTGTAGCATTGACTGCGAGTGTCATTGGGGCCCTAACATACATAACATTAAGCTATCACAAATGCAACGTTACTAAATCAATTTCGACTGAATATCAACAATTGCTGAAAATGTAGACCAGAGCAATGACACGGATTACTGGATAGTGTCAAGCTAAAGCTAGCATTACGTTAGCGATCAAAGCCAGACAACCAGACTGGCTTCGAGTTGCTTTCTGACCGGTGACTGTTTGGTTTGGCAGTGGACGCCGAGAGAGGGCATGCTCAAGACCAACAGCTGATGGGGGGGGAAACGTCAAAAAATAATAATAATTAGAAAGCACAACAATGACACGTTTCAGGAGTAGCTACCGTCCTTAGCGTGTATGTCAAACTCTATTCGCCGTTACCTCCAAACTTTGCTTGCTTGCTTGTGCCTCGGAGCCACGAAGAACCGAATAGCTATCGGAACGGGAAAGAGTCGTTCGGGAAAGAGTCGCCGTCTGTCGTTAGCAGATCGGTGAGCAGGTGACAGCGGCACAGCCAATAGAGATGCAGGTGATAGTGGCACAGCCAATAGAGATGCAGGTGACAGTGGCACAGCCAATAGAGATGCAGATAGCGGACATGCCCTTCTGTCACTGTATGATGAAGTGCACGGTCCTAAATCCTTGATGTCTGGCGTGGCAACATGAATGATCTCCATAACATCTAAGATAGAATATATCAGATGCATAATAATGTCATGCACAGAGATAAATGGTAAATGGTAAATGGACTGACTTATATAGCGCCTTATTACAAAGCGCTTTACAAAGGCCTCTCATTCACCCATTCACACACACATTCACACACCAATGGCGGCGAGCTGCCATGCAAGGCGCCGTCCCGCTCACTGGGAGCAATTTGGGGTTCAGTGTCTTGCCCAAGGACACTTCGACATGTGGCCAGCCGGGGCTCGAACCGCCGATCTGCCAACCTTGTGATCATTAGACGTCGACTCTACCTCCTGAGCCACAGCCGCCCCAGATCATACTTGAAACGTGAAAAAGTACATTTAGGTCAGATTCATTTAAACATTAGTATATTATTGTAATTCACAAAACATTGTGCATTTAAAAACACCATAGGGGTTACATAATGCTGCCAGAGGAGATTTTTTATATTTAATATTATCTTTGACGATGCCATGCATGTCTGGTTGTGTGGTTGGCATACATTTTCTGGGTGCAATATTCATCTTTGCATTTGGGTGGCAGCATTGCATTAGAAAGAGGAACTTTTGTCCCATACTTTTAGAAACCACTGAAGAAGTTTGATGTGACGTTAGATAATGGGCGACTGAAAGTAATGATGTCATCATAAGGTTCCCGTTAAGCGGAGCGGTAAACAAATGTCATAATTCTCAGATTAGCTAGAACATTCAGGTTATGTACCCCACTGGATTTGTCTAAGCCAAGCAACATATAAAACATTAATTGTAACGTGAATCATCTGTAATAAGATTAAGTAATTAAACGCTTTCTTCAAATTCTGTTAGATCAGTATTATAGCTGCCTGTTTAGCAATGCTTTAGCCGTTACACAAATGGAAAGTGTGATATCCTGACAGCCTTAGTTACTTGTCGGATTTGACATTTTGTGCGACCAAATATGTCTGCACAAAAAGACTGCGACTTCTTAGTAAAAAGGGCACGGGAACTTGTCTCCGATGACCCATGCGCAGCCAAAGCTTGGCTGATAACCGCTCGAACCCTCTACCCTACTGACTTCAACATACAGGTAACTGACGTTTGGATGTGTGATAAAAGACTGACCACTGGTTCCAAAGAGGCACATATTTTGTCGATAAATACGTGCAGCTGGGTCATTTTTTTTTATACGGTGCCATTTGGACTTCATAACTTGTGAAAAATAAATTGTTGATTTATCTATATTTTAATGTTCTATTATATAAAGGACATATCTAGCTTGCTGAAAAACATAGTGGTCGAGCTCAGGCACCTACATTTTATTTTATTTAGAATACCCTCTGTAGTTGAATAGGGCGAGTGTCTCCAGAACATAGTGGACACATAACAGGGTGGACACTAACAGGGTGGACATTTTGAGTTAAAGTTAGCCTTTAGCCTGCCTGTGTTAGCATAATGCCTAGAATGACCATTAATACTTGATGAGGAATCTAATTTGCACTAAATACTTTTTTTTTTGAAATTATTCAATTTGATTGATCTCCTCAATATTTAGGCATAACAGGGTGGACACGTTATGGTCAACCACATTAAACTCACTGGATAAAAACATAAAAATCAGATGGTAAAAGAGGTAGAAAATCACACAGCTTACAACATTTGAAATCCCCTCCACTGATGTGATGTCACCTCATGAGAGTGATGTGATTGAGAAATATGGTTTTCTTTTAAAAAGGACATTAACACAGCATAACAGGGTGGACAGTGATCGCAGGGACAAGCAAAACCTTCATTTTTTGTACATTTTTTTTTTTAAATGGATAAAAACGATATTTGATTTCAATAGATATTGATCAGGAAAATGAAATAATAATAACATATTTGGAAATGTATATGTTTTTAATAGTTATTTTTTGGATTGAAGTTGAATGAACAACACTGGGGACATCCCAAATCCCATGCAAAATCTAATTTACATCTTTAACCAAAGCTTTTAAAATGTAGAAAACAACAACTTAGAAGCCCATATAATTGTATTCATAATAAGTAACAATTGACTATACATGAAAAACCTAATGGAATTAGTATTTGTCCAAATTTAGACAAATTACAACATGATTTAGTACTGGGGACGGAAAAGGCACCGTATAAAAAAAATGACCCAGCTACGACCTCACTGGTGGCTGAGTGCCTGTGCACTATCTTCACGTTGTTGTTGTTGTTGTTGTTGTTTACCAGTATGAAATGTACACAATCGAGCGAAACGCGGAGAGGACGGCTTCAGCGGGCAGATTGCTCTATGACATGTGAGTTGAAGTTGAATACATTTTCGTTCGTATTAGAATAAAGACATGGGATAGTCTGTCATAGTTTTTGTCTTTGGTTTCATTTTTTCAAGTCTGACTAAATGTATTCTTTTTGCCTCAAAGGTTTATAAATTTTCCTGATCAGCCCATTGTGTGGCGCGAGATCACAGTTATAACAGCTGCCCTTCGGAGTGATTGTCAGGACAAACATGCACAGTTCCTCCGAGGTGAGGATTGTAACAGTGATGTGTGTTGTTATTAGGTCTCTTATGTATTCCATCAACGTCGCTAAAGGATAACTCTTGCGAGACTTATCAGAATAAGCCTGGATTTTCCTTTAGTGTTGTTGATGGAATACCTCCCTGGTTGTGAGTAGTGCTTTGGAGCAGGTGTGTGTGTGTGTATCATGTGTCTGTGTGTATCATGTGTCTGTGTGTGTGTTTTTCCTAGGTCTGTTTGAAACCTTGCCTGGGCGTGTGCAGTGTGAGATGCTGTTAAAGGCTACAGAGCAGTGCTTCAACACTCTGGAGAAGGCTGAAATGCTGCTGTTGCTACTGAAGCGCTTCCCAGACTCTGTGGTCCAGCACGGGGTATATAACCACTCACATCTTACATTTGCCCTCGCAACTCCTGTTTCTGTAACTGTTTAGAGTCCATTTGTACAAGGGTTCAAGGGTTCAAGGGTACTTTATTTGTCACATGCACAGAAATACAAAGTAAAACATGCAGTGAAATGAAATGGGACTTATCACTCAACTCAACACTGTGCCAGAGAAGAAAAGACAATAGTAACAATAAAAGACACAGGACATAAGAGACATAAAGTGCTGTACATAAAGTGCTGTGCAGTAACAACAGTATCCTGCACTAAATAAATGTAACATTCTCATCCACATCTAGGTCAACCTGGGAGAGTCCTTATTGGACGCAGAAGCGGTTGAGAACTTGGAGACACCTGTCAACTGCTTCAGGAAGCTGTTTGGTCAGAGAATAATATATTTAAAAAAAGGTCAAAGCCTCAAACATTTGTAGCTCAACAGAAAATGGGCATGAAGTAATGGCAATTTCTCTTTTCCCCCTCTCCCATAGTGTGTGACGTCCTCCCCTTGATCATAAGCAACGTGGACATGCGCCTACCTGCCAGCCTGCTGCAGAAGTACATGTTGAAAGCGGCTGAGTTCTACATCAGTTATGTCACCCGTGGCCCCTCGCCTGATGGGCAGCTACAGGGTAAACCCCTACATGGTAACAACTGACCATAGCAACTACAATCCCCATGACATCGATACCTCTCTCTTAGTGAATGCCATCACTACGATATACATTAGTGTCACATTACAGTATAATGACATATTACTACCCTATTTTCTCCTTTATTGATGCACTGAGTTGAAACAAGAAACGGCAAAAATGACACGTCCAAAATTATTAGCCCCCTGGCCATTAATAGTGAATAGTGTACCCTTTCTGAGCCACAACTGACAAAAACCTTTTAGAGTAGTTCTTTACTAGGTTGGCACAGGTCTCTCGAGGGATTTTGGCTCATTCCTTGGTGTCCTTGGTGTCTTGCTGACATCTCTGACTATTTTCCTCTCCAGAGTTCTTGAAATCTTGAGCTTTCGACCACGCCCCAGGTTTGTTTCAGAATTTGTCTCCTTGTACTTAGCAATGATGCAACGTACAGCGGTTCTAGACACTGAGACGCTTGGAAATGGCAGTGTAGCCTTCCGCCTTATCATGAGCCTCCACTATATTCTTTCTGAGCTCAAGACTGATTTCCTTTGTCTTTGGCATGGTGAGTAAGAGTAGTAGTATAGTCCCTCTCAATAATGTGTTCAAGTGCCCTGTTTCTTGGAGTCCTTTTATGATAATTGAATGCTCAGGTGTTGTTAGGAAGCCAATTGACTGTACAGGTGTGGTTTGAAATCTGATTGGTTACTTAGGTATGTTTTTAAAGCAAATATTCACATGGGGGCTAATCTTTTTGACCACCCCATTTTCACTATATTTGATATAAAGCAAGCCTAAAAACTTATTTTATATTCCAAAATGTACCAAAAGCTAATAAATAGCACTGGTGAATGTTTGATTATATAAAGTTTTATCAATGCTGCAAACATTGGGAAGAATTTTAGGAAAATGTTCCATAATTCCTGGGGGGCTAATAATTTTGGCCTCAACTGTACTTACTCTTGCTCTCTCCCCTTTGTCATCTGCCCCATCCCTCGTTTCTTTCACACCTTTCAGGCTCTCAGGAGGTTGGAGGGCTGAAATCCCCCAGTGTGTCTCGTGGCTCCCAGCGGTATGTGATTGACGGGTTGTCAGAGAAGTCTTCGGTGGTGGCCGAGCCGTGGGAGAGGCTGTTGGACATGCTGGCAGTCGTGGGGCCGCGCTGCGAGTGGCAGGGGGACAAGGGACAGAGGTATGACCAGAGTTGCTCTCCTGTCTGTGTACGTGTGTGATGATGAGTCTGTTTGGTAATGGCTTCATCATGAACACGCTTGGTTTTATAACTGTATTTAAGGATGTTAATGAGCTGTTTGTGCTTGTGTGTGTGTGTGTGTGTGTGTGTGTGTGTGTGTGTGTGTGTGTGTGTGTGTGTGTGTGTGTGTGTGTGCGTGTGTGTGTGTGTGTGTGTGTGTTTTGTAGGGGCTACGTGGACATGCTGCATTGTATGAAGGAGCTGTGTCATTACCTGCCCAGTCTGGAGGGAGAGACGCGGTCCCGGTGCTGCAGTCAGGTGGTCATCTGTGCAGTCCTGGTCCTTTTCCGCAGTGCATACCTCTACGTCTCAGCTGTACAGCCTGCACTATTCCAGGGTCCGTCTTTTCGTTTGTGTGTGTGCGTTTGTGTGTCAGTGAGTGTGCTGTTGTGTGATTTGTGCGTCTGTGTTTGGTTTGAGTTTGTTGGGCTTTCGTACATGGATTTAATTGGAGAATCGTGGCGCACAATCGTGTTTGTGTGTATTGATACGTGTATGTGTGTGTTACAGGTGTGAATGCGTTGAACTCTGGGCCATGGATACTGCTAGAGGATCTGAGCTCAGTGTACAACGATGTGGAGCCAGAGAGAGGAGCAGGGAAGCATGGCCACAAGAAACGCAAACTTGCAGACGGTCGGGAGAAGGCTATGGTAAGGGGACACACATCAAATCCAACGTTTTTGTGCTTGTGTGATAGAGAGAGAAACTGTACATATGTGCACACTTGTTTAATGTGTGCGTGTGTGTGTGACTCCAGAGCTCAGACGATGAGGAGGGCTTGGGGCGTGGCCGTCACATCGTTGTGAACAAGGTGGAGATGCCTGGATGGACAGAGATCCTGGAGAGTTTCCGTCTGGCCAGGGAGAGCTGGGACCTCCTCCACTCCCACGACAACCTGGAGACCGGTACGTCCTCCAAATATTATGTCCCTCACCGCACACCAGTACACTCTCTAAAGGTGACTCCTTTGCTACTTCCAGATGTATTCCACTAACTACTTTGCTGTGGTCTCAACATGTTTGTGTGGTCATAACATGACCATATGAGAATGCTCACATGTACTGTGACACATATGTGACAGCAGCTGGTGAAAGGGGGAACAAGTCGGCAACTGACCAAATGTTCAGACTTTTATTCTGAAAAATGTAAATAAGCTGCTGTCACCAGTGGAGGCTGGTGACTTCCAGAATTGAGGAGGCCAATTTTTTTTCCGCTTGCTCGCTTCACTCGCGATGGAATGTTCCCGGTTCTTCTTATCTGTCTTTGTTAAAAATTATTAATTTGTGTTTGGCGGTACTGAAGGGATTGGGACACTCTCAGGATGGTGGATGAAGCAGCTTTTATTGCCTGCACAATGGGTCATCAAATAAACAAAACAATTGGCATGAATCTCTGGTCCGCCTGCAGCAGCTATTGTCCCTTCTGCTCAGGCTCACAACATTCACCACAACATACTACATACAATCAATGACATGTCAAAAGCACTCAAACACTATGTCAATCAGACACACAACATACAATTCAGAACAATACTTCATCCATTTCTAATATTTATCCTGCAGAACAGCACTCATACGCGTGTGGCGGAAAAAGGTACTACACGGAGGCCCGGCCTCCTGTGCCCACCCATTTTCAGTGATTTGGCCAATCACATATTGCCATGAAAAAAATTGCATTACATTGACTTCTATGAGAAACCACTTTCCGACAGGAGGCCTGGCCTCCGTGTAGTACCTTTTTCCGCCACACGCGTGTATGAGTGCTGTTCTGCAGGATAAATATTAGAAATGGATGAAGTATTGTTCTGAATTGTATGTTGTGTGTCTGATAAAAAATATAATTATTGCTTTTTTAAATCTCTCTCTTCTCTCAAATTATTGGGGAGGCCAGGCCTCCTCCACCTCTATGGAGGAGCCTCCACTGGCTGTCACATATGAGTCATCCTTACCCTGTGCTTTTAAACCGCCAGAATTCAACAAAATCTGTTCTGCCTGGAAGACAGACAACTGGCTGTGGTTTCGGATATTCCAAACTGATATGATCATATACCAGGTATATATATGTATGAGCGCTTTTGTGGTTTACTGTGTGACTATGTACACATATGCGTTTCCAGTGAGTGTAGTGTATGCTGCAGTGTGTGTGTTGTTTTGTGTCCCCCAGGGCCAGTACCGCAAGGCCCTGGCTAGTCTGGTCCAGATGGCTGTGTTCCAGCAGCCCCAGCCTGGCCAGAGCCCCGCTGGGCAGGGCAGTCTGGAGCACCACAGGGCCCTCATACAGCAGGCATCCTGCCACTACTCTCTGGGAGAGTACAGGGTGGGCAAACATACATACACACAGTTTGATATTTGCACACTCAATGTTGTGTATTGTAAATTGCATGTTCATTGTGTGTGTGTGTTTTCTTTATTTAAGTGTGTGTGTGTGTGTGTGTGTGTGTGTGTGTGTGTGTGTGTGTGTGTGTGTGTGTATGTGTTTCTCTATCTGTGTCAGGTGGCCTGTGAGAAGCTACTTGATCTAGTTGGTGGGTTGATTCCCCAAACTCAGGATCCAGTGAAGCCCCTCCCCTCTGAAGACCCAGGCAGAGGCAGGGGCAAACCCCGCAAAGGTTGGGTTCAGCAAGTCTAGGATGAACGACAATGTCTAGATGTCTAGTCTGCAAATGTTTGCATTTCATTGATTTGATCTGATTTTGATGTGGTGTTAACATTATGTGTGTGTGCATTTGAGATATTTTCAGATGTCAAGGGAAAATAATCAGTGTTTTTATGGATTATATATATTTTTTTAAATATTTTTTATTTTATTTCTGTTGTTAGACAACGACCTGAGGCTCCTGCCCTGCACGAGCAAAGCAATCCTGCCCTTCTGCTTCCAGCTGATGCTGGCCTGTTTCAAGGTAAGTCAACACAACACTCCCCTAAACATCCACCAAAACACAGCCTTCAATATATATTTCTCCATATGCTGAAAGGGTTGGTTTCAAGATTTGAGGGAAATTACCCATGGTTTATCATTTGACCATTCTTCCCACAAAAAAATAATATTCTAAAAACTAACTTAATCGGCCCATATTTTCCCCTTTTCATCCAATCAGCTACGTGCATTTATGGATAACCGGGATGACCTGTCCCTGGGTCATGTGGTCGTGCTCCTGCAACATGATTGGCCACAGGGCGAGACGCTGTTTCTAAAGGCGTTGGATAAGATCTGTCAGCAGGGCAGCTTCCAGTACGAGAACTTCTTCAACTACGTCACCAGTATCCTTTGAACCTTTTGGATGAGAAATTAATGAAGTGATGATGACAGAACATAAATGTTGATGATAAATCCAAAGTAATAAAACATTACAGTAGAGTAGCAAATAACTTTGGTGTTAATAACTTTTCGTAACTTTTCCAATTTCTTTGATCCAATCTCTTTTGGTGCCTTTGATCTGTTGCCATGTCACAGCAACACTCTCACACCACTGGGTGTCATTAAGCAGGCTCACACCTCACTGTGTCTTCATCCTGATCTCTCAATTTAATTTAAAGGGCTTTATTGGCATGGAAAACATATGTTTACATTACCAGTTTAAAAACATGAATACAAATAAATGAGACCTGAAAACATTATGTACAGAGGTCCGCATGGTGCAGATACTTATATACTGTATCCTTAAACTTAGTTTTTACGGTGGTTGTGTTCCATTGGACGTCTTTTTGCTGTCACGACAGCTCACAATCTCTCTCTCTCCTGCTCCTCCCCCTTGAATGTTGTTTCTTTCCTTACACTCGTCCGTTCCCTCAGATATTGACATGCTGGAGGAGTTTGCGTACCTGCGCACTACGGAAGGGGGGAGGGTTCAGCTGGAGCTGCTGCCCAATCAGGGAATGCTAATCAAGTAAGCCGTCCCTCTTGCTCCCATGTCTACAGTACAGGCCAAAAGTTTGGACACACCTTCTCATTCAATGTGTTTTCTTTCTTTTCATGACTATTTACATTGTAGATTCTCACTGAAGGCATCAAAACTATGAATGAACACATGTGGAATGATGTACTTAACAAAAAAGTGTGAAATAACTCTAAATATGTTTTTAGATTTTAGATTCCTCAAAGTAGCCACCCTTTGCTTTTTTGTTGTTAATAAAATAAAAAAATTGTTGTTGTTAATAAAATATATAATAATAATATTAAATATATATATATATAATAACATATTATTATTAACACATATTATATTTAATATTATTATTATATTATTAACAACAAAAAAGCAAAGGGTGGCTACTTTGAGGAATCTAAAATATAAGACATATTTAGAGTTATTTCACACTTTATTGTTAAACACATAATTCCTATGTGTTCATTCATAGTTTTGATGCCTTCAGTGAGAATCTAAAATGTACCAAATTGTCATGAAAATAAAGGAAACGCTTTGAATGAGAAGGTGTGTCCAAACTTTTGGCATGTACTGTATATTTATGCGATGTGTTGACTTTGTACAATGAACTAGTGTAGAATAGTGGCACCGCTTCTTCCAGGTCAGCAGTGTCTGTGTGGTACTACATGGTCCAAAGAGGTGTCTATTCACCATTGAATACGGCCTTCATTTTACAGATGAAGTCTGTGTGGCCGCTTGTATGCAACCTCAGCGGTTGTTGAATGTTGGTGTTTGTTATCCTCAGGACCCCTAGCCCCGCCCTGGCGGTGGAGTTAAGTACCATGCTGCTTCCTGGGGTGCAGACAACAGACAGGTACCCCTGGTCCCACTCAGAACCCCCCCTACCCCGTTCAATCCCCCCCCCCACCCCATTTCGTTTTTTGGTCTGCCGTTTTCATCAAGATAATTTCGCGCAAGAGGTTATTTGAGACATTGCATTTGTTTTTGTGGTCGTCACTGATGTTGTTGTTTTGGTGTTGTTTTTGTTCTTTGGTCAATTGGGGTTTTATGTTTTCATACCTCTTGCTCCCATTGCATTTGTGGACATGTACGTTAAGTGTTTTTTTTTATTTAAACGTTGTTGAATCTTGCGTGCCGAGATGCCTGGTTGATGTGTACCCAGACCTCCCATTCCATCTCAAAACTATCAGGATTGTTTGTGTGGAAACATGGCGTTTCCTTGGTTTTGTGTCATGTTATATGTAGCCGTTGACTCATGTACGCTTTCTCAACTGTTTCTATAGAGATTTGGATGACACATAATTTAATCAAGTCTCTGATCAGTGCTAAGTATAATTCTTTTAAAATCCGATGTAAGGAAACAGTGGAAAATGGTTTGTTCTGTACTACTGTATGTTTTCATGTTTCATGAATCTGTCTGTCCCTCTGTCCTTAAGGCACCACACGGTGACACGTGGCATCACTAAGGGGGTGAAGGAGGACTTCCGCCTGGCCATGGAGAGGCAGGTGTCGCGCTGTGGGGAGAACCTATTCACAGTCCTCCACCGTTTCTGCATCAACGAGAAGATCATGATCGTCCAGTCTCTACCCTGAACCCTGAACCCAGAACTAGAGCCTCTGAACCTTGGACAGCTGACATTCTAAGTTCTTAGTTGGGAACACACAAGGCTCTGATGGCTCTACAGTGCTGCCCCTGCTCTGCTCACTGTGCTGTGCAGCTTCTGTGCCCACATGAACATCCTCGACTAGTACCAGACCTTACATCTGAAGTCATCTGACAATGCTCTCTGAACAACCTCTGTGACCAAAATGTCTATACACACACACACACACACACACACACACACACACACACACGCACTCTCTCTCTCTCTAGCCTCCATCTATTGTGCTCTCAATTTGATCCTCTTGAAGTGAAGAATTCTTAGGCATTTTTCTGCCTTCCCTCTTGCCTTAATATTATATACAGTGTACTAAGCAACATTTCTGTACTTTCTGAGTATTCAAAATACTAAACAGGGTTTGATAGCATTTCAAATACATCTGTCGTATTAGCTATGTGTGTCTGTTTGGTTTTTCTTTGGTCTGTATTTGGTTTTTCTATTTGTGTCATTTAGTGAACCATACAGTATGTGAAAAAGATGCACTAAACTCTTCCAAGAGGTTTGAAATCATTGAGATTATGAGGTTTAAAGTTGACATAGAAATGTAATTCTGTTGTTGATATTGTTAGATGATGTTTTATTGTTTTCGTCTTTTTTTCCCCTTTTTTTTTTTTACATGAAGTTGTCGGGAAAATAGTTGTTAGTTTATATGAATGTCTCCAATAAACCTATGCTTACTGGTTTGAAAAGCAGTACTTATTCCACTACTCCACGTACTACTGTCTGACAGTACCACCACTTTTGAACATCTCTATTCACTTATTTTCTCTCACTCTCTCTCTGCCTCTCTCACTCCTGCATGTCTCACTTCTCTTGCGGGCAGGTCTGATTGCAGGGCAGCTCTCAGGTTGGCCCAGAACAGCCTGTGCTTCCCTCTGTCCTGTGGCCACTCCAGGTAGGTGTGCCGGTTTATCATGGCTTTGAGCTGGTTGTACTTCGAGGGGATGAGGTACTGAGGCAGCGGCTCCAGGAGAACGAGGATCACCCCGTCAGAACCCCGGAACAGGCGCTGGTGGCTGGCAAAGTACAGCTCATAGTGGCACCACTCGCTACGGACGAAGTGTGAGGAGAGTACAAACACACAACGTCTGCTCTTCTCCACACACCGGATGATGTTCTCCACGATCGTCTTCCCTGGCACAAAGTCCCTCTCGTGGCGGCAGATGTGGAGCCCCCCTGCAGGCCCCTCCAGGTTGGGTAAGAGGGAGCCATTCACCCAGTCCGCATCATGCTGGCTGTAGGAGACAAAGGCATGGAACTCCACCCCATCTAGGTCCTCATGCTGAACCTGCTGGGTTCTTGCGCGGTGCTTGGCCCGGGTCCACTTCCATATCATGCCCATGTACCACGGAGCGTCCAGGCGGTGGCACAGGGTCATCACGGCAACAATCACCACCACCCCCGGGCACAAGATGGCCGCCGTCAGTAGGCCAATGTTGCAGGAGATCTCCGACATCCTGAAGTCCTTAAGGGTTGAATTCTTCCAGGTTTCGGGATAGCTGCAGCGGTAGGACCACGGCCAGCGGAGAAGTGTGATTCCTGTGTGTCCACCCCCCAGACTAGCCCCAGCACCAAGCCCCTGGAATGCCCTCAGGGTGCAGGTGCAGGTGAAGGGGTTTTGGCTGGCGTCTACATCTTGTAAGCGGGGACAGCTCTCCAGGAGGCTCACAGAGGGAGTGTGGAGAGAGTTCGCCCTGAGCAGAAGCACCTTTAGGTTTGGGAATCCTCCGCATACTGGGAGATCCCTCAGCCTGTTTGCACTCAGGTCCAGAAACAAGAGGGAGTCCAGGCGATTCACAGCCTCTGGAACAAAGCTTATCTGGTTATTCTGGAGATCCAGTGTTTTGCAGCTATTCGGTAGGCATCTGAACACTGACTGCCTCAGCCCATTTGAGGACAGATTCATTTTGACGATGTTCGGGGGCCAAAGACACTGTTCCAGGCCATCATAGCCCAGTGAGTTAAGGCTGAGGTCTAGATGACACAGGGAACCCATGTATTGTACACGTTTGCTCAAGACCTGCAGGCTCTTGAGGTTGTTACCTTTTAGAACAAGGCTATACAGTTCCACAAAGTTCATACATTCTACAGTGACTTGGCGCTCTACTCTGGAGAAGACTGTATCAGTCAGAGCACAGTCTGAGAAGTCTAGGTGATGAATAGTAGTGATGGCGAGATGAAGCCGACGCTTCGTAGCGTGTGTCGAGTAACCGAGGCAGATTTTTGTGAAGCGCGTAACGAGGCATGTGTTGATGACGTATGGTAAGAGCGAAGCTTCGCCTGCCGGCCGTATCACGTGACCGATTCGGGAAGTGGCTCGGATTTGGCGCGAGACTCGAAACATAAAAGGGACAGGTAAACGCAATGGATTCCCCCTCACAGTTTGTTGACTTGCGACTTTATAGTTTGTTTGTTTGCAATCTTTTGGAGCTTTTTTTTTTTTTTGCGATGGAACCAGCGAGAAAGAGGCGATATTCCCCTGTCTGGGAACATTTTGAGCTGATCTCTCCTAATAAGGTATGCACTATGCACATAGTAATAAATAATAACTAGTGTACTATACTGTAAATAAATGTGACAACACAGTGTATCGTCCCTTGTTCTAATGTCTTTCTTCTAATTTCTGCTATTGTAAAAGGTGAAGTGTCTGGTGTGTTCAAAATAACTTGGATACAGCAATAACACTTCATCTATGCTGAGGCATTATAGAGCCCTGCATGAGAACAAGGAGACCAACCAAGGTGGACAGGCACGCGGGAAGGTATTTTGACTGGGGGTGCTGAGGTGCTGTCTATATACGCTACAGGGAAAAAATTTGCCAGGGAAAAAATTATAATGATTTCTCTCCCTCCCTCCCTCCCTCCCTCCCTCTCGCTGATTGCTCGTTCGCTCACACGCACACAGTGGCATAACGACGGGCCCCAATGCACGGGCAATAATAGTTAAGCACGCACGCACCCACACACTACAACGACGTAACGTTAAATATTTTACCAACAATGTGTTGGAATTTACAGTAATTTCCACTCAGCTCACAGTGTCCCACAATGTCCACAAACATGATGTTGACCATTATTACAGACAGCACTCCATGTCGATTGTTATTGCCTCTTAACGGAAGCCCTTCGCTGCCGAAGAATCGGATGGATCTGAATATCAGTTCTAAAACGTTTCACATTTTTACATTTATTACAAAAAACACATTTATTTTTATTCCCAAAAGCAACAATAGTTATTATATTGTTTTAACTTATTGTTTGAATAATATTTTTATTTTTTAAATTCAGGCAGGTGGAGCTCCTTCTGCCTGCCGCTAGGGGGTGCTGCAGCACCCTCAGCACCCCCCTTCCCGCGTCCCTGAAGGTGGACCAAGCTCAGGTAAGCCTTTTTAGGATGCAATGATAAGACAGCATACAAACATAAAATTACAGGGTACGTTTTTATTAGACAACATTAATTTATATTTTAAATATGACTAATGAATGACACATTTTTTTTCATCAGCACTGAAGAATGATGTGGATGAGGCCTTGGTCAATATGGTGATTGAGGATTGCCAGCCCTTCACCATTGTGGAGGACAAAGGGTTCAGAAAGCTTGTTAAAGCTTTCAAGTTTCAACCCTACCTATGTTCTCCCCACAAGGCAGGTGTGTATGTGAGCACATTAAGCATTTTCCCCATTTCCCCATTTCCGCATATATGCCATTCCAAGAGTGTTCCCTTCTTTCCTTTAGGCTTTGAAAGCTATGGTGGAGTCCAGATATCAGGAGTCCAAGGAGAAAGCCAAAGCCATTGTGTTGAAGGCATCTGCAGTTAGCTTGACAACAGACATGTGGACCTCCATCAATACTGATGCATATCTGGCTGTGACCTGCCATTTTATAGATGAAAGCACCTCTTTGCACACTGTTGTTTTAGGGGTGCTGCATTTCCCTGATGCACATACTGCTGCGAATTTGGCCAACGTCAAAGCAGCACTTATGGCCCAGTGGGGTATTACCACCAAAGTGTCTTGCATGGTGACGGATGGCGCAGCAAATATGGGTGCTTGTGCCAAGGAGTTGCACTTGCGTCACACAATTTGTGTGGCGCACACTTTAAATTTACTTATAAAAAAGGCTATTAAAGAAAACAACGTGTTGGCTGACATCCGGGTAAATTCTCGGAAGATGGTGGGCTATTTTAAGAGCAGCACCACTGCAAAGGTGAATTCCTTTCTTTCATTGCAATATTCTAAATGACGCTGTTTGGTTTAAGTTGCTGCTGCAGTGACTCTTGAATGAATCACTTTTTGTTGGCAAATTTTATAGGAGAGGCTGACACAGGTGCAGGAGCAAATGGGCCGGCCGGCACTGAAGCTGATCCAAGAGGTGGATACACGCTGGAACAGTACGTACCATATGCTGCAGCGTGTGTATGACCTCAAGGAGCCTATAGCAGCAGCTTTGGCCGGCCTACGTACTGACATTGCCCCACTCACATTAGAACAATATGACATCATCGCAGAATGTCTAAAAGTGCTATCCCCATTCAATGATGCCACAGTTGAGCTGTCAGAGGAGAAGAGAGTGTCCGGTTCAAAAGTTATTCCTCTTTTATCAATGCTATACCACACACTGGAGGAGGAGGAAATGGGACTTGTCCAAACACAAGAGAGCATAGCAATGGCTGAGAGTCTAAGAAGACAATTAAAGGATAAGCTGTACTCATTGCAATCAATGAGCGTAATGTCACTGGCGACACTGCTTGATCCACGTTTTAAAAAGATAGGATTCTTTAGCCCCAATAAAGCAGCAGAGGCCGAAAGGAGGCTCACTTTCGAATGTGCTACCGTTATACGAAACAGCGCCGCCTCCGCCTCCGCCTCCTCCTCCGCCTCCTCCTCCTCATCACAACCCCCCATATCAGAAGCTTCTGTGACTCAAGGTAATGTATACTGGATACATTCTAATTGTCTTATTATTTATATTCACTGACACTGACAGCCTGTTTGTCTGTCTTAGGTAACAAACTGTGGCGTCGTTTAGACACCACAGTCCTGCAGGCTGTGCAAAATGGAACTGCAGATGCAACAGTGGAGGTCCATACCTACCTGGCTGAACCAAACATCGAAAGGATGCAGAACCCCCTACAGTATTGGGAAGAACACAAACATGTGTATCCTAATTTGTATAAACTTGCCGTTAATTTTCTATGTACCCCAGCTTCATCTGTGCCCTGTGAAAGGATATTTTCAAAAGCAGGTGAAATCGTCTCAAAAAAAAGAAACCGCCTGAAGCCCAGCACTGTGGAGAAATTGTTATTTTTAAATAAAAATGAATAAATGAATAAAATGTTGTTGTTCCTAGTAACACAAGCACATTTATTCAATTCAAAGCTTCACACACCAAAGCCACGGTGTCATTATCACTCTGCCTGCTAGACATTTATTGTCCACTTGATGGCGCAGTAGAGCAAATGAAGCAACACGAAGCTTCGGTCCATGTGTGACGCAATTGGATGGAAAGCTTCAACAGTTCAAGAAGCTTCATCTCGCCATCACTAATGAATAGTATTGTCAGATTGTGGGCAGGTCATGTGAATGATGGGTGTTTCTGCAATGGACAGATTCTCAACAGGAATATTGATTAAGAAGTCATAGAGGGCCTCCTGAGAGAAGAAGAAGGTTTGCACCGAACCCCGTCTGATTGAGAAGGATTTCATGAGGGATGTCTTTCTCACGGGTGTGTCTGACAGAGGTGGGCTGGTGATAGCCAGATCTAAGGCACTCAGGTGGCTGATGGAGGATTGGAGCAAAGTGTTTATGGTATCAGTCACGTACATCCATGTGGCCACCATATTAGTCAGGTAAAGATGTATGGTGTTGATCACCCCTCTGTCCCTCACAAGTTCTGCTAGGTAATTATGGTCGCCATTCATACCCATCAGCTCAACCTCTCCAAACATCAAAAGAGCATCTGCAAACAGTGCTCGGTCAGTGGCTTTGTTTGTCACAGCAACTCTGACCATCTTCGCCTGGACAAGTCTCAGGCTCCCGCTTTCATAATTAGCGAGGTTCTCTAGACGAAGGGTCAAAGTTTGCAATGTCTTGTTCGATATATTCTCAAAATCCTGCATCGCAATGACATCTGCTCCAAGCCCCAGGATCTCCAGCTTAGCCAGGGAACAGAACTCCCTCCCCAGAGTCATGGTGTGGAACCTGTTAAAGGTCAAGTCCAGTGCTCTAAGGTTCTGTGTAAGCAGTAAGTACCTCTGATCCGTCAGATTCTGGAGCCTGTTGTGCGACAGGTCGAGATCCTCTAAGAGTGGAGTTGGACGGAATGTCTCCAGTTCTATCTCCTCCACAGCATTCCACGATAGGTTTAGGAACCGTAAGTGAGAAGTATTTAGAAAATCCTGTCGGCCAAGTTTGTGTATGCTGTTACAGGAGAGGTCTAGGGCTTCCACGGACGGAGGAAGGTTTCTTGGGACAGAAGAGAGGTTTTTGGAGGAGAGGCTGATGTCCTCATCTGTGTGCACGTCTGAGGAGAGGGTGCAGAGGGGAACTCCCACAAACACAGTCACAGCCCAGAGGGTGGCAGTGACAGCCCTCATTGCTGGAGAGGAACATGAGGTGGAGGGAGACAAGAACAAAAAGGTCAATTTATATCCATATTCATTCTCTTACATAAGAAATGGTACATTTGGTGCTAAATAGGTTAAACCTTATGATTTCACAGTTTCAAAATGATTTAATTTGCAGAATCCTCATGGTATTCAGCTTCCATGTTTTGTTCTCAAATAATTGTCAGCTTTTAAAGTCTCCACAACCCTTGTATAGCCAATACTGTACATGGACTATCATAACTATCATAAATCATTTTAGAGTCTCTTCTCTGACACAGCCAAATTCATTTGATACATTGTTTTTGCAGGAATCATACAGATAAACATAAAACAGTTACTGACCTCTTGAACGTCCGTTAAGGTAATGTTTACCCTGTTAGAGCTTTGGATCAGATGGCTTTCCAAACTCTCTCACAAAGGTTCTCTCCCACACACAGTCCTCTTACCTCGTCAACCCGTTCTTTTTTTTCTATCTTACTTAGTCTCAATCTTCAGCCTCATAACTTTCTCTCTCCTCTCTCTGCATAGAGTAAATCTCATGGCTGAGGGGAAGCAGTGTTTATGTAAAACCAGACTATGCCATGCGTTTCCTCCTTCACACATCCCTTTTTCACTTCCCTTCTATGTAACAATCCAAAGAGACTGTCCCCAGGTGATACTGGTGTTAAAACAGTCACAGCAGAGAGAGAGAGAGGAATATGGTAATGGTTATTGATGATCTGTAGCCCTAGTTTGTAATTGGGCCTGTGAGTAAAATGTTGTTTTTGAAGATGGAATGGAAAATGTGTTTGACATTTGGGTTTTTGGCATGAAGAAGAAAATGAAGGACCCGTTAGTGTGTAGTGCTTGAAAGGGGAATACGGTTGAGATTTAATCACTGTGCATGGTTTAGTGTCATCTTGTGGCTGTGGTGTGGTATTACTGGATGTTGGGATTTATAAGGATATGATATTCACTAAAAGAGGGATATATAGATCTGACCAATGCAACTGACCAATCGTCATTTAACATGATGAGTACTAATTTTTGGAAATGTCAGAAAGGGTGCAGTCAATCACACTGAAGCAGCAGTCAATCACACTGAACCAGCAGTCTATCACACTGAATGAATGGTCTTTATTGTCATTGCTATAGTACAGGTACCAAACAACGAAATTTGGGAGGGGTGGCTCCCCTGGTGCTAGGAAAAAAAAAAAAAAAAAAAGAAGGGAAAGGAGCTGGTTTACATAAATAAAGGCTATGTACACTATCCACTACTATACTGTACAGATAAGACGACTAGGGTTGTCATATTGCACATAGTGTTATTGCACATTCATTTAAAGTGTCGCAGTTTGCAGGCTTGAAATGTACACATTTGTGCCTCAGCACTACACCTGATTTTTTCAATCCAGCAGCTGCCATCAATCCGTCCAGACTGTCCAGGGCCCAGAACCTAGGTCTTTGCTGTGTTCAGGGCCTGGATGGCCCTGGGGTAGAAGCTGAGCTTCAGTCTGTTTGTCCTTGCGGCCATGGTCCTGTACCGCCTTTTCGAGGGCAGCCGGGCAAAGTGTTCGTACCCAGTAGCTCTGACGAGAAGTAGCTCTGACGAGAAGGTGTTACTTCATGTTTACCAGCAGGTGTTCTAGATTCTGTGAACATAACAACTGCCTCTTCCAGAATTTAGTACATGTAGGTCATCCACAGTCTAATACTGTACTGTATGTCCATGCCCTCTTTGCCATCTCTAATCTGTTTGACTTCCTAATTTCATGGCAATTTGATAACACAGCTCTCTTTGTGCTGTATGATGGTGACAGTGCTGATGACTGGTTGGATAGAGGTGAACAACATCCTTTCCCATCTTAATTGACATAACGTAATTATGCCAGAAGCACATTTCACACTAGACAAAGGATGTTGTTTGCTCATGAAGCCAACCCACACACACACACACACACACACACACACACACACACACACACACACACAACCCACACTACACCTTCACAGGGCAGCAGCAAACAAATGCAACATTATATTGGCTACAATAACAATTCAGCGAATTGACTTTTTTGATGACGCTATATTTCCTAGATCAAACACACACACACATACACACACACACACACACACACACACACACACACACACACATATATACAAAGTCATTTCTAAATGATGAAACCTAAATGTAAAAAAAAATAAAAAGAGAATCTTACTCTCACCTCATGGTTGATTTCAAATCCAAACCTTTGGAGTATAGAGCCAAAAGAAGAAGAAATACTTCACTGTCCCAATACTTGGGAGATACAGAGGGCACTGTATCTCGTCTGTATACAGCAGTTTCCTTGAATCAGTGGCTGTTGCTCATGGCAAGAAAGGGGACAATTGAATCAGATCAAGTCTACCATGATGTCTGCTCTCACCTGCCATCGTCATAATGAAATCTTGAAATAACAGCAAAGCGACGTTTCAACCGATTTGGTCATAAAAACCTCAGGGAATAGCTTTTTCAGGGAAAAAGGTTTCTCTGAATTCTATATGCCATAGTGGCCAAACTGTATTTTCTTTTGCACAGAATTTCCTAAATCTGATTGATTCTGTACGGTTTCAGATTGTGTATGTGCCCCACAGCAAAACCTTTAACACAATCTATCTATCTTTTTTTTGCGCAGATGTTGTGTTAAATCCTAGATAGAACAAACTAACCTTTTTCTATAATGTTGAAAAATATTTTAAAGATTAAGAAATTAAGGCCTTAAGGGATAGGGAGTTGAGGAGACATAGACCGCAGTAGCAGGGAGAAGTGTGAGAGATTCACATCTCAGTCGTGGAGGTAAGGATCAGGGTTCAAGCTAATCATTGATGTAGATCCTCCTTCCCAGCAATCAGGAGTCTGTTGTCCACAGGCGTGTGTGTGTGTGTGTGTGTGTGTGTGTGGGTGTGTGTACGTGTGTGTGTGTGTGTGTGACTGAGAGGACATGAGTCAGTGTTTGTGAGTGTGTGTGTGCGTAAACAAACATTACATGTCAACGGTTGGGAGGGAGAGAGTGAGGGAGAGAGCAAGCAAGGTGGGAGGAGGAGAAGGGGAACGATAGGGAAGTTCAACCAGGTTAGCCTGTCAGATGGATACCGCACTGCACTGCCCTGGGCTCCTTTTGTCGATGTCTCCGTCTCCTCCAGTCGTTCGCATTGAATCGTTCACTGAGAATCCTCCGTCATGGATCCTTCACCCTCTCTGGACCTGAATCTGGACCCCTGATGCTCACAGTGATAGTCCCTCCAACTGAGATCACCTTCACTCTCCTCAAGGAGAGTATTTAGAGTTCTAAAACCTTTACAACAAGGGAGTTCTTCCTGTGGCTTTGATATGAAATCCTCAGTCTCTTCCCCTCTTTCTCACCCCTGTCGTCTTCTCCTCTCCCTCCTGCTGATGGTGTGTGTCTGGAACAGAGGCACCTGTTCCTTGGGGGAGGGCAAGAGGCAGTGGCAGAACCCCTCCAGCCCAGATCCCACTAACCAAAGCCAGTGGTTCCTCCAAGGTACCTTCCCAGCGGGGTTCCTCTGGGGCACAGGGACTTCTGCCTTCCAAACCGAAGGGGCCTGGGACCGGGACGGAAAAGGCCCCTCAATCTGGGACAGCTTCACACATTCGATCGGCGGCGACAGTGATATTGCCACGGAGAACGCTGACACAGCCAGTAACAGCTACTTCCGTTGGGAGGAGGACATTGAGGCGCTGGGGTACCTTGGGGTGCGGTCTTATACCTTCTCCCTCTCCTGGCCCCGAATCTTCCCCGATGGCGTCGCCACCGGCCAGCCTAATATGGCCGCCGTAGAACACTATGGCCGGATCATCGACGGGCTCTTGGAGAGGGGTATCGAACCTGTAGTGACCCTGTTTCACTGGGATCTCCCCCAGGCACTGCAGGAGAGCTATGGAGGCTGGAGGAATGACACCCTAGTGGGGTTGTTTGATGCGTACGCAGCGTTCTGTTTCCGTATGTATGGGAGCCGTGTGAGGTACTGGATCACCATGCACAACCCCTACCTGGTGGCTGTCCGGGGGTATGGAACAGGGACGCACGCACCCGGAGAGACAGGGGACCCTGCGGTCCCCTTCACTGTGGCCCACAACCTCATCAAGGTGAGTCCGTCAGGGTCAAGGGTCAGAAGGAATAGTGTGTAGTTTGGCTTATATGATATTGTCTGTCTGCATAACAAAGTATAGAGACCTCATTTGGTCAGCCAGGCAGTCTTTGAATTTCAAACATCACTGATGTTGATCAATGAATGTTTGTGTCTTCCATTGCTAACAAGCAATCTATAATACATTTTAAATAATACTTGATTACCCATAGTGAACACTGTGCTTTTTTCATCAAACAGGTAAAACTAGTCCAAAAACAATGCTTTAAAAACATATGGTTACGTTTTTGACACATCAAAGCACAGTATTCATCATGTTGCAATATTCAGTGTTGATGTCACACTTCATTTCTCATTAGCAGTCATTTACCTCATGTTAAAGCCGTCAGTCGTTTACCATCTGAATTATGAGAGGTTTATTGCTGCTGGAGTTTCATGATTGGTAAACCGGACACTCAAGAGACGCTGGGGTTCAAAGTACGAGATATCAGCACTTCTGTTCTAGAGGGAAAGCAGTGTGACAGGACGTGGAGTTAGGCCTCATTAATAATCAGTTATGTGGAGGTACATGCTTTTGACATTCCAGTCCAATGCCTGTCTTGTATACACACAGTACTCATATCCATGAGTCCATGGGCGTCACCACCATATATTTGGGGGGGGACGTGTCCCCCCCACCTTTGAAACAAGGTCGTTTGGACCCCCCCACATTTGCCATCAAAAATATGTTGCATGACTGGATCAGTGTTATTTTCATTGCTTCACAATCAAATCCGTTCCACTTTATGAGTAGGGGATTGCCCATATCCAGAAGTCCACTCCGCGTTTTACTTCTGTTTTTAACACGGCAGCAGCAGAATCAGACACGCACGCAGATTCAAAACATTCAGACTGAGGCAAGATGATATTTAGATCATCCACCAAGATGGATATAAGGAAAAAAAATTCTAAGAAGAGAAAAGTAAGTCAAAGTCATCCAAGTTTTCCCGTGAGTGGCCAAACAGCAACATTGCGTTCTCCCAAGGTCAAACACAGCCAGCTTTTCTGATAAGAATGTTAGCACCTTATGAGACATTCTCTGTATTAGCAATAGAATTAGCATAGCCTACTAGCAACCAAATACGAGCTAGATCAGCTATATGGCACTAGCAGTTTTGTTAGGCATTACTAGTGCGGTTAGACATGTTTAAATGCAGAACAGACACAGGCGAAATGTCATCAAAAGCACAGAATGGCGACAAACACCTCACAGTGCTTACCTGTCCTGTCATTATTGCATCTCCTGCCCGTGTTCATTGCCCTGAGCATTTGCACAATTTAATTTGGCCATTGCACCCACCCAAAGAATCAATTTTGCATCTGATTGCTTGAGCTAGGGTTAAAAAATAAGAAGAAAACACCTGTTCCATTTATTTTTCTATTTCTAAAATGCTTGTGATTGTATTTTTTGTATTGATGATTGTATTTCTATGTCAAATGTTCTATTAGAGAAAAACAATATGAACAAGTGCTCAATGCATCCCCATTTCTCCTGATATAGGTGGTTGAGAGTGAGAGTGAGTCAGAGTCAGGGGCAGCAGGCAGGGGCAGTGGAGACAGCTCTAATTCACTCTTTGATTTTGTTTGTTTGTTATAGTTGTATGTTCTGCAATGCACTGAAGAGGGCTAAGTTTGATTGTAATAGGCTCTGAGTAGCCTAGGTACATATTTTATGTTTCCTCATAACTTTTTATTCAATTTGTGTTTCAAAGTTACCTCATTCTTTTCTAATTCACTCTTTGATTCTTTTTGAATCTTCATATTTAATAAAGTACCTAAAAAGTGCCACGTGTCAGTGTCAGGCCTCTGTGAGTTAAACCAAAACACAATAGTAGTCAGTAATTGCAGACCATGCCAGCTCCAAGGAAAAACAAAGAAAGAGGGAGATTATTTTGGGTGTAAAACGCACCAGAATGCAGGAAATTGAATCTACTATTTAAAAAATTTCGGGGGGGGAGACCCCCAGACCCCCCGAAAAAAAAGTGTCCCCCCCACATTCAAAAAGCTGCTGACGCCCATGCATGAGTCTATGTCTAAAACAGATATGCAGAGATTTCATTGCTAAATAATTCATTTTTGCTAGAGGAAGATTCATGGGGCCCACATTGAATTATGTCACTTATTTCAAAAGAGTGATTCAGTGCCTTACTAAAGAAAGTTTGAATAAACATCCTATAATCCTAATCATTATTAATGCATACAGAATGTCCTTGTGGTGATTTGTGTTTTTCAGGCGCATGCTAAAGCATGGCACACATATGACACCCAATTCCGTCCGACCCAGAGAGGAAAGGTGTCCATTGTCCTGGGTTCCCATTGGATAGTGCCTCCGAGGGGCCAAGACACTCCGGCCAACGTCGAGCTCTGCCAGAAGTCCATGGAAGCGGTGCTTGGCTGGTTCGCCAGTCCCATCTTTGGGGGAGGGGACTACCCAACCTCCATGAGAGCCAGTCAAGGGAGCCTTCTACCTCAGTTCACCCCAGAGGAGAAGCTCTGGGTGCAGGGAACTGCTGACTTCTTTGCCCTGTCCTTTGGGTGTAACAACCTGCCACTATACCGGAGCCTACCCCACTATGGGCAGGTATCCCTGGACCTGAGGCAGGTGCTGGGCTGGGTACGTCTGGAGTACGGGAACCTGCAGGTGCTGGTGGCAGAAGCAGGCTGGTTCTCTGATCCACTCGTAGGAAGGGAGGACACAGTTGCTATGCTTTTTATGAAGAAGTTCATCAACCAGGTGTTGCAAGGTGAGGAGGGGTGCTGAATGGCTGAATCTGATCTGTGTGTGTGTGTGTGTGTGTGTGTGTGTGTGTGTGTGTGTGTGTGTGTGTGTGTGTGTGTGTGTGTGTCTGTGTGTGTGTGTGTGTGTGTGTGTGTGAGAGAGAGAGAGAGAGAGAGAGAGAGACATAGAGAAAGTGTGCAGTTTATCTTTTTATTTTATATTGATGCACTTAGCTTTTTTAAAACCACATTTGCTCTCCAAAGTTGTACTTGCGCATTCCTTTTTGGTGATGCAGCCAGCGTCCTCATCTCCTCCTCTGCCTGTGTATTTCTGTCCAGCCATGGTGTTTGATGGTGTGCAAGTGTTTGGCTACACAGCCTGGTCGCTGGTGGATGGGTTGGAGTGGAACTATGGCTATAGTCGGAGGCGGGGCCTGTTCTACATAGACTTCAGCCAAGCCAACCGAACCAGGGTCCCCAAGACCACAGCTCATTTCTACAGGCGTGTCATCAATGACAACGGTTTCCCTGGCGACGACACTTCCAGAGAGATCAAAGGCCGTTTCCCCTGTGACTTCCATTGGGGTGTGGCCGACTCCACTATACAGGTAACATGTGGAAAATGACAGGAAGGAGAGGGGAAGAGGGAGAGGAAAGACGATAGACTAGATTAGAGCAATGAATAAGCTTGGTAATTGCAACAAAAACAAAGAGCACATTTATTTTCTTTTATTATAGGTCAATTTCCTTCCATTCTCCCCTCAATTCATGGACCCCCACCTGTACAGCTGGAACCTGACTGGGGACGGGGCACTGTATCCTGTTCCAGGGGTCAAGCTTCACACCAGGGGTGCCCAGTGCTCTGACTACCTGGCCATCCATGGACACGCGCGCCTCTTTGAGTCAACGGGGGCATCTCACTACCGCTTCGCCCTCAACTGGTCCCTCATCCTCCCCCAGGGACACCTCTCTAATGTGGACACAGAGGCGCTCAGGTAGAGACTCTCACACACACACACACACACACACACACACACATACATACACACACACACACACACATGCACACACACACACACATTACTCTTGTGGCATTTGAAATCACTTCAAAGTGTTACATCTAACAGGTACTACCGCTGCCTCCTCACCGAGCTACGCAAGCTGGGCCTGGAAGCTGTCGTCACCCTTTACTACCCCACTCACCCTAAACTACCCCACTCCCCTCTGCTGGGCTTGCCCAAGCCACTACAAGCCTCTGGAGGTTGGCTGAACCAGAGCACCGTGGAGGCCTTCCAAGACTATGCAGCACTCTGCTACCGGGAGCTGGGGCCCTTGGTGCGGTACTGGATCACGGTAAACGAACCCAACCGGCTGGTGGATGCATATCCCAGCGGCGAGGAGCAACACCGGGCTGCACACCACCTACTCCTGGCCCATGCCAAGGCATGGCGGCTCTATGAGAGGGAGTACTTTAGCCAACAGGGAGCGCTGGTTTCCTTGGCGCTGCACGCAGACTGGGCTGAACCCGCTTACCCCTTCCTGGAGTCACACATTTCTGCTGCCCAGCGATTCCTACTGTTTGAGCTTGGCCGTTTCTTAGACCCACTGCTGGGGGGTAGCGGTGGACAAGTGGACAAGGCGGGTAACTACCCTCCGGAGGTGCAGGCGTACCTGGAGGAGAGAGCACGGGTGTTGGGCCTCCCTGGATCCCCACTGCCCAGCTTCACAGAGCAGGAGAGAGAGGAGCTGAGAGGGGCGCTGGGATTCATCGCACTGAACCACTTCACCACGCACCTTGTCTCCCCGCGGCCCCGGTCTGCCCCACAGAGCGGCCCACCTAGCCCCCGGCAGCCCCAACCTCCAGACCACGACTGCCTGATCCTGTTAGACCCCACCTGGCCCTCCTCCAGCACTGAACAGAAAGTGGTCCCCTGGGGTCTCCGGAAAGTGCTGGGCTGGGTGAAGGAGCGGTACGGAGGACGCCTTCCTGTTATTGTCTCTGCCAGTGGGGTGGATGACCAGGCGCCTGTGGAGGACCGGCTCAGGCAGCACTACCTCAAGACCTACCTGCAGGAAGCGCTCAAAGGTGGGTGACTGTTCCCATGTGCCCAGAAGCATTACCCAGCACACCACAGCCTTATCATTATACTGTATGACCCCTCATAAAACCTACACTTTAAGAGGGACCTTTGAGATCATAAACATATAGGAGAGAGTAGACTGAGGGAAATGGGTTGCTGGTGTCACCTATTTTTATGTTTGTTTCAACGCCCCTCATCTTCAGTACCTTGTTGTCATTGTTTGAACATGTACCGTATGTGTTTAATCCTAAACACCCACCTGAAATGAAACACATGGCGCTCAGAGCCTGCAGTAATGTACGTAGTGTACAGGATGTACATTATTTTGTACACCAATATACCGGATTTGGTTACAATCTGCCTTCATCAAGGTCAGTTCTGTTTTTGTTTTTTTATAATGGTGCTCCGTGTTAGGATAATTAGAACAGACATATAATCAGCTGCTAAAACCAGAAATGGGGTGCTGTTCTATGTGTAGACTGAATGGTTCCCATACTGCCTTCCTATCTTCTTCTTCTTCTCCCAGCTCGTCAGTTGGATGGAGTCAACCTGAAGGGCTTTTATGTCTGGGAGCTGCAGGATCGACACGTCCCTAAGTACGGCCTCTTTGCATCCCCCCACCACCAGTCCAGACCCAAAGCCTCCATCGCAGCATACCGGGAGATCATTGACCGTAGCGGTTTCCCCGCGGACAACGTCACAGGGACCTGCAGGGTTAGTGACCTCCGGACAGTGTGCACCATCTGTGCACGTATCTCAGAGAACAAACCCATGCTGTTTTTCGGAACGTGCCTCCTCTTAACATTTGCTATGCTGGTGACAGTCATCATAATCATGGTCAGGAGGAGGAGGAGGGCTCAGGGGAGGAGGAGAAGGGGGAGGATGGGGGTGCCTGTATGTTCCGTCCCACCTGGTATACGGTGCCAGCCGTGGGAGAGAGTGGCACTGCAGCGGGTGGCAGATAGGATCCGCGTGGTTCGCCGTTAGTTTGGGCCTTATTCACACTGTATTCAATCTAATAGGTGTTCTTGAATACACAGATCTGGGATCAGCTTACCCTTAACAAATCCACACCTTAACCATTAATAGGCAAAATGCTAAACTGATCCGTGTCTAGGGACAGCTTCATCACACTCCACTTGGGCCCTGCTCAACACAATGGAAATTGTTATCCTCAAAGAAAGCTCAATGCATGCTGGGAAAATCTTTGCCATTAAGTGTCTCATAAGGATTCTCTCTCTGTGCCTGGCTTTACTGTTTGAATACACCTTTAGGAATCATCATATGTTAAAAAAAAAAAGATATGTGTGTCCGATGAGCTTGAGACAGCATCCATGCTCAAACTACTGTATGGCAAAATGTAAGTTACCTTGAAGGTTATTCGACTGTTTCAGTTATTTCATTGATAGTGGGGTGTGTCGGCTCTACTTTTGAACTTCTATGAATGCTGCTATTGTAAAGTATTGATCATGTACAGAGTACTGTTAGCATGACTCGTTTAGGCCTACTTGGTAGCGTACCTATGTTCCCCGGGTCCTATGTTCCCCGGTTCCCCGCTTCCGAAAAAGGGTCCTATGTTCCCCGCTTCCGAAAAAGGGTCCTCCTCGGGTCCTATGTTCCCCGCTCCAGAAAAAGGGTCCTATGTTCCCCGGGTCCTATGTTCCCCGCTCCCTCCGTGGAGGGAGTTGGAGGCCCGTCTACTGAGGCTGAAAGAACAATATATTCAGGGCCTCAGACATCTGGCTTCGTACTGGAGGGCTGTCAGCCGTAGCGTCCTTATGGGCTAGATCGAAAGGGGTAGACTTTTGTTCCCTTTTTTTTGTTTGATTTTTGCATTTATGTACCTTTATTTGGATAGCACTTTTCAAACAAATAATCAGGAGGAGGTTATTATGTTGTCCAGTAGGCCTATGTTGTTGTTATTATTATTAATATTGGCCTAATTTAATTATTATTGTTATTGTTATTATTGTTATTATTTAGGTTTACTGTTTGAAGTAAATTGAACCATATCCACAAACATAGTTTAATTAGTTGGTTGCAATAAAAGCCTATATTTTGGATTGATATCTCTACTGTATTTATTTGATTTCGTTTGACAAAAATATAGAAAAAATATTTAATAATGTGTATATATATACACTGTCACTGGTGTTCTTTTAGGAATATAAGATTTTCAATTCCATCTCGAAAATGATCTATCTAGGGAGTTACACTCATCAACACGGAGCATTATGACGTCATGTTAACTCGCTGGAGCGGGGAACATAGGACCCTTTTTCGGGAGCGGGGAACATAGGACCCGGGGAACATAGGACCCTTTTCCTGGAGCGGGGAACATAGGACCCTTTTTCGGAAGCGGGGAACATAGAACCCTTTTTCGGAAGCGGAGCTAAGAAATCGGGGAACATAGGACCCGGGGAACATAGGACCCGGGGAACATAGGGATGATCTCCCTATCGTTGCATCTTATCTTTCCCTATCTCCCTATCTTTGCATTTTGCCGAAAGAGTCTAGATAGATAGTGAGTCTTGACTGAAGGCTATAAGATCACAATTCCTCCCTGTAGCCCAATGTAACTTCATTTATTGTGTATATGACTGTTAAAATTGTGAACATTTGCACCATTTTGCTAATTTGGAACACAGCTGAAACACGTCAGTTTTTGTAAATATCATAGTGCCTAATTATGTAAATGAAACCTTAATAATGTGTTATAAATAGATATTAAATATATATATATGAAATTAAATAAAATACACGCCACTGTTTCCTCTTTCATTGTCACTATCGCTTATATCTACCATGTGATGCGAACAGGTTGCATCCAAAAACCCCATAAGGTTGACACTGATGCCCTCTAGCGTTCAAAACATTGGCCCAGGCTCCAGGGCCCTCCATGAAAACATAGGAAAGCTGCTCAGCTGACCTCATACAATCTGAGAAAAATACATTGTTAGAATAATATGTTGTTTTATGTTGCTTTATTACCTACTGAGATTATGCTCAGTCTTGTTTCAGTCATGATTGTTAATGGTAGCAAGACAGATACATTTTCCCTCTGATGAAGATACATCATGGGGATGAACCATTTCAATGGAGAACATACTGCATTGTGCTATTCATTGATATTCTAAAAGGCAGTGTGCCTGTGAATGAACAAATAAACCCTGAAGAAAGTATTCTTCTGATTTCGTATTGGTATGAATGATTCATTATTAATATTAAGAGGTCGTTTTTTTAGAGAGAGACTTCACAAAGATAAGGACTATAGTAATTACATTTTAAGAAAGTTAGGCCTGCATCACATTTGGTAACACAAGGCAGAATGTCTGAACGAAGAAAGGAGCAGGTGGATTCATTCCCCCCATGATCCTGATCCTGCTCTGCATTGTTTTGTTGAATGGAAATAATGGGTTTAATAATGGGTTTAATAATGGGTTTAAGCCAGGGAAGAAGTTAAAAGTCCTATTGCATGTCCTTGTGGCTAATATAGGCCCATCATTATTCATTGGACACATTCCACCCTTTCCCGAGGTGAAGTGATTGAATATACAGTATGTTTCACTGAGCAAGTTATTTTTGAGTGCTATTGGGCCATTGTGTCTGATGCATGCATAGGCCCACAATGTGATTTTGTGTTGAATAAAGCAATGTATAAATTATAGTTAGAAAATACACTCAAGAGAAAGGGAGTGGGTTAACTTTTGTACACAGAATATAGGCATCAGAAAATTGCCTATTTATGATTAAATGTGTTGTATAGAGTCCCATGACTCGAGAGGTACAATAGTGGGTATCCTGACATATAATATAGGGCTACGGTTAAATAATAAATATAATCAACGAGAAATATTATGGATTATTGAGAGATGATTCCAATAATATCAGATGTAGTAATTTGGCCCAGTGGCATCTGTTTTCTAGGGTATATAGGGACATAAAACCACTAATCCCCCGTAGGGAGTGTTTTTATTGGATCAGAGAGTAAAACTTTGACCTGGTTCCCATCCCATCCTAATATGCGTTTCCCCTCACAAAACCAGGGGACTAGAGGAATTCTGGACATATCTCGAATTAAAAATCATGCCCCATAAAGCATATCTATATAGACAAGATTCATGTCGCAATTGTATTAAATCAACTCCAAATACGGATCAACCAATGGGCAAGCAGTTTTCAGGGTAGCAGCAGTGATGGTGTGAAATCACATGACCCGTATTTCAGCTCGCATGCAGCAGTGGGACTAAAATGTTTCCAGGCAGGACCGCCGATTGTCCACCGTTCACATTCTGACAATTTGACGAGAAACGATACATTGTCTCTCAGCTCGTTTGTAACATTGTCTCTTGTAACCTCGGTGCGGATAAGGGCTCTCGTTGACACAGCGCTTAACAGTGTTTAGCTAGCTGTTAGCTTACCTATCGTGCGACTGTTATTGTTGCGCCGAGCCAAAGTGACAGAGACAGAGACCTTTACGGAGAGCGAAAGTGCGAGAGAGGGATAGTGCGTTAGCTGGGCAGCTAAGCTAGCTAAGGACTGGGCTGAACGCGAGGCCTCAGCATAGAGGATACTCTTGTCCTCCTCCGACAGAACAACGGCGAGATCATCATGGCCAACATCGCTGTTCAGCGGATAAAACGGGAATTCAAAGAGGTTCTTAAAAGTGAAGAGGTTGGTTGTTTATTTTCTTCAATCGACCGTGAATGCTAGGTAGCTAGCTAGAGCTAGCTAAGCTAAGTGTTGGTGGAACGATTGTCTCCCGTGTTATTTTGGTTCTATGAAATGAGTGATGTTTTGCTTTTAGGCACATTATAGTCACACAATACATGTTAGCTAAGTCTTTGTATTTCGCCAATTACTTGAAAGAAGACACAGGGAATGATGCTTGCCAGTGTATAAGCTATCTAGCTGTCACTGTTTTGCTAACTGGCTGTGTTGTGTTGGCAGCAACGCTAGCGTAGCTATTTGGAAATCCCCAGCCAGCCAGGTTGCCAGAAGGTAGCTAGTTTACGTTAGCATAACTTTAGCGAGTCTATCGATGGATTAGGTAGGCCAGGGTTATGAAATCAATGAATGACTAGGCTAAACGGATAGGAGATTTGGACTTTTGCAGAATAGGCTTTTTTTTCTTCTAACGAATTAGTTTGCTGGTTGCTGTGAGATGTATCCATCCCACCCCAGTCCGCTGTGTCAGTGTGCCGTGTGTCTGTCCCCCCACAGGGGTGTCAGCTTCTGCCGCATTGGCAGGTTTTTAGTTCGAAAGCAAAGCGCAACATTTCTACACGTTTGTCCTGTGGCAGGTGATTATACTACGACCCATGATGACATGCATTGTCTCTACACAGATGTGAGCATGGGAGTATTTCAAAGCGGAATGTTGGAGACTGTTTAGTTGACATTGACAGTGGGATGACCAAGTACGGTACCATAGATCTAGTTTAGAACTATTCCATCATCTCTGTGCCCACTGCCCAGTGCATCAACTCTCTGTTCTGTTACTGTGGTGAACAAAGTTTCTGTAGTAAAAGGACGATCCTCCTCCTCCCTCAATATGTATGAACCTGTGGTCTTGGAAGAAAATCTAAATATAGCCTCTGTCCTTTCTCCTCTCTCTGGCAGACGAGCAAAAACCAGATAAAGGTGGACTTGGTGGATGAGAACTTCACAGAGCTGAAGGGGGAGATTGCAGGACCACCCGACACGCCATATGAAGGTGAGATGCGAGCCTACTGGAGTGGACTCTAGTCTGCCTACACTACAGCTCGAGCACGAGTCAAAGCAGTTGGCCTTAAGTGGGCGAGCCATGCAGCAGCAAAGAGGATTGATGTAACAGTCAGGCAGTTGTTTATGCATTCTTGCAAATGAGTGTGTGGGCTGCTAAACTATAATGTCCTGTCTTTGGTTAACTAGCGTTGGATTTTGTGTGATAGTTCCTTGCATATGTTGGGATCTTTCACCATCATAACTATTTGCTTCCTTTACTTATCATTTAAAGGTGGTAGATTTCAACTAGAAATAAAGATTCCAGAGACGTATCCATTCAATCCCCCCAAGGTAGGTGCTTATCACCTTCTGGTGTTTTGTCTCTGACCACTGTAACATTCACTCTGGGAAATTCTGTTAGCCTGAAACAATGCTGGGTCACTTGTTGATTCATCATGCCATACTACCTGTACCTATCACTATCATTATCATGTTTTATATCACTATTTGCATTTCTGTTTAGATGCTAAACTGCATCTCATTGTCTGGTACTTGTACTCTGCAATGACAATAAAGTTGAATCTAATCTAATTTCCTCACCGCCGATGTCACCTCTCCCCCAGGTGCGGTTTATCACTAAGATCTGGCATCCTAACATCAGCTCGGTCACAGGTGCAATATGTCTGGACATCCTCAAAGACCAGTGGTGAGTGACTACTTCCTGCTCCCAGTCTCCCTCACTCTGATCCAGTCAGCTAAAGTCCCAATACCCTGACGATGTCTCTCACCAACTCTTTGATACTACTGCCGTGAGGGGGACTAATTGGATGAAAGTAATATTTTGGAATCTCCCACATGGGCCAATTTGGTTTGACCAAATGTTGGATTGACCTGTCCTGTGTGTGTCTCTTAGGGCGGCAGCCATGACACTGCGGACAGTGCTACTGTCACTACAAGCCTTATTGGCAGCGGCTGAACCAGACGACCCCCAGGATGCTGTGGTGGCCAATCAGGTGTGTGTGTGAGGGAGAGAAAAATAATGCATTCCATGAATATGCTTATTAATCTGTTTTGAATTGTGGATTGTTTGAATGCTTTGTCATTTGTGACTACATAGATACAGTGGGGGAAATAAGTATTGAACACATCAACATTTTGTCCAGTAAATGTATTTCCAATGAGCCTATTCAACTGAAAGTTGCACCAGAGTATTAACTCAAACAATCCAGACCAAAAAATCTAAACATATCCATATGTAAATAAAGTTATGTGTAATAAAGTGGAATGAAACAGGAAAAAACTATTGAACACTAAGAAAAAGTTACTTAAACTAAAGTTAAAGTTAGAAAATAGAACTAATTAGGAGGCAACTCTACTTCCAGTCTGTGCTAATTAATGTCAGCTGGGTTAGAATATATTGATGGGCTATAAGAGGTTTTTTTTGTTACCAAGGTGCCACACAACAAACATCTAATGATGGGTAAAAGCAAAGAGCTGTCTCAAGACCTTCGCAACCAGATTGTTGCAAAACATGAAAATGGAATTGGCTACAGACGTATTTCAAAACTTCTGAATCTTCCATAAGCACCATTAGGGGGCATTATCCGTAAATGGAAGCAACATCACTCCACCATCAACCAGCCAGGCACAGGAGCTCTTCGCAAGATTTCTGATCAGGGAGTCAGAAGGATACTTAGAAGAGTAGACAAAGAGCCACGGACCTCTGTGTAGAGGAATGGGCCAAAATCACACCTGAATACTGTGGGCAATTAGTTACTTCATACAGAAAGTGCCTTGAAGTTGTCATTACAAACAAAGGCTTCTCCACTAAGTATTGAATTAATTTCAGTTAGTGTGTTAAATACTTTTTTCCTGTTTCATTCTACTTTATTACACATAACTTTATTGACAGGGACTTTAATGTTAAGATTTTTTGTCTGGATTGTAATACCAAAGTCTGGTGCAAATTTCACTGGAATAGCCTAATTGGAAATACATTTACTGGACAAGATGTTGATGTGTCCAATACTTACTTCCCCCACTGTATATCTGTAGTGGGAAGGCTTTACTGTTAGATTTCTATACAGCTGTCATCTTGCCCTCTGAGTTCATGATTGTGGTGTTTGTGTTGTGTCTGTCTCTCTCTCTCTCTCTCTCTCTCTCTCTCTCTCTCTCTCTCTCTCTCTCTCTCTCTCTCTCTCTCTCTCTCTCTCTCTCACACTCCCCCCCCCTCCGCCCTCTCTCTCAGTATAAGCAGAACCCAGAGATGTTCAAACAGACGGCCAGACTCTGGTCTCACGTGTACGGCGGCGCTCCCGTATCCAGTCCAGAGTACACCCGCAAAATAGACAAACTGTGTGCCATGGGCTTCGACAAAGTGAGTCGTCCCCCCAACACTTAACGCCAGCTATGAACGGTGAAACAGCTAATTTGATGTTGTCCCACTGAGGGAGGAAAACAGTACATAAAACACGGTGTATCGCATTAGTAAAAGCAACCAGACAGACCGTTATTATTTTATTTTTGCCATTTAGCAGACACCTTTATCCAAAGCGACTTAGAACAAATACACGTGTCTAAGTAAGTGAATCATCTATCCATCAGTCATCATAAGAAAAATAAATCTATGCTAGGACCAGGGGCCATTAGTCACAAAGTGACAATGATTTTTTGTAGAAACTGTACTGGCGGGTATTGGGGATGATGATGTCTTTAGGAGGGACAGTTAAGCTATGACTGCCCTCAGAAGATTAGTTGTATTGTGAAATTGTAGTGAGGTTTTTGCAGCACACTGTGCCCTCCCTGTCTCTACTCTTTTGATTTCACAAACGTCCTCCTGGACTGAACTGAGCCGAGACAGAGATGCACCGCAAAGGTAACCTTATGAGGCTATTTCCATATGAAAACCATCAGTTGAGGGCAGTCACGTTGCCAAACTGTCTCTGTATTACCTTTACTAAAGGGAAACACTGTGTTGTTTGGTTCACTTCACGTACATTGCAGCTTTAACTACTGTCTCAATGGTCACGTTATTTCCACTTAGTATGGGATATGACTGGATTATTATTGATGAGATATTATATCCAGTGTCTAGGCCCAGACACTTTAAAATAGTCACCTCTGAAATGTTTTAATCAATTTCATTCAGTCTGATTCCCCAATTAAATCTAAGATGCATGTTTACGGCTGTTGTTAACCGGTCCTTTCCATTAGTTTTTGTAATGGCAAGATAATAAACAGTGATTGATGAGTAACCACAATCCTTCTCTCTCTCGCTCTCTCGCTCTCTCTCTCTCTCTCTCTCTCTCTCTCTCTCTCTCTCTCTCTCTCTCTCTCTCTCTCTCTCTCTCTCTCTCTCTCTCTCTCTCTCTCTCTCTCTCTCTCTCTCTCTCTCTCTCTCTCTCTCTCTCTCTCTCTCTCTCTCTCTCTCTCTCTCTCTCTCTCTCTCTCTCTCTCTCTCTCTCTCTCTCTCTTCACAGAATGCAGTAATAGTGGCGTTGTCGTCGAAATCCTGGGATGTGGAGACAGCGACAGAGCTATTGCTCAGTAACTGAGTCTCAACACCTGTCCCAAACCACCCATTACACCCCCTCACTCCACACCCTCCCCCTGGTCTCCATCTGGTCCCCCCAACACACACACACACACACACACACACGCACACCCTCTCTCTCCCTTTGTCTAAAGCCCTCCTTTCTGATGTGCGGTGCTCTCTCTGTTCCATGGACCCTCACCTACTGTACACACCTTTGCTCAATCCCTTCTTTTCCACCTGTCAGGCGCCCCCCTCTCCCCTCTCTTTTTAACCCCCTCTGTTCTGCACCACACTCTTCTGCTGTCCGGGGGCTCCTGGGCTCCAGCCCCTCCCTTCACTCCCAGTCATTCAACATTCCACTCAAAACCTCAAGAACATTTCTGACCCCTATCCATTGAGTCAAGTGCCATTCTTCCACCCTCATCCATGGCCTACCTACATTCTCCCAACTCTCTGGCTGGGTCTGAATAGTACCCGGTGGTGAGCTGAGGAAGACAGTAAAGTAGTCATCTAAGGATGTTTGAACGTAGCCACCCCCCCCCCCCTTTTCACCACCTTTTTAGCACTTACTACATCGCTGACCTTTTCTTGCAGTAGCAACACTCATACCCAGGTGTCACCTGTTTGACTATCTTACCTACCGAGAACCTCACCCCCATCAGCAGGTAACCCCACCCCCCTCTCCCTCATCCTCTTCATGGCTACCCTCATCATCTCACCCCCCCACACACACACACACACTTTTTTAATTTTATTTGGTTCTCGCCTCCTACAGGAATACATTTGGATTCCTCTTTTTAAAAAGAATGAAAACAATAATGGAAACACTCAAGGTCACTGTTCACAGATAATGCGACTCAAGCTAATTGAGACTGGAAGAAAAAACTAAAAGGTTTGAAAAATATTGCATCCACTGAACTACGCCAACAGAGAAAAAACTATGTCAAAAGAATTCATCTGTAAATAAAGCTATTAAAGTCTGTGTAAATTAATCTACATTTAAGAACTTGTTGTTTCTTTTCATCACTTTATCATTATTTAATTTATTTACAAAGAAATTATGGAAGTACAGAGCTACCGTTAAAGATTGTATGTTTGTTTGAAATTGTCTGTGCCTTATCTTGCACAGCCAGACAGTGCACCTGAATATTGAATATACGTAAGCATAAAAGGACTGCGGCAACATTAGTTTGTACCCGTCTGCAATAAGGTTGTCCCTTGCTGTGTGTGTGTGTGTGTGTGGATCTAGAATGAGGAGCTAAATTTACGAGGCTGGGGGAAACGCAATCCAAAGGGAATTACATCGTTGGTCGAAGTAGAACAAGCAAATTAATTCAGAAGATGAATTGTGCGTGTGTGTAAGCATGCTGCCAACATGTGCATTTGTAGGCTACGTGTAGACACGGCAGTATTGCAGTCGGTAACACCCCAATTTATCCAGACGATGTAATTGTCCAATATATGGTTCATATATTGCTCAGTTGATCTTTGATGAATACTGCAGAGTGTGTTGTTTGTCCAGTGAGGCGAGGAGAGATATGCTGAAACTGGACAGATGGCAGGTGCTGTAACACGTTGTGCTAGAGTCAACCTCTCCAAGAATTCCATCTTTATCACAGGAGAGAACCTGGCATGGCTCTGGGCACCATATTGCACTCTGCATACTTGCACTTGAGAAGAGGCCTTTCACAAGATAACACGGGTGTGTGTACATACGTGTGTGTGTGTGTGTGTGTGTGTGTGTGTGTGTGTGTGAGAGAGAGACAGAGAGAGTTATCTAAGGTGTTCCTGTGCGGCCCTCTTGTGGCCCCACACAGATTCCCCTGCTGCACTGCAACACCTGCTACAGAGCTGCAGGCAGACCTAGCCAGCCTAATCACACTCAGTAAAGGTTCCCTCAGGACCACTACTCTCATGGGGCCACCGCTACCACCTGGCACCATGGCACTCTTCTCTTGAACTGGGCAGTGGAATTAACTATTTGTCATTTGTGATGATGCTAAACCTGATATTCATGACATTACATTTGAACAATAAACTACTCATTGGTCCATACATTGGGCCTTTATTAAGATATCTTCTATCTTCTCCATCTCCTCCCCGCATCACCGGCCCGCGCGCCCACCTGCCAGGCGTGTGTGATTGACAGCTGAATACCCCCAGTGTGCGTTGAGCCGATGGTCCGTGGGCATCTGGTTTCCCTTGGTGTGCGCGTGCTACGTGATAGCCAGGGTCCGATTCCGTGTCTGAGCGGACATGCATCCTCCCCTGCCAAGCAGTAAGAGCTATACCTCACCGTGAGGAGGACGGACGGAAACAGCGCGCTGCTATCAGCTATTGAGTTCAATTGGGGTTGAACGGGCGTCATGTAAACCAGATGGGAATTAAACCCAGGAGCACTAATCTATGTTGCTCAAACATCCTATTGTTTCCTGTTGTACCGATTCGTCGAAAATGCCCAAGAAGGTCCTAGTTGTGTTCTTTGCGATGCTGTTGCTTGAAGGTAAGCCAAATGCACAGTAGGCTATATGCTGCGTATTACGTTAAAGTTTATTGATAAAAGCCTGTACCGAGCTTGCTTTCTTTCTTGTCATTTTGCATTTGCAAATGTTGTCTTATCTTAATATCCAAACATTGTCAATGGAAGTTCATTGTTTTTATGAATAACATTCGTCTGCATTTAGTTCAGCTGTGCTTTTACGCATTGAATTTACGCGGCTTGCGCCTTGACCAACCCGATCTAAAAGACACATCTCTCACCACTCAAGTCACCTTTCCCAAACAAGGTCCTCCCACAGTAAGGTTGCAGGTGGTCCGAAACTTGCACCCCTCTTTCTGACTGCATTGCCCCAATCCAAGTCGACTCTTATAACAACTCTGAAGTTTGAACAGGTATGAGTTGGCTGAGTTGGATAGGTGTATGTGTGGTAATAGCTCTAACTAGAAAGGTGAAATGTGTACAGTAATGGAATACACTTTATGCAATCTTTTCAGATCTGCATAAATAAGATTAGAGGTGAGGAGTCGATTTGGATTTTAGGTAGAAGTTGCCCATAGTGGACACAGATCAATGATTAGCTTACCCTCGCCAAATCCTACTGCTATGAGGTGGTAAAAAACAAATGGCTGAAACTGACCCTAGATCAGTTACTAGGGGCAACTTCATCCTACTTCAATGTAAACAACCATGTTATCCTCCTACAGTGGCCCACTCAGCCCAGGGCCGGTTTGCTCAGAAGCTTCTGAACGACCTGATGGAGAACTACTCCAACGCCCTGCGGCCGGTAGAGGACACGGACGCCGCCCTCAACGTCACCCTGCAGATCACCCTCTCCCAGATCAAAGACATGGTGAGCTACAGAGATGACAGACAACATCTCTGAGGTAACGGAGGTCCAGGGAATATCAACAACCTCTGGTCAAATGAAGGAATGAGGAAGATTAATTTTCCTGCTAGGACTGGTGGAAAGATGATTCACTTACTTAGTCAAATGTATTTGTTATTTTCCTATAGGAAGTAAGTTGATATTCCCTGGTCCTCCGTTACCTCAGAGATGTTGTCTGTCATCTCTGTAGCTCACCTTGTCACCATGTCTATATATATATATAAGTAAATATTATGTTAAATAAGAGATGACCAAGTGGCAAGTGATATTTACACTTTAAATAGGATTGGACAAGACGTTATCTCATGGTTATTCCCTCCTGATCAAATGCATAGTGCAGAACACAACTCCTCTGGGACCTGGATGATAGGATGACTACAGTAAGGGGAGGCTGGAGGAGGTAGAAATCAGTGGATGGAATCACTGTATTGCATGGAATGGAATGACGAATGCTATGAAAATGTGCGATTGATACCATTCCTCATGCCATTCCATGCATTGCAGTGAGCCTGTCCTCCGATTTTTGCCTCCACCAACCTCCCCAACAGTAGATTACAATAGACCACACACTCAGACTAAAAAGAATGGAGTAGAGTTACGCACATTACTTATGGTTCATCGACAGGGTCTTTGCCAAAGTGCACCGATCATGTATGGATGGATTAGGCCAGACCTCCTACTGTACAGGCCTACAGTTACCCAGCCATCTCCTGTGTCAGTCCAGGTTCACAGAAGAGTCAACGTCGATTCCTGTGTGTGTTGTGAGAAAGAGAGAGAGAGAGAGAGAAAGAGACAGAAATGGAGAGAGAGCGAGGGAGTATGAGAAGGTGTTCTGTCCAGTGAACTCCGGGGAGAGATGAAACGCCTGTTTTACTGCCTCAGAGTACGTTAATTCACTCCTCTGTCTGTGATGAAGTCATCCTGCGGCTTAGAAATGAAGACTCATTACACCTGTGTGTTTGTGTGTGTGTGTGTGTGTGTGTGTGTGTGTGTGTGTGTGTCAATATGTGTGTCTGTGTCTGTGTCTGTGTGAGTCAATATGTGTGTGTGTGTGTGTGTGTGTGTGTATATTTGAGAGTCCTGTTACCTGTGGGGGTAAAACTCTCCTCAGTTCCCTGCTTTGGTTAAGCCATGCGTCAGGTTCTGGCAACAGAATCCACCCACCCCCCCAGGCTTGTCTCCACATCCACCTGATATTGACAGCTGGCTCTTGATTTCAGTTTGTCTGACTGATGGTCTGAGGCTCATCTACCCTACGTAATGCCTATAGGTAATGAGCTGCTGTGTGTGTGCGTGACCCAGAGAGAAAGAGAGCTGCATCCTTGTTACATCACTGTGTATGTTTGTGTGTCCGTGCGTGTGCGTCTGTACGTGCGCACATGCCTGTGTATGTGTGTGTTTGTGTGTGTGTAGGATGAGAGGAACCAGGTGTTGATTGCCTACCTGTGGATCCGGCAGACCTGGCATGACGCCTACCTTAGGTGGGACAAGGAGGACTACGACGGCCTGGAGGTCATCCGCATCCCCAGCAGCCTCATCTGGCGGCCTGACCTCGTCCTCTATAACAAGTACGGCGTACGTCACACAGCCACACACCACAACAACTCGTACTTTTTCTAGACAGGAAACATTGGTACCACTTCACAATACATACAGTAGAGTAGACCCTCTACCATAGTAGTCACATTGTAATCCACGCAAGTGCTGTACGTAAGGTAACGATCATGCAGGATCCCATGGGTACATATCGTAAGTACAAGACATAGAGCATAATAAATCAAGCATAATTAAAGACAAAAAGTGTCAGTAGTACAAGACACAAGTGACAAAAAATAATAGGCATAGTACAAGATAAGTAAAACAAGACAGGTTACACTAGTGGTGCCGCTAGTGATAATAGAGAGTTCACAGTAGTAAGGTGGCTTGAGCTTAGGGTTACTGTAGTCCATGTACGTGGGGTGAGCTAGGGGAAGATAGTCAATTGATTACAGTGGGCTTGTTCAAGAGCCTGATCGCCTGGGGGAAGTAGCTGTTTGTTAGTCTCTGAGTCTTGGCCATGAGGCTCCGGAAGAGGCCTCGTCTTTTGGACGGCATCGGTTCGAACAGGCTGTGATTGGGATGGCTGGGGTCTTTGATGATCCTTCGGGCTTATGTCTTATGTCCTGGATGGAGGAAAGCTTACATCCGGTGATGCGCTCGGCTGTCCGTACCACCCTCTGTAGCGCATTGTGGTTGAGGGCAGTGCAGTTGCTATGCCAGGCAGTGATGCACCCAGTCAATAATACTCTCGGTAGTGCCTCTGTAGAAGGCCCGCAGGGTCTTCCACCCCATGCCAAACTTCTTTAACCGTCTGAGGTGAAATAGGCGCTTCTGTGCCCTTTTCACCACCTGTTTGGTATGCATGTCCCCGGTGAGGTCATCAGAGATGGACACCAAGGAACTTAAAACTGCTGACCCTCTCTATGGCTAACCGTTGATCAGGCCAATCACTGTTGTGTCATCAGCGAATGTAATTACTGAGGTGAAGCTGTGTGTGGCCACGCAGTCGTGGGTGTACAGGGAGTAAAGGAGATGACTCAAGACGCAGCCTTGGGGGGCACCTTTGTTAAGGGTTAGAGGGGCGGAGATCTTAGAGCCCATTCTCACCACCTGGTGTCGGGGTGTTACAGCCTGCTTTCTGATTGATTGATTTGTTCTGTCTTCTGAGTATGTGACCTACCGTATATATCATAAGTAAAGTATACAATGAAGTGTTCACGTGCAACTCTACAGTATGTACCGTATCATGTGCATACGTTTCCCTCTCCTCCTCAGGGCGGACGATGACTTCTCAGGGCCCATGGACACTAACGTGGTGCTGCGCTACAACGGGGAGATCACGTGGGACGCTCCTGCCATCACCAAGAGCTCTTGCGTGGTGGACGTCTCCTATTTCCCCTTCGACAGCCAGCAGTGTAACCTCACATTCGGCTCCTGGACATACAACGGCAACCAGGTGAGCCTGGGTCGAAGGCTGATGGACCAAACGTGCAACTATAGGAGGGTCTTGGACTGTTGATGAATGAAGAATAAAAGGCGTTGGGCGTTTTATTGACGGCTTGTATCATGAACAGGGATGTATACCCTGTGTCAGCGGAGTGTGACAAAGGCTGGTCAACCTGAAAGAGAGACAACACACACACACACGCACGATTTTACAGCCTCACTACAGGCAAACGCACTCTTCCTTCTGGGTGGTGATGTCATCCTGCCATTAGAGATGCAGTCTCTTTTGAGTGTGTGGGTTTGTGTATGTGTTAACATGTGTGTGTGTGTGTGTACCTGCGTGTCTGTGTGCGTGTGTGTGTGTGTGTGTGTGTGTGTGTGTGTGCACGTGTGTGCGTGTGTGTATGTGGGCAGGCACACACAGAAGTCAAACGCCCTCTGTTACGTAATCATTGTTGTAAAAGAACCCACCGCGATTGAACATAACTTTCACCACACTTCCCACACAATCCCTGGGACGTGGTACAAACTCCCCCCCCAAAAAACAGTGTATCACTATGACACAACCCCCTCCCCCCCCCCCCCCCCCCCCCCCCCCCCTCCAGGTGGACATATCCATGGGCATGGACAGCGGGGACCTGTCCGACTTCGTGGAGAACGTGGAGTGGGAGTGTCACGGCATGCTGGCCACCAAGAGCGTGATCATGTACGGCTGCTGCTCCGACCCCTACCCCGACATCACCTACACCGTGCTGCTGCAGCGCCGCTCCTCCTTCTACATCTTCAACCTCCTGCTGCCCTGCTTCCTCATCTCCTTCCTGGCCCCGCTGGGCTTCTACCTGCCGGCCGACTCCGGGGAGAAGGTGTCCCTGGGCGTCACCGTGCTGCTGGCGCTCACCGTCTTCCAGCTGATGGTGGCCGAGAGCATGCCGCCGTCCGAGAGCGTGCCGCTTATCGGTGAGTGTGTGCGTGTGTGTGCGCGTGTGTGTGCGTGTGTGTGCGTGTGTGTGTGTGTGTGTGTGTGCGTGCGTGCGTGCGTGCGCAACTTAATTAGAATTAACTTAACTATCGGTGAGTGTGTGTATGTGTGTGCGTGCGTGTGAGCGTGTGTGTAAGTGTGTGTGTGCATGTACTAGACACAGCGAGAGAGGGTGTGTGTGTTAATGATTAGGGTTGATGACCCCCCTGTTGAGGGACGTACTGTATGAACTCACTACAATACAATGTGCTTCGCACGCACGCACACACACACACACACACACACACACACACACACACACACAGAGTGCAGAAACCCATTATAACACTCACTTTCCTCTCTCCTGCCTCTCACACAGGGAAGTACTACATAGCTACTATGACTATGATCACAGCCTCCACGGCTCTCACGATCTTCATCATGAACATCCATTTCTGCGGCGCCGAAGCTAAACCGGTCCCCCAATGGGCCAAAGTCCTCATTATCGACTACATGTCCAAGATCTTCTTCGTTTACGACGTAGGTGAGAACTGTGCCTCTGCGTCCTCGTCCGAGTCTCGGGACGATTTTGACTACCCAAACTTCAGCACACACACCAACGGTAAACATGGGGGCCCCAACAGGCAAGAGCAGGAGTACTGCTACAAGCATCCCAGACCCCAAACCCCTAAACCCCAACGCCACCCGAGAGCCAGACCCCAGCACCACATCACCAGAGACGAGAAGACCTACCTCCCCAGCTCTCTCTCTCACTCCCCACCTGGGAAGTACGAGGGCTTTGAGACCAATGGGAACTTCCCCCTGAGCGACTGCTCTAAGGAGGCGCCGCCCTGCTGCCCGGAGGACCAAAAGGCAGCTGCGGTGGCCACTGTGACCTTCGGCGGCTGTGTGTTCTGTTGTCATGGCAACGGCATCCCAGGCGTGGAATCCAAGCTGGTACGGAACGTGGAGTACATTGCCAACTGCTTTCGGGAGCAGAGGGCAACCGCCGCCAAGGGGGCAGAATGGAAGAGGGTTGCCAAGGTGATGGACAGGTTCTTCATGTGGATCTTCTTCGTCATGGTCTTCCTCATGAGTATTCTTATTATTGGCAAAGCGCCATGACAACACTGGAACATTACTCACCTATTGTCACGAATGGGACTCTTCATTTTTGTTTGTTTATCAAGTTATCCATAATTACAACAAGTATGGCTTATTGGCGAGATTGAAATAGTGTCATTAATTACCTATTTTGCTGTTTTGCTACACATCTATGTTGTTCTCCAGCACTTTCAGTTTTGGAGCAAATCAGAACTCAAAGGGCTCTTTACCATATATTGAACTTGTACTGAACAGAATGTCATTTATATAACCTTGTATAAACATGTATCAAGCACCAGTACTTAATTTGTTATCATGATCTTATGATCATTATATGTTCTTATTATCCTAGTCATCATATTTACTGAAGTGTGTCAATCCAGTTTCATCTGCCCACAGAAATACATTTGATACCAAACCCTGTGTGTGATATTTTTTTCAAAAGTCAAACCTTGACAAACCTAGCCAAAGTGTCTCCATTTGGAAGTATACAAAGTGTGCGTGTGAGCGAACAGTAAGCATACTGATCATTACCTGTGCTGTCGCTCATCTGTCCTCTTGACAGCTGAGAAACTGATCCCCTGTTAGGTTCAAATGAGAGGGGTAAATATGGCCAGTGGAACCAGCCCATGTCTTATTCACCATCTGAAATCAGACGCCAGGGGCACAAAGGCCTCACTACGGATCCACAGACCTGGAATTATTTTTCTGCTTAAAATCATCCGGTGAATAGTTAATGACCAAGCTTTGTTTTCAAACTAGGACCAGGGCTGCAAAGATGTAAGTTAATATGGAGCATGAATAATGGAACACAATGAGTTTGCCCACTTCCAAGCCCATTACCTTGAACACTGGAAGTAATGTGTATGTGTGACCTCCACACTTTCCTCTGCAACCCAGAAAGACGGCGTGCCACTAAAATGAAAAAGTATTTCGCCATCTATGTCTCAGTGTAAGTAACAGCCGTGGGTGGATCTTCTCTCTCTATATATATATATATGTTTCTCTCTCACCTATTTCATGTCAGTTTAGAGTGGGGTTTACAGATTCAATTAACCATTGATTGCCATGATTCTCCCTAAGCTCATTTACAAAATATTGTCACTGCAGTGCCTAGTATATCCACCAGAGGGCAGTCACCACTTATTCTTACCGGAACAGGACCGTCTCTTACAGCCAACATAGTTGGAGGGCACAGTTAGAGAAGTCTTCACAAACCTCCCACAACACTTGATAGGCTACACACATTTCAAAAAGACCCCCCCCCCCCTCCAAAAAAAGGCAGTATACAAATGTTGTAGTTGAAGGTTTATTTGATCATTGTTGTTTCAGACTTCCAGTGGGCCGTCAGGCAGTTTTGTCCCCATCATAACCAACTGGCATATATATGTAATAGTGGTCTAGAAGAACCTGAGGAAGGCTGCAATTGAAAAATGATTTAGTTATTCATCGACGATCTCTCTACAAAAGTATGGCTGCTGGTGTCTTGTGATACCCACCTCCACAGGGGGTTCAAAAAGCAGTCATCATTTCTTATCGTCTACCAGAAAGTGATTGTCATGCTGAAGGCATGATGCTTCTGAGTGAACATATCACACGGTTTCGCGCTGGGGAAAGCCTGCACCGCATCCCATCAGCGCGCATTGAGCCGCCGGGGTGACGGATACTGTAATCACCCCATGAGTCGAATAGAAATGGGAAACGTGTCATTTGCAAAGACGAGAGCGGTAGACTGCTGGTGATTGCCAGGGAATTTTTATTTCACTGAAGAATGAGGGTCTATCACCTGATGTCTGTCTGCATGGAGGATTATTGTGATAGGGAAAAAAGAAATGTTTCAATTTATCTGTTTTTTATGTGTCAGATATTCTCCGTAGTTATGAGGTGACCTTTAGGCCTAGTTTTAGGCTTGAGGGCCCGAGGGCTGATGACATTCATTAAAGACCTGCTGCTATAACTAATTAATTGCTTAGCCTATTAATTAGAACTTTTACACATTCATTATGGATTAAGCGACTGAAATGAAGTCAATAAAAATTGTTTCGATTTTCAGATCTTGCCCACTGTTGCCATGGTTTGAAGTCTGGGATGGGGCGGAGGGACAGGAGCCAGGATAGATGAGAGAGAGCGCAGGGAAATGTGCTGGGAAATACTTCCAAAGGACCTGATGTGGAACCACCCATAAAACTGCCTAAAAATTGTTTATATTTTTTTTATGTTGACTGTGAAATTAGAACATTTGAAGAATGCATTTTTTTTCATTCAGCAGTCATACATCACCCCCTGTCATCATAACAACCACGCCCCCCTTTTGGGTGAAATCGAGTGCAGAAAACTGCGTGTACCAAATGTAACAGTATCTGGTTAAAAAGTCCTCTAGTGGTCATTTGGTGGTCATGGTCATTTTAAAGAATTCCAGATTGTGAAAGTGCAGATTGTAAGCTTTCAAATGGCGTGTCGTACATTGAAATCAGAAAAAAGTTGAAGAAGATGCTTATTTGAATGTTGTTCCACCTCAAACCAAATAGCGGAGAAACACCCTCTCAATCAAAACACAAGCAAAACAGCTGCTAATACAGTCCTAGGCATTGTACGGCCCCCGGGCCGCATGTGGCCCTATGGCTGTCCCTGGCCGGCCCTGTGTGAGGTAAATAAAATAAAAATAAACGTTTTTTCATAATAATAGCAATAACATGTAAATAAGTGTAGGCAATGCGTCCAGTACAATTGCATTGCTTTTATTTTGAAGGCGACAATTTTATTTTCAATTTACGTATGTGCGTGCGTGACTATGTTATGGCGCTTTTCCACTATCGTGCCGACCCGTGCCGTACCGCGTGAGCCCGGTTTGTTTTGCTTTCTCCACTGCCAACCAAGCCAGGCCGTTTTAGTTCTCGTTTCAGAGGGGTAGCGAGAGGTACTTCTTGCCAGGCTGTGTGTGACGTGTGACGCTGCAGACCGTTGAATGGTCAATGGAAATCGTCACAACATCGTCATCCACAACAGATTTCGCTCTCGGAAAATGTCACTTACTGTTTCTGTAATAACTTATTAATAAAGATTTGAAAAATTATGATAACCATCTTATTATCTTAGTTTAATGTCATTTCAATGCATCATAGAACTTTTATTTACAACAAGCATAACAAAAACATCGCTATTATGGCGATGTGCTGTGCCGATGCTAGACATGCATTGTCGGTGTGTGTGCACTGCGTTTATATCACAAAATGTACATTTGATAAGTAAAGGTAAGCTAGCTAAGTAAGTAATCTAGCTAACTATGATTGGAAACGAAGTACTATCCAGTTAGAAATATAGAAGATCTAGTTGTGTTTTCCTGCTGGTCTCGCTGCCTGGGTTTGAATAGACTTTGGGATCAACTACAACATCTCCATAGGTCCTTGCATCCCCCCCCCAAAAAAAGGTTTCAGAATAAAAGTCCTAAAAAAAAAGGTTTCAGAATAAAAGTCCTAAAAAAAAAGTTTCTGAATATTTTTTTCAAATTTGTGACATGGCCTAGTGAAAAGGGCCCCATGTCGGCAATTCTCAAGTCGCGCAAAAGAGCAAAAAGCTTCTTTTTTTCTCTTTTTTTGTGTTCAAGAGCCCACTCCATATAGGCTAACAAACAGCAGTTTTAGGATCATTAAATACTTAGAATTTGTGAATTGGATTCACTGTCTCATCTGCCATAGGCTACTGGTAAGTGATACATGGCTTGTAAACAAACGTACATTTTAGGACGTGTTCAAAAGCAAGGACTGTGTGATCATCTAATTATGTGTAGTTAGTTCTGTGTTTTTAGCATGTTGATGTTCTATCAGCATGTTGTGATGTGCAGTTAGATGTTCGTAGTTAACTATTAGCACAGGGGTGGGCAATTAATTTTCACAATGGGCCACATGAGAAACTATTGTGGAGGGCCGGACCAGTAGGCTGAACTTAATTCTGCTCAATATTACTTTTATCGCTTTATAAAAAGCAGTAAATTATATGGTTTTGACTAGCTGCTACTGGTAAGAATACATGTTACGATAAGGCTATGAAAATGTGGAGTAGGTCAAATATAGAAGAGCAAGAGGACTCATTTAAACACAGGGATGTAAATGCAGTTATAGTTTTGACCTTTTGCAACATCAGTTTGTGCCTATTATTTATTAACATTACATACAACATTACGAGTCACAGTGTAGTATTTCTACCTTCTGAAATGATGGCTAGGACTGGTGATATCCTAAAAGCTGCTGTGTTGAGATCTGTGGCTACAGGCCATCCACAGAGAGGATGAAAACTGTGAGACCCTTCCAGAAAACACTTCACAGGTTGCGAAGTTCTAATGTAGTGGAGACGTGACAGGCGCGTGAGACTGCCATATACTGTATATCATACCTCCGTTTTATATGTATTTATCATCATATTTTTCGATATATAACGGAAGTATGATATATGGCAGATATATGGTATATATGCAGATAACGTTACTCAAGAGTTTGTGAACATTGTTTTTCTTTCAGAATGAGTGTGTTAATAGAGAAAGATGCTCTGGTTGTCAAACAACTAGATAGAGGAATAAAGTGCAGCTGGAACTGGTCATGGCTTAAATTAGAAGCTAAGGTAGAGACAAACGGACATGAGCTTTCATTCCATCTGGCAGATGTGTTCAAGAAGATTGACAAGCAGGGATTGGCAAGGTGCATTATCTGTCAGAAAGATATTAACTACGCAAACAAGGGCAGCCATGCACTGCAGGTACATTGTAAAACAGTGCACAAAAAGAAGATGCATGGCATATCCACAACACGCAGTATAGCCAGCACCTTTCTTCAGAGCAGAGAGACAGCATCAACTGCAAGCCAGGGTCCAGAAAAAAATCAGGCAGCAGTGCCAGGCACCTGTACTACCTGCTGTGAACCGTATAGCAAATGCAGAGGTGGGTGTAGGCCTATTTGTCGGCACAGGCAGCATCACTATTTAGGCATAGAATACTTTACCAGTTCAGCACAGGCAGCATCATCACTTAAACATAAAAGACACTGAAATACAGTAGCTTTTAACTAATTGCATAATTTGTGTTCTAGGCAATGGTTCTTGGAGTGATAGCAGAACATTCCCTCCCGTTTGCTATTGCTCCAGTAATTGTGGAGCTTGCGCAGACTCTTGCCCTGGACAAAGTGGGTTTGCAGGGAATGAAGCTGTCGAGAATAGCAGCATCATATAAGATGGTCCATGGTCTAGGACTCTAGGTATTTATATTTCTAGTTTTTTCAAATTATTTTAGCACATCATAGGAGCCAGCAGCCAACATTTCTCTTTATATTGTGTTTGTTAGAATATGCATGTGACAAATTAATCTGTCTTTGACTTTGACTAGGGCGGACCTTCTCTGAAAGGACCTTCTCCAACCTGAGGAGATTTCCTTTTTCTTTAAACTTGGATGAGAGTACAACAAACAACAACAAAAAGGTTGGTCTCATACTCTAGCCATTTAAATACTTCTGTTGTTTGTGCTTGTGTGTGTGTGTTTGTGTGCCCAGTCAAAATGTTGCATGGCAAATTAACCTTGACTTTAAATTTGGTTTGATTTTGAAGGTCCTCTCCATGCTCGTCAGCTACTTCCACGATGACTTGAGGAAGGTGATGGTGGAGCATTTGGGGTCTGTGGAGGTCGTAAAGGTGAATGCTGCCACCTTGGAGAGGGTGCTCTGCGAGTTCTTCAAGCAAAATAACATCCCATGGAAACATCTAGTGAGCATGCTGATGGATTCATGTTCTGTTATGAGGGGTAGCAAGACCGGCCTTGAGATAAGGATCCACCAGTACTGTCCCAACCCTGCTCGACGTAGATGGAGACTCCTGTCACCACATCCACAACGGGGCAAAGAAGTTCGCAGAGCATTTCGACCACTACCTTGAGCAGCTGTTCAGTGATCTCCAAGTAGACCATCAGTGGTCTCCAGATCAGGTAAACAAGCGCCAAACACATTAGAGACCACGGCGCTTAAGTGCCCTCTTGAGGGAACTCACACTAGGGAACTCCGTCCGTGTCTGTATGACCTGAATTTGTCAGTCTAAAACAATGGAATGTGTTGAATGTCTGTCTGTCTTTCCTTCAAAATCTATTTCATAATCGGTCTTTGTCAGGTGATGTACCTCAAAGAGGTATGTCAGATCCTTAATGTCCCAGCCTCCAGCCCTCAAAGGGGCTTTGTGTCACATCGCTGGCTGTCTGCTTATGATGCCAGCATGGCAACCCATGCCATGATGCCAGCATACAAGGTCCTCTACTTTGGCTTCCTGACCAGCGACAACAAGGAGCTGTACGGAGAGCCCCTGCAATGATGAGGACCTCAACCGGAAAGGTGAATTCTAGTTGAGCTCATAGGACTTGATGTTACAATCCCTTTAGAATAATTAGCACTTTTACCTGTTGTCTGGTGTTTTGAGTGGGGGATGAGTAATCACTTAATTTGGGTCATCAAGTGGGCTTCCTACTTTCTTGCTGTTTTGTTGATAGGCCCACAAAACTAGTTCCCCGTAGTGCGAGCTCCAAGTACAGTGATTTCCCATAATTAATCTAGTAATTCAGAATTAAGTTAGAAATGATGAGGAATATGTACTTTATTTACACTTGAGATAATGAATCTCTTTCACAGGCATGACTCAGCAAGGCCGTGACAGACAAAAGAGGGTCTGTCAGAAGCTGTGGCATGAGGAGACGACCACAGTGCTACAGCTCAGTCTTCACATGGCTGTGCTGGCTCTCCTGAAGGAGTAGGTCATGGTTTTCCTGCTGAGTGTCAGTCTTTACATGGGTGTGCTGGCTCTCCTGAAGGAGTAGGTCATGGTTTTCCTGCTGAGTGTCAGTCTTTACATGGGTGTACTGGCTCTCCTGAAGGAGGATGTCATGGTTTTCCAGGTGAGTGTTACCTTGTGTTGGAAATTAACGCAACTGTTGACTGCACCTGTGCATCCAATGGTGGTGATCCATTTCACAAGACTTTGTTTTACATACACAGGGTAGCCAGACCTTGGTTCACAAACTCCACGACCGGCAGCTTGAGCTGTTCCTGGCTTTCCTGGCTTGCTTTATGAAACCAGAACACATTACTCAGGTAATGGAATGATGATGATCACTCTTTCCATTGGACTCGACCTAGAGCTGAGAATTGTGATAACTCTGTCTTCAGCTAAGATAATGATAACCCTGTCTCCATTACAGCTGTCTCCCAGGGCTCTGGGAGAGATGGTGCTGGGTGATGACATGCTGCTGCCCTCCAGGCAGGTGTATGTGGGACAGGAGGCTGACACATTCAGGAGCAGGAATCCCAACCATGCTGTTAGTACCCTGCATAACCTGCTTGACCCTTTTTCTCAACTGTTTTTGAGACATAAAATAATTGTCAGTTTTGTGGTGTTATATTTCAGCTGCTGACGCCATTCCTGGAGAAAGTCAGGAAAGCCTACACCACCACTGCTGTCTATTTGCAGAAGAAGCTCCCCTTGGCCAGTCGGACTCTGAGGGCCCTGTCTGCTCTAGACCCACTTCTGAGAGGCCACTCACAGGCAACCACCCAGTTGAAGAGGTTAGAATAAAATGGATTTTTTTTTTTGCCATATATAACCAGGTGCATTGGGATTCCTGTTGCCACATGTCCTTACAATGACTTCAGATTCTCATCTATTCCTTGGCAGGTTGAGTGATATGCTGGGCCACCTCTTGCCAGCTGACAAGGATATCCACCAAGAGCTCCTACGTTACAGTATTGATCTGAGCCTTCCCAGTTTCAAGGAGGGAGAGAGCATGGTGGAGTGGTGGGGTCATGTGTTTGACAAGCCGGATAAGTTCCCCGCCCTCAGTGCAATCGTCAAATGCTGCCTCTCCATCTTTCATGGACCCAGAGTCGAGTCCTCTTTCAGTTTTATGAATGAGGTAATTGACCACAGAAGTGGAAACATGAAGATTCCAACCTTCAATGCCATACAAACAATAAAGTACACCCTCCAGTCCAGGGAGAAGACAGCTGTGCAGCTCTTTAAAAGGGAGGATGTGAAGTACGGGGAGGTGGACCGAACCCTGTGCCAGAACATCCGCTCGGCAGCAGCCAGTTACAAAAGGCAGTTGCAGCAGAGCAAGTATGGCTCCCAAGCCACTGTCAGTGCTCAGCAGACCAAAAGGCAGGCAGCCGAAGACGAGAAGAGGGCAAGGCTGAAGCATGTGGCAAAACAACGAAAGCGGGTGTCCTGGAGACACTGGTTCAGGCCAAGAAGAAAAAAACATAGGTTACATTAATGCTTAGGACCATATTTGAGAAGGATGGGGACACGCCGGACAAAAGCACTACGGTACATTGTTTTCCATGTGCATCCCCCACGCCCCACAGTTTGGGAAACACTGTACTAGCTTATATTAAAGCTGCGCTGTTGCGCATTTCATGAGAAGTTGTCAGTCTAGTTTCTTATACAACATACATGTGTATGTTTACATGTGAACATGTAAAGATACTTTATTTGCACTTAATTATACATTCATATTTTCGTTTTTGTACAGAGACAACTCACTAAAATTGACTATTGCATAACTGATTTGGAGAAAAAAAATCCACCTCTACCTCCCCCCCCCCCCCCCCATTCGGTACCATGCCATATCGTGGCTTTCCAGGCATGATCATCGCTCACCTTTTGTCGAAATTAGCCGTTTTGAATCCAAAATAGGTGACTTCCCTGAATCATATAGATCCGATGAGTTTATTTTTTTGGGGGGGGGTCTCGTATCCTTCTCACCTTTTTCACCCCGACCTGTTTTCATGCCTGCAGTGTACATGTTATAAAATATATGGGTCATTTACACTGGGAATCCTCTGGGAGACCACAACTTCTCGGGAAGACAAACCACTGCAGTACTGGGGGGTTAACAAAGTGCGATTTCCCACTCTGGCCCAAATGTCACGCAGATACCGCTCAGCACCATGCAGTAGTATGGAAAGTGAACGCTGTTTAGCTCAGTGTCACATATTGTAGATGAAAACAGAAACAGGCTCACAGCAGATAATGCAAAGAAGTTTCTTTTCATCAAAAAGAACCTGCCTCTCACTATTATAGTAGTCCTCACAGACAGCACTAACATAAGATAACATATCATTTCAGTTGTTCTGCTTCAGTTGGTGGTACTGGGGTTAGGTTTAATTTCGGACGCATCATCAGTAGTGTTCCTCCAGGTCATGGGGTGTTTCGGCCATCACACTATACACCCTCGCCAGAGGTGGCCAGCTCAGGGGGATCAGCCCCGAACTTGCGTCAATCCTAATTCGTCATGAGAATGGCTGACGTCTCATGAGACTATGCAAGGCAGGGGCGTCCTTTTCCCTGAGTCAGGCCTAAGCTGACCGCATACCTTCTGGTTGGCTACTTCGGGGCCCAGCAGGGATCTTTCCTTCTCATAAAAAGCCACTGGCTGCTTCTTTCGGCTGCTTCCGATGCAGCTTTGATGGCTGAACGCAGGCTTTGGCCTCTGATTCCCAGGTCTGTAAACAATCTGGTGGTAGATCTTGCCACAAACCCTCTGCACCCCACCTCCACTGGGCGGACTTCAGTGTTCCAGCCGCGGTGTTGTGCTTCGGCGGCGAGCTCAGCATAGCGTAGATGTTTCCGCTCGTAAGCTTCATCCACTGCGTCCTCCCAGGGTACGGTTAGTTCAATGATGTACACCTTTTTTAGAGAAGGGGACCAGAGAACCAAGTCAGGTCTCAGGGTGGTTATGGCGATCTCTTTAGGAAACACAAGCTGTCGTCCAATATCAGTCAGCATCTTCCAGTCGCGGGCCAACCGTAGCTGGCCTCGCTCAGATGGTGTCGAGCTGCTCCTGGTAACCTTTGCACCCTCACTGACAAAGGTAATTGCCTGTTGGTGGTTGGATGCTGATGGCGGTAGGGAGTTGGTGGCAGCTCGTTTGTCCTCCAGGGTGGATGCAAAGATCTTCAGGACTTGGTTGTGACGCCACGTGTAGCGTCCTTGGGCGAGACTAGTTTTGCATCCTGAAAGAATGTGCCTGAGGGTGGCTGGCGTGGAACAAAGGGCACACCCCGGGTCTTCACCATACCACTGGCCAAGGTTAACTGGTGTTGGAAGGACGTCGTATGTAGCTCTGATAATAAAGCTCAACTGCCTCGCTTCCATGGCCCACATGTCCTTCCAGCTAATCTTCCTCCTCTCCACACTGTCCCATCGCGTCCACTGTCCCTGCTTGGCAAGAGAGACTGCCTTGGCCCATCTTCCAGCCTCCTCCTGATGGCGTACTTCCTCCACCACCATCTTCCTCCGTTCTGGTGCTGTGGCCTTACTCCAAGCAGGGCGAGCAGCTGTTAGCCCGAAGCCTCCTCTTCCCTGCTGAACATACCCCACAATGTCAGCATGTTTGAGGGCTGCTGTTGCTTCCTCCACCGCTTTGGCTGGTGTCCATTTGCGCCCGGTTGCCAAGGTTGGTGCGTTGTTGCTCACCACTAAATCTCTGGATTCATTCAGTGTCATCTGGAGTCTTGTTTTTGCACACTTGAACTCCTCTGTGAGACTGGTGAGGGGCAGCTTGAGGATGCTATCTCCGTAGAGACCTATGGTGGTAAGGCATCGTGGAATTCCGAGCCATTTCTTGATGTAGCCTGTGACTCCTCTTTCCAACTTCTCTACGGTTGAGATTGGGACCTCATACACTGCGAGGGGCCACAGCATCCGTGGTAGGAGTCCAAACTGCAGGCACCAAGCCTTTAACTTTCCAGGTAGCTGTGTTTTGTCGATGGACTGCAGGCCACTGCTGATATCTTTGCGCAGTTGTAGCACCTGGTCTTTGTCCTTCAGGCTTGCATCATACCACCTGCCAAGGCTTTTTACAGGTTGCTCAGACACTGTTGGGATTGGATCATCACCGATGAAGAATTTCAGGTCAGAGAGCACTCCCTTCACAATTGAGATGCTTCGTGACTTGGATGGTTTGATCTTCATACAGGCCCAACTGATGTTCTCTTCCAGTTTTCTGAGCAGCCTCCTGGTGCATGGGACGGTGGTGGTCAACGTTGTAATGTCGTCCATGTAAGCTCTGAGTGGAGGGAGACGCTGACCAGAGTCAACTCGCTGTCCGCCTACAACCCATTTTGAGGCTCGGATGATGACTTCCATTGCCATCACAAATGCCAGGGGTGAAATAGTGCATCCCGCCATGATGCCTACTTCCAGGCACTGCCAAGAGGTGGTAAAGTCAGAGGTGGTAAAGCAGAACTGCATGTCTTGGAAGTAGGATTTAACCAGGGCTGTGATGGTGTCCGGTATGTGGAAGAAGTCGAAGGCAGACCACAGGAGTTCATGGGGCACAGAGCCAAAGGCATTGGCAAGGTCCAGAAAGACGACGTGAATGTCCCGTCTCTCCACCTTTGCCGTTTGGATCTGGTGCCAGATCATGCTGAAATGTTCTGAGCACCCCGAGAATCCTGATATTCCTGCTTTCTGTACAGATGTATCATAAGGGATTTGTATCTATGAGAGACTATGGGGTAGTCATCCACCTACACCCAGCCAACGAGGGGACCCTAAAAATGCCTCCAAATCCAAGGCTCTTACACTTGTCACAAATGTTCTTTAAGACTTTCACTTCCCACAATCCAGTTTCCACTGTATTCAGAAGCCGTTCCAAACTTTTCCCGGAGCAATATAAATTATTGTCTTCAGCAAATATGTATTTTTTTAACCGACTCGATTTTAACTGACACTTTACATATATAATAGATATACAGTATAAATAGGTTTGGGCCTAGCACAGAACCTTGTGGAACTGCACAAGTAACCTTCAACAAATCAGGTTCAACAACAAATCAGGTTCATATTGATATCTATCATCTAGGTAACTTCTAAGCCATGAGTGTGCTATCCCTCTAATACCATATCTCTCCAGTTTCTTCATTAAGTCATGGTCAATAGTGTCAAATGCTTTTTTTAAAGTCGATTAAAAAAACTGTGTATTGTTGGTTGTCCATTGCAGTAGCGATTTTTTCAACCAGTTCTATCACTGCCTTTGAGGTGGACCTATTTGCTTTAAAGCCATACTGGTGGTCACTCAATAAATTATTTTTTCTATGAAATCATCATTTGCACAAATAGTTTTGAGAACTGGGAAAGCAGAGATTGGTCTATAGTTGGATTAGATTAGATTCAACTTTATTGTCATGGGACAAAGTACAAGTACTTAGACAACAAAATGTAGTTTGTCATTTAACTAGTGCAAATGGGGCAAAGTGCAAAAAACATGCTCATGTAGATGGTGCAAGGTATTACAGTATAGGTATTACAGCGAATATACATGAGAAGAATAACAATATGATACGTACAGTTATGATATGATATGTACAGTATGATATGTACAGGACAAGGGCGATAGTAATGGTAATAGTGGGGGGCATGATGATTCTGCAGACAGGCACACCCCTCCAAACATCCTCAATCACCCTTTGCACACATGCACGCGCGCGCACACACACACACACACACACGCACACACACACACACACGCACACACACACACACACACACACACACGCACACACACACACACACGCACGCACGCACACACACACGCACGCACGCACGCACACACACACACACACACACACACACACACACACACACACGCGCACACACACACACACACGCAGGCAGGCAAGCACGCACAGACGCAGAAGAGCACTCCAGGAGAATAATAACAATGATTTCTGAGATTGAGAGTTGGCTTGAATCCAGAGTTAGAAATTGCAGCTTGGCCACCTCATGTTTGAGGGTTAGGTTGAGTGCTAATAATGTGATGTTTTACAGGGCTGAGATACAGTGCTGCTTGAAAGAACCCCTTGTGCAATTATAGATTATTTTATTTTTTACCATGGAATCTTTATTTAATCAGAACCAGTCTTTTTTATCTGACATAACAGGTTTATATTTACCAATTTAGAGGGAATCATGCGTGTAGTAGGAAAACTAAATTATAAAGAAATTAGTGCAGGTGCAAAAATAGGTGAACCCCAAGTTGCCTTGGTTAACTCAAGTAGGTAGTAGAATCGGGTGGGTAAATAATTGGGTACCAAATGAATCAGTTGAAGGAGAGATCTTTAGGAAAGACTTTGGGTGGGACTGATAAATAGAGATAAGAAACCTGGTCAGTTTGTGTTATCCATACAGGTGAATGCAAAACACACCATGCCGAGAGGAAAGGAGATCTCAGAGGACATCAGGAAGAGGTTAGTGAGAGCACATCATTTACAAATGGAGAGCATTTAACATGACAGCAACTCGGCCTAGAAGTGGACACCCTTCCAAAATATCCCCAAGAGCCACAAGAAAAATAACAAATCAGGTAAAAACCAACCCAAACATCTCTAATATTTAGAGATTTGCAGACCTCCCTTGCTTCACCTGTACATGCTTCAACAATAAGAAGAACACTGAATCAAAATGGCATTCGTGGGAGGGTTGCTAAGAAGAAGCCTCTGCTGTCAAAAAATAACCAAACCGCCCTTCTTAACTTTGCAGGGGACCATCTGGACATGGCCTGAAGGTTTCTGGAAGTCCATTCTCTGGACAGATGAGTCCAAAATGTACCTGTTTGGTCACAATTAAATCCACTATGCTTGGCGAAAACCCAACACTGCCTACCACCAAAAGAACCTATCCCAACAGTCAAGCATGGTGGTTTGGAATGTAATGATCGAGGGCTGCTTTTCCTCCTCTGGACCTGGCCGACTCCACATAACATAACAATGTCCTCAAAGTTCATGTCTATTATCTTGTTTTTGATAATGTTATGATAATGTTAATGATAATGTTATCAAACAAATATTTTGTATGGTCAACTTACTGACTGTTATTTTTATGCACAGTGTCAGTGACATTTCCACTTTGTTTACAATTATGCCTTTTAGCCAATCACCCTCTGTGCCATGTTTGGAGTTTTCCACTGTTAATCTGTATGGATATTAAATTAACCCTTTGGATATTTCACGTCGACTAACAAGACCAGGGGGGTATTACATTTTGATATGTCTCGCGAGTCATCAAAAATAAGCCTGGATTTTCCTTTAGCGTTGATGGAATAGGGTATAGTGCTCTTACCATTGAGCTATGAAGCAAGGTGAGCCAGGTTACCCCTTGACCCAGATCTGTGTTCTCTGAGCTCTACTTTGCACACCTACTTCTGGTGAATGTAAATGTTTGTAAATTAGAATTTCTTCAAAATAAGAGCACCCAAGTTAAACTGTATTTAGCATTTAAACATGGAAAATAGGGATCAAGAAACAAAACAAACAATATGCAAATTTTCTTCATAAAATATATATATCAATCATCACCATATAATATTTGGCATAGTATTACCCTGGAAGGGTTTGAATGAATGAATGAATGAATGAATGAATGAATGAATGAATGAATGGTCTTTATTGTCATTGCTATAGTACAGGTACCAAACAACGAAATTTGGGAGGGGTGGCTCCCCTGGTGCTAGGAAAGAAAAAAAAAACTAAAAAAACAAGAAGGGAAAGGAGCTGGCTTACATAAATAAAGGCTATGTACACTATCCACTATACTATACTGTACAGATAAGACGACTAGGGTTGTCATATTGCACATAGTGTTATTGCACATTCATTTAAAGTGTCGCAGTTTGCAGGCTTCAAATGTACACATTTGTGCCTCAGCACTGCACCTGATTTTTTCACACGTGTTCAGGGCCTGGATGGCCCTGGGGTAGAAGCTGAGCTTCAGTCTGTTTGTCCTTGCGGCCATGGTCCTGTACCGCCTTTTCGAGGGCAGCCGGGCAAAGTGTTCGTACCCAGGGTGGGTTGGGTCTCTGGAGATCTTGGAGGCCTTCCTGAGGCAGCGTGTGTTGTACAGCTCTTCCAGAGAGGGGAGGGGGGCGCCGGTGATCTTCTGGGCTGTTCTCACGACTCTCTGTAGCGCATTTCTCTCCGCGGTTGTGCAGCTGGAGAACCAGTTGCAGATGCCGTAGGTGAGGATGCTCTCCACTGCGCCGCGGTAGAAGGCCACCAGTATCTCCTGCTTGAGCTGTACAACACACGCTGTCTCGGGAAGGCCTCCAAGATCTCCAGGGACCCGACCCACCCTGGGTACGTACACTTTACCAGGCTGCCCTCGAAAAGGCGGTTCAGGACCCTGGCCGCTAAGACTAACAGACTGAAGAACAGCTTCTACCACAGGGCCGTCCAGGCCCTAAACACAGCAAAGACCTAAGTTCTGGGCCCTGGACAGTCTGGACGGATTGTATGGCAGCTGCTGGACTGAAAAAATCAGGTGTAGTGCTGAGGCACAAACATGTACATTTCAAGCCTGCAAACTGTGACACTTTAAATAACGTGAAACAATACTATTGTGCAATATGACAACCCTAGTCGTCTATCTGTACAGTATAGTACAGTGGATTGTGTACATAGCCTTTATTTATGTAAACCAGCTCCTTCCCTTCTTGTGAATTTTTTTTAAAAGTTTTTTTTTTTTTTTCCTTTTCCTAACACCAGGGGAGCCACCCCTGCTAAATTTCGTTGTTTGGTACCTGTACTGTAGCAATGACAATAAAGTCCATTCATTCATTCATTCATTCATTCATTCATTCATTCATTCATTCATTCATTCATTGTTGTGTTCCTTCCTGAGGACTCTCAGGAAATAGAGCCGCTGTTGTGCCTTCTTGATGGTGGCTGCTGTGTTGTTCTTCCAGGACAGGTCATCCTGTATGTGCACCCCCAGGAATCGGAGGGTTGAGACTCTCTCCACGCTCTCTCCGTCGATGAGCAGGGGCTGGACCTCAGATTTTTTCCTCCTGAAGTCCACGATGATTTCCTGGGTCTTTGACTGGTTCAGCAGCAGGTTGTTAACCTTGCACAGCTTGCTCAGCTGCTCTACCTCATCCCTGTACGCCGCCTCGTCCCCCCCCCGAGATGCAGCCCACCACGGTGGTGTCGTCTGCAAACTTTACGATGGAGTTGCTGGGGTGGACGGGGGTGAAGTCGTAGGTGTAGAGGTTGTAGAGGATGGGGCTTAGCACGCAGCCCTGGGGGGACCCAGTGCTGAGTCTGAGGGCTGTGGAGGTGTGGGAGCCCACCCGCACCCTCTGGGGGCGGTCGGACAGGAAGTCCTTGATCCATGCACATATAGAGTGTGATAGTCCCAGGTCTAGTAGTTTGGTCACTAGCCTGTCTGGAAGGATGGTGTTGAAGGCAGAGCTGAAGTCCACAAAGAGCAGTCTCGCGTAGCTGTTTCCCCTCTCCAGGTGGGATAGAGTGGCGTGGAGAGTCGTCGCGATGGCGTCCTCTGTGGACCTGTGGGCTCTGTAGGCGAACTGGTATGGATCCAGGTTGGGCGGGAGGCGTGTGAGTATGTGGGCCCGGACTAGTTTCTCGAAGCACTTCATGATGATTGGTGTGAGTGCCACCGGGCGGTAGTCGTTTAGGCAGCTCACCGTGCTTTTCTTCGGGACTGGGATGATAGTTGAGGTTTTCAGGCAGGGTGGGATGGTGGCCTGGGACAGGGACTGGTTGAAGATGTTGGTGAAAACCCCGGCCAGCTGGTCGGCGCAGTCTGTCAGCACCCGTCCCAGGACGCCATCCGTTTTTATTCCTAGTTAAATAAAGGTCAAATATAAATATCCTAATTACCCTGATGAAATTGTGTTGTCCCAGAATAAAGGACTGTACAAAACTATTTTTAAAAGATTTCAATGAATCTCTGGTACAATTACTCAGCAGCACTTCTAGAATGAAGATCAGGTGAGTTTGAGTCAATAGCAATGTCTTAGCAATGTTACTGGCTCTTTGCTGGCACCCTATACAGCGCCATACATCCACTGTTTAGGACACATATAAGGACACATTAGGACACATATAATGTACTGTACAAAACTATTTTTCAAAGATTTCAATTGATCTCTGGTACCAATCTACTCTGCAAAACTTCTAGAATATGGATGCAAATGTTGATGGCTCTTTACTCTGGCCATACAGCTCAAAGTAACCTGTCTGCAGATGTATGGCTGCAGAAAAGAGCCATCAACATGTACGAAGACATCGCTTTACACTCAAAATCACCTGATCCATATTTCTGTACAGTCCAGATTATACAAATATAATAGGCATGTAATTGCACCAGTATGTACATTTTAAAGATCAAAAATACTTTTTCACAATTATATATACTTTCTGTTGGATAATGTGTCCTTATTTCACCCAAATAATCACTTTCCATTAATTTTTTTAACTCGCACTTTGATTTTGAAGCCGCGAAAAAGGCGAAAAGAAAAACCGGAAAGGTTATTTGAGGTTATAGTGAGAGAACACAGATCAGTACGACCAAAAGTTCGGACCTTTAACACTGCGCGAGAACTCGGAAAGTTTATGCGATACAGTCACTTTCAGTTTCATAAAGACAATCTGATCCGGTCACGTCTCTCGCCTTGGTGAAGTTAAACATCAAGAAACATGGCAATGTTTCATTTGATTGGAGAATGGATTGCTTATGTGTTTGCATACCTATTTGTTTTTATTTGTTTCGCATTTGTCGGGTTTTGTCTGTATATTAAATATATTCATTGGAAATATGATCATATACCTGGGCCGCCAAGGGAAAGGTGAATATATTCAATTCAATGTATTTATTTATTGTATTTGTGTGGTTAACTAACTAAAGATTAACAGCCAAAGCCAAGGGATAGGTGAATATATTCAATTCAATGTATTTATTTATTTATTTATTTATTGTATTTGTGTGGTTAACTAACTAAGTAAGATTAACAGCCAAAGCTAAATTAGGTGTGTTGCCTAACAATTCTGAGTGACATACGGTAGCGTCGTCAAACGTTCTGGCCACAATATTATCCCAATGGGGACGAGTTGAGAGTTCTAAATCCGCCGTCAGGCAAAATAGCCGTGTCGGGACCTGTTAAACTTGTCAAAATGCGAGCTCCAGGCTTTTCAACTGCCTGGTCGTGCAAACGGCTGTCTGCAGGAGTGTGGTGACGTCATCCATGTAGCTTCTTAGGGCTGGTAGACGCTGTCCTGACTGGGATGGGATCTCACTCCTCGGACCATCTGTCTTCCACTGATCAGGATTATTTCGAAGGCTGCTGTGAACAGGATGGCTGAGCTTGAACAACCCATCGCTATGCCTTTTTCGAGCTGCTGCCAGCCAGTCGTGACTTCCAGAGTTGTGTAGCAGATGTAGAAGTTGCTGAAGTAGGTAGATACCAAGTTTTGGATGCAGGGTGGAATCTGTGGATGAAGTTTGATGAGCTGGTGTGGGATAGAGCCGTAGGAATTTACCAGATCCAGCCAAACTATGTAGAGATCTGATTTCACACGTTTGGCTGTCTGGATTTGTTCCCAGATCATAGCAGAGTGTTCCATACAGCCAGGGAACCCTGGTACCCCTGCCTTCTGGCAACTGGTGTGGATGTAGTTGTTAGACAGGCCACATGTTTGTCTGTCTCCTCCTTGTCTCACCTGCTGGTGCAGTGCAAGCTTGCAACTGGTTCCTCCCCCCACACTTTGCTTTCCCCTGATGGATTCGTAGGCCCTGATGAGTTGTCACATTGGATCATCCGCAGGCACGTTTCCTCAGGATCCTTTGCTCATTGGTCGTGGTCGTAGTCTTCCCTGACCTCCCTCCAGTCTTGCCTGGACTCCAACTGCCCTGTTCACAGTAGTCATTGGTGTCCCAAATAAACTTAGATGGAAGCACAGGTATACAATGTGAAATACCAAAATATATCATGATTTTACAGTTTAACCCGTCAAAACGGGTTTGACCTGACTACATATGAAGATATCCCATTGATAAGAGAATGGCTAAACAATAAGGCCCATTTTAACTGTCTCTCATCTCTCCCCATAGTTTTCTGTTTGGACATATGGCAACGATTCGGAGAGAAATGGCAAATGAACGAGTTTTACATGACAAATTCCTGGAATGGTGAGTCTTTGTGGGTGCTGTCGGGTATGCACACCCCTCGAAACATCCACAATCTTTCAGAGCTCACACAAGCACGCAGGGATGGGCTGGGGCGACATGTGTGGCCAGGGCTGGCCCATCCACCGGCCCACAGACCAGCCCAGGCCACACACACACACACACACACACACACACACACACACACACACACACAGCAAACTCAGATGAATAATGTTTTTATATTGTATAATATTGTATACTCTGTGAATATCCTGATAATGTGATCTTTCATAGGGCTGAGATATATGGACCTGTCTACAAGATAAATAGTCTACACATAGTTATGCTGTGTGTCACTGATCCGGAAGCCACAAAGGTAAAGCTGTCTATTCCCAACCTCTCCACACCTGGTTTGTGGATCCACGTGCTGTATGCTTAACCATGACGCAATACAATAGAGCAAAGGCAATGTATAAGACTGCCTCTCTCTCAACATGCACAGCATTAAGTTAACCTGCTTTTCAGAACAACTTTTCTCATCTAATCCTTAAAAACTAAGTTAAAGTGATATAAAGGAAATACAGAGTATCTTTATCTCTCTCTTACATGCAATGTGCTCTGGAACTTCCAAAACTAATCCAACACTATGCATTGGCTCCACAGGAGATCATGATGTCCCCAAAATACCCTAAAAGCCCAGCCGTCTACAAGCGTCTATTCTCCTTGTTTGGACAGAGGTGATTCCTCCTGAATGTGTAGTTGAGTGCTACTACCTATGCTGGTTGACATAAATGATCTCCCTATGACCACAGCGGGAGGTACACACTCCTATTATTATATATATATATATATATATATACTTCTCTGTAGGTTTCTGGGAAGTGGCTTGGTCACAGCAGTAGATCACGAACAGTGGTACAAACAGCGCAGAATTATGGACCCTGCCTTCAGCAGTTTGTAAGTCACAACTAAAACACACAACTTCTCACACCCTGATGAAGGCCTTGGCTTATACATTAGCATCAATACATTGATCATGCTGTGTTTGGCAGGTACCTGAGGAGTCTGATGGGGACCTTCAATGAGACAGCGGAGACACTGATGGACAGACTGGGGGACTTGGCAGACAGCAACATGCCCGCTGCCATGCATACTCTGGTCAACTCAGTGGCCTTGGATGTCATTGGCAAGGTCAGGGTCCTGGTACCCTACAATCACCACCCACATTGATTGATTTACTTTATTATATTTTAGAAAAATAAAGATTTGGATCCATCATAAAATAAAATCATCAAAACTAGAACGTTTTACAACTTCCATTGTGGAAAATGATTTCCTATTTAACTTTTTGCCTGTCATTACCTGTCTTCCATTGGTAAATTAGATATTGGTGACCTGTCCTCATTTCTACCTCAATTACACACAGGCGGCATTTGGAGTGGATTTGAATTTGGTTCAACAGACTGACTCTCCTTTTCCTACCGCCATAGAGACTGCTCTTAAAGGGATGATGATCTATGTTAGGGATATCTTTTTCGAGGTAAAATGATGATTATATCTGTCGTCATGTTGAATGAGTAATATGGTCACCGCCTGTGGCACATTGACGGCTTGATGGTATAATTGGTCATTTCCAGCTCTACCCGAAGAACTGGAAGTTCATCAGGGAGGTGAAGGAGGCATGCCAGCTACTGCGCGCTACTGGTGAGAAGTGGATCAACGACAGGAAGAGGGCTGTCCAAAACGGTGAGGATGTTCCTAAAGACATCCTCACCCAGATCCTCAAAACAGCTGGAAAAGGTTGTAGAACAATTACCTAAGTCATATATATTCACTCATTCATAACAGCTGTATACATCATTAAGTTTGGAAAGTTATTGATGGACAGTCACTACTGTCTTGTTATAACATTCGTATATGATTACTTTCAGAGGAAAACATGGATAAAGAGGATGATGAGCTTATGCTGGACAATTTTGTGACATTCTTTATCGCGGGTTGGTCTCCCTTAAATAAGCCATATTTGCTTTGAAATAAATCCCTCTTGATAAGTAACACTCCACACAACTGAAACAGTGCAACAGCTTTGCAAATTATTGTTGTTTTATTTTATAGGACAAGAGACAACAGCCAATCAACTAGCTTTTGCCATTATGGAGCTCAGTCGACTGCCAGCGATAATGACAAAGTAAGCAAAATAGTATACATTAGCTATGTTGTTCAACAATTGATAATTTTCATCATCATACAGGTTATTGGTTTCTGAGATGTTTAACTTCTCCAGGGTCAAGGAGGAGGTGCACAATGTCATTGGGATGAAGAAGGACATCAGCTATGACGACCTGGGGGAAATGACTTACTTATCTCAGGTAATAATCACCTGTCTATTTTAGTTTAGGTGTCATTCATTGTCCAACACCATCTAATTGTCTTAGACCTCTTGCAAAGATAATGCGGCATTTTGCAGAAGAGCGCTGCCATATAAACAAACCTATCTCCCTGTTATGTCCCCTGACTGGTTGAATAAAGGCAAACATTTTCACTCAGACTGATGCTTCATAGTTAATTCGTGGAGTTGCCTATTATACTGCCCCCTTCAGGTTATACCAAGTTGATTCCAGATGTTCAACAAAGTTATCCTGATGATAACTGATCTATCCAAGTTCAGATATTCAGTATATTCTCCCACTGCACAATGTTTACAATATCTTTTGATTTCAAGTCACTTTTCTGTTTGTGAAAATATCAAACCCCCCCCCCCCCCCCCCCCATCAGGTGTTGAAGGAGACACTGAGACTCTACCCCACGGCCCCAGGAACGACTCGCATGTTGCCAGAAGACATAGTCATCGCCGGAATCCCAATCCCTGGCGGAGCCTCTGCCATGGTGAGTCGCTTTGAAATCAGAGGAAAAATACTCATTCATTTTTCCCAATTGGGGAATTTTAAAATCACTAATATGAAGTCTAAAAGTAAACATCCATTAATTGTCTTGTTACAGTTTGATACATATGTCACTGGAAGGATGGATAGATTCTTTAAGGATCCAATGAGGTTTGATCCAGATAGGTTTGATCCAGATGCTCCCAAGTAAGTATGGAGTGTATGCATCAACTACCAAACACTGACTGTAAGCTACATTGCCCCCGTATTATGGATCAAAATATATTATGTACCTGTATGATGGAGATGTTGTGTTTTGATTTCTCTTTAAGGCCCTATTACTGCTACTACCCTTTTTCCCTGGGCCCACGCTCCTGCCTCGGACAGAATTTTGCACAGGTGAGCACATGCACACATAGACACACGCACATTTGCCACAATCATTATTGTCCTCATACTGTATTTCATCTATCCAAAGTCTCTAGTGTAACATTTGACAACCGTGTGTTGATCGCCTGTGTGTTTGCAGATGGAGGCTAAGGTTGTGATGGCCAAACTGGTGCAGAGGTTTGACTTCAGTCTGGTCCCTGGCCAGTCCTTTGACATCCTGGACACTGGGACTCTGAGACCAAAGAGTGGGGTGGTCTGCACTATTCAACACTGCAAACAGACCCCAACTCGAATGTGAAGTGATGATTTTCACCATGGGTGTTGCATTTATTATATTCATTATCAAATCCATTCTGCTTGCTTATTGAGAGAAAAGTTAAATTCCATACCACGTTTTCACTGCTACCTTGCACCCAGGCAGATTCTCACATAGTAGCGTGGTAAAATGTTCTGGCCACAATACTATCCCTATGGGAACGAGATGAAAGTTCTAAATCCGCTGTCAGGCAAAATATAGTCATATAAAAATAACCTAAATAATGCGAAATAGTGTACACTTACCTGTTAATTCTTCTTATCATTACACTTAGGCCTACTGCTAAAAACTGTCTTTGTTTTTTATTCTTAGAAACAAGTGTTTTCTTCTTAGAAACATTAGCGGCCTATGCAATCTGTTGAAGTATAAACGGTTGTGCTTTCTCATACAGTTTACAGAGATTGATGAATTTGTTTTTTTTATGCAAATACTATTAAATACCAAAATATATCATGATTTTACATTTAGTTTAAATGTTATTTCCTCGAAATCGTCAAAATGGTTTGACCTGCCTAGTATTGCACCTGTCATTTGAAGGTAACAAATTATAGCCTGATGATGGCCTCACTGCAAAGTTATTGTTAGTTGTTGTACTTATCAGCGTGACAATATGACATCAGCGAGGTTTCATATTATAACTTTCATTATCATAAACTTTGCATACATGAGTGACATTGATTTTATTTTTTTCATACATTAGAATATGATGTACTAGTCGTCGATGTTCCAAAACGTCGTCGTTCTTTGAATATAAACATGAATGTAGTTGTTCAATTTTCAAATATACACACGCAGGTGTATGGTGATTTCATTGCAAACCTACCCGGCGGTCAGCCACTGCTACTCAATCTCCCCTTAATTCACTAGATATTCTATTGTTTTCGAGATATTCTATTATTTTGACGACAACATGGATATTGACTGAATAAGGCAGAAGGTAAGGTGCTATGTCAGTGTGTTATAAGGTGTTATTACTGAGTAAACAGGTTTGCACCCTGCAGCTACCTGACTGTCTGACCAGCTATGTGCTTAACATTATACAGTGCCTTCAGAAAATATTCAGACCTCTTCACTTTTTCCACATTTGATTGTGTTATGGACTCAATTTCTCAATTTAATCTGTATAGTAGGCATACACAGTTATGACTACAGTGTTAGGGCTATGTTCGTATGGCGCGCGCATAGTTTAGCAGCAAACATTAGCATACAGTTACCATGGTGATGGTGTAAAGCAAGGCTCTGACTGAGCGAAGATTTTCTACTTGCCCATTTGGAAGTTTTCGTTTTTTGTTCAACTAGCAAATTCAACCTTAATTGCTATCCAATCAGCAGGAAAACATAGGCTGCCTGATATGTTTTGAAGGTAAACACTAAAAAACATTTCCACTACTTTTTGATCGCTGTTCTCCTGCCTGTGCGACAGTCTGATCTCCGCCTGCCCAAGCAGATGTTACAGGTGTTCGTTGTTCAGGTTAGCCCTAGATAGGGAGTCAGTTGGAGTAATTTCCCAAATGTTGCTAATATCATCTGGATATGATGAAATATGACAGTTCTTGGTGCTGCATACTGGATTTCTGAGAAAGAAACCAGCTGGCGCCGCCTCCCCTACGGTAAGGTGGACTGCGACTAGAAACTTCATCACAAGTGATATAATCGTGTTATGTAAATTGCTTTTGCAGAATGTAGCGAGACAGGTTATTGTTGTAGTTGTTGTGACTTGTACTTTGTAGCTATTTACAGCACCACTAGCGTTGTTGTAGACTGCAAAATAGTGGGCTAGTTTTATTTTTTGCCCCACTTATTTGGTTCTTTCTGTAATACAAGGGAATGCAATTTTTGGGCATTATGGAATGAATAATGCCCATAATTATTATGATAATAATGATCTTCTTTTATATGACTTTAAGATATCTATGTTGTGTTTCGTTAAATTATTATGTTTATTCATGAATGTATGTATGTGCACATTTGTATGTGTGTATGTGAATGTATGTGCACACATGTACACTTACTAGCAATCAAAATAGGTAGTAGGCCTTAGGCCTATCTGTCAAATTAATTTGCATAAACAAATATGACTTACTTTATCCATTAAAAAAGTAATTAACTTATTATTTGATCGTATACTGTTGCATTTATTGTGGTGATCAATACGTTGCTAGAGAGAGTAGCCAAATTGTGTGGGGTAGTTTTGTAAATAACCATTCTGTTCCAAGTCTTGTAGCTCTCAGCATTTTTAAACCACTCATGCATTTATTCAGTCAGTCACTAATTCATTTTGAACCAACACACAGTTTATTCTGGTGTGGTATGAAATATGCACCAACTACATCAGATTTTGTACACTTTGAACCGTTACTTTTCATCATAACAATGGCAGACAGTTGACATCAGTGTTTGTGCATGTGTTTTATTTCAGTCCCTGAGTGGAGGGACCGGGGGGTGCTGTGTGCTTTCAGGGTGTGCCGTGGGAGAGGAGGCAGCTGACATAGGATGGTGAAACACAGTGCCACAGGGTCGCAGCGGTCCTCTGTGTCCAAGACGACTGGGGGGTCCCAGATATCTGGCCTTAAAGATCTGAGCCTCCTGGATGAACCTGGGCTCTGGCCAGATCCTGGCGAGGGTCACTGTGGCTTTCCAGACAGCGTCTATGTTCTGGCAGCTGCCATCTTCCAGAACAGTCACCTGGAGAAACCGGCTTCACACCGGTTGATCAGTTATGGCAAGAGGGCGGGACTCCAGCTGGCTGAGGCTAAGGATGAGGCATCACAGCGCAGTGCGTACGAGCTGGCCTTCAACACACTCAAATGTAAGTGACCAGAAGAGTGGGCTGTGGGCGATATGTTGATCCTCTTCCTTCTCTTCTTTGTTACTTGAGCAAACATATGTGCGCACGCACGCACGCACACACACACACACACACACACACACACACACAGACACACACACACACACACACACACACACACACACACAGACAGACACACACACACACACACACAGACACACACACACACACACACACACACACACACAGACAAGACAAACAAACAAACAGGGAAGTCGTCACCTTGAACCACTTGTGGAGGAGGGAATCAACAAAGAATTCAGAAAATCACATTTTTATTAATTTAGGGTATTCTAAAACTAAAACCTCTTCTCTCCAGGCAAACAGGTATTTGAAAATAAGAATAAATAGCCCAGGGGAAGTTAATTGACAGGTGAAATTGAATCTCAATAGATTGATGGAGAGAAAGTGGAAGAGAAAAAAAAACCTTGAGGGATGTCTGTGTGATGCTACAAATCAATTTGGCCCATAATCTGTTATCTGTGTGGAGCCAGGGTCTGGGCGGCCAAACTCACAGGGGTGTGTAATCACCATGGCAATAGGAGGGGGGAGGTTTGAGGCCTGCCAGCATGGACCAAGGGATGGAATTGATTTTTATCTCGCTTTCTGTGGAAGAGTGCATATAGTAACTTCGTAGTCAGGAAAAGATGTTGTGTCTCTATCGGTCCACTGCACTGGTTTGCTCCTGGCCTACATTTCTCACAATCAGACCAACTCAAATGTTCTAAGCTCCAGAGCAGCGCTGCCATGTAAAAGAGATTCTAAAAGCAGAAATTCAAAGGTGGTCATGCAACAAAATAGGACACACCGTATTGAATGGTTTGTATCCTATCAGTGACAGATCACTCCCACTCTATTATCAGTGCCACCTTATTCAAATTGTTTCCTCATCCCTCCCACCCTCAATGAGTTAATTCGGAGAGAGTCACTTCTTGAGATAATATCGTAGAGATTATAATGTGAAGCGAATTAAGGGGAGATTGAGTAGCAGTTTGCAATGAAATCACCATACACCTGCGTGTGTCACATTTTTCCGTTCAATAATATTCTCATTGTAAATTCAAGCATGCCTTACCTCTAATAACAGAGAATTGCAGTGTGCACGCTGTGTGTGTCTGAATTCATATGCAAAATTAAAGACATTTTCACAGTGCCTGGCCAATTATCTATTGGGAAACTGAGGTGAAATGACAGTCATGTAATAGTCTGTAGCTAGGATGGCTTGGTTTGTTGAACACACACACACACGTTTATTTATCAGACTTATAGATTCAGTCACATTTGCAGTGACAAAAAATTGCGAATAGATGAAATGACACTGCTGGGAAACCAACGTTAATCTCCCCCTATCCTCCTAGATCAGGCTGGCACTCACTTCAGGTACAGAAATCGATATCCACACACACACACACACACACACACACACACACACACACACACACACACACACACACACACACACTGGACTGGACGGATCTCACACACTGCCATGGAATGACAATGATCCAGAATTGAGCTGAGGTCAGTTGTTAACCTAGAAAATATGCTTTAGCAGCGAAAAACACACTGAGCAAAATGCCAATGAGCTCTGGTATTGATTGTGTGATTATAACTCTTTTTCAGACCAAAAAAGCCTTAGCGTTGTTATTACCTCACCCAGTCATTCACACTACCTCAAGTACCCAGAGACGGGTGGAGACACACAAAATTGAATTCAAACCAATTCATGTGTGAATTTAGAGGGTAGAAATGCAGTCAACGACCTTGTGAGCATAGCAACAGAAACGTGTGATCCCCCCCCTTCCATCCATCCCTCCCTCCCTCCATCCTTCTCTCTCTCTCTCTCTCTCTCTCTCTCTCTCTCTCTCTCTCTCTCTCTCTCTCTCTCTCTCTCTCTCTCTCTCTCTCTCTCTCTCTCTCTCTCTCTCTCTCTCTCTCTCTCTCTCTCTCTCTCTCTCTCTCTCTCTCTCTCTCTCTCTCTCTCTCTCTCTCTCTCTCTCTCTCTCTCTCTCTCTCTCTCTCTCTCTCTCTCTCTCTCTCTCTCTCTCTCTCTCTCTCTCTCCTCTCTCTCTCTCTCTCTCTCTCTCTCTCTCTCTCTCTCTCTCTCTCTCTCTCTCTCTCTCTCTCTCTCTCTCTCTCTCTCTCTCTCTCTCTCTCTCTCTCTCTCTCTTCTCTCTCTCTCTCTCTCTCTCTCTCTCTCTCCCTCTCCTGTCCCTCGGAGAGCATTTCTGCCACATTGTCCGCGGTAGCCAAGAGCACGATCAGACAGCCATGATGTCACACAGACAGAGCTGCCGTGTGGTTGGTGTGGTGGTGTGGTCATGAATAGGTTGATCTGGCCAGGAGCGGGGGGCTGGGCTGGTGGTGTCAGACCACACAGTGAGGGGTACACGTCCGCTTTGCCCTTCGACTAAGAGCATGGCACTTACCCCGGTGAGACGCTTCAGCAAATATCAAGCGGCGCGGGGGCGAATAATATGTGAGCAATCTCTGCCATCCTGGCCCAAGGGTGATCGCATGAATAGAGTCCTGTCCTCTTTTGGCACCGGTTCTTTCTTTTTTGGATTAATGTGAAATTGGGGGTACAGATGCGGAACGCAGACCGACAAAGGGCAGAGCAGGGCCTGAAGAGGGGGCTGCATTCAGGTCTGGGCGTCTGCCCGCGGATTTATTTGACCGCGGTCATCATCACTCACAGGTCATTGTGTGTGTTTCCTGGGCGAGAGCCACGTAACACACTCAGAATCACCCGAAATAAAAAACCTCCCTTGGGGTCTAGCGCCCTCTTCTGGTAATGAACGCCGAGACCTCATGGGGATGACGTTACCCGTAAACACTGATTTAGGGTCAGTTTGGCGTTTTGGTGTCTTACCCCCATTGGTTAAGGGTAAGATTCTATTACAGTAAGCTGACCCTAGATGTAGTGTACAGTATTTCTCAGGGCAGATGCAGCTTGAAAACCTGGTCATTTTGTATGCCGTTTATATTCTAGGTCAGCAGTGCTCCTGCTGTAGAATGGCCCCTGGTATGAGAGATTTATTGGTAAATTTACTCTGTGTTTTGCTCGTCCTCCTGTGGCTGATTTATGGAGCAAGGAGGACAATGACCTCCACCGACCGAATCACGCTGGCCCTCCAGGCTCTGCTTTTCTCTGTAGGCAGCGTCCATTTTGTGAGGCTTATCTTTAACACCTCCTGTTGTAATGGTCAAAAGCAAATGCTCATTGACCTGAAGCCGCTGTAAATTATACTGAAGTATAAAGATAAACTAACTAAAGATAAACATTGTGTGTCTGTGTGTGTGTGTGTGTGTGTGTGTGTGTGTGTGTGTGTGTGTGTGTGTGTGTGTGTGTGAATGAATGAATGAATGAATGAATGGTCTTTATTGTCATTGCTACAGTACAGGTACCAAGCAACGAAATTTAGGAGGTGTGTGTGTGTGTGTGTGTGTGTGTGTGTGTGTGTGTGTGTGTGTATTGTTTGTATTGCATTATGTTTTAACTACCCTTCACCTGTTTGGCCCAAGCCCAGCATACAGTTGGTGTGATTTCTGATGTTATGACAGGTTAGCAGCGGTGTCTGTCGTTGCCATGGCGTCACAGTGGAAGGTCTCTGACATGGTGTCACCTCCCAGTGACAGTTACAGAGAACTCAAATTAGAGGTTACAAACAGGTCACAAACAGACACACACACACACATGCACGCAAACACACCCACACATGCACGCAAACACACCCACACATGCAAACACAGACACATGCACGTACACACCCCCACAGACACACTCACACAACTAACACACACTATCGCCCCTCCCACCCCACCCCCTCTCTTTTTCTGCCAGATTTTATTTTTTGCATTTGCTATGAGATGAAGAGGATATTTCAAGATTGCCTTGAATATTCGTGCATATTGTATGAAGCTCCTGTGCAATAGGTAGGGAACACACACTCATGGTAAACACACAGGGTTTGGAAACAGGTGTTCTCTAAATCCTAACGAGACGAAACGGATAGTGATGCTTTTTACTCCCCTCCCGGGAGTTGAAAGGGAAAAGTGTCCCAATGTTTGGTGGGAAACTGGGAATGAGGTTCTGTGAGTGAGAAAGCATGTCGCTGCTGTAGGAGACAGATGCTCCCTTCATGATATCTCAGCCATAGGAGAGGAGAGGAGGAAAACACATCATGAGCCATCATCAACCTCAGATTTAGCTGAAGTCCTATGCCTCAAAATGGTAGAAATTGACTCATGTAGGCTACTATATAGTTGTATACATACTATATTACAATACAGCACTGCACATGTGTAATTAATTGATGTCATCAGTCGGTGCAGAGTTTTCCAGATTCTGCAAGCTCTTTCAGAAATTAGGTTAATTAACTATTTGATTCTTTCTTATAAAAAATCAAATGAGCGTTTAATCGCATGAATTAAAACCCCAGTCGAATTGAATTATCTTTCCAAATTACAGCGAGATTACTCGCGCCGCCTCTTCGGAACTTCTATCTTTCCCATGCAAGCGCTCGTCATTAGATATGGATTCTACTTTCCCCTAATCACTCATCTCGGGTCATTAAGAGATTCTTTTTTAGTGCGTCTATCAGGCGTGCTCCAAATGAACCTGTCTGGACTGGTCTGGGAAGATAATTAGAGATAGAGAGATGAGACGACCTGATGATGTGAATCATTAACCCACACAGACAGAATGATGGACATCTCTGTTCTAACCACTTCTCCCTGTACTGTCCTGTCCTCTAAGTGGATGTTCTTCTTGCTTCCACAGACCAAGAGCTCCTGGAGGGTATTATGATCGACAGCTGCTTTCACCTCTCTCAGCCAATGGTGAGTGAAAACACTGTCCCCATGAGCTCCGGTTAGGGGTGGGCATCGACGATCGATAATTGATCGATAATTGATCGATAAGGATCTTGGTCGATCACAAAATAAAACATTTGGTCGATCACAACAAAAAACAAAAACAAAAAATATTTTTTTGTGATCGACCAAATGTTTTATTTTGTGATCGACCAAGATCCTTATCGATCAATTATCGATCGTCGATGCCCACCCCGCCTCCGGTATTTTTTTTTTGTTGCTTTTTTTTTTCTTCCTATCTGTAACTTTCCGACCCTGCAGCCGTACCACTCTCAATATTCATGTCATGCTGTTCCTCCTCTTGTACAAACTCTTTGTTCAGCTCCTGCCACGTTGATTACCTCTAATCTGTAACTGATCCTGACGTGTTACATCGATGTAAACCCTTTCATCAACTCACAAAGCACTTGGTGTCGCTGCTAACTCTCCCTCGTTAAGGAGCAGCGCTCCCTTTGGAGTCACACATTCTGAAGACCAATGCGCCCCTGAAACAGAAGTCCTCAGCAATTTTGTCGCATTGTTGCTTTCCTCCGGCACAACGGCCCATTAATTAGTCATGAGATCAGAATGCTGTCCACGGCGCCATCGGGGTGGGTTGTCTGGCTGTCTCCTGACCGACTCCTACCCCCACGTCTGTCGCTGGGCCCTGCTGGGCGCTGAGCCCAATGCAGTTTAGTGGCCCTGGTCGTAAAGGGAAGGTCTCCCAGGGCAGCCGTGAACCTGGAGGCTGTTGGACTGTAAAAGGACAGCCTCCGCTACTCGTTTAAACAAAGAGGTGCGATTGGAGGGGTGGAGGTGGGGTGGGGGGGGGGGGGGGTGACTGCCCTGTTGCCCTGGCCTTGTTAAGAGAAATAACCTAACATAAGGATAGCACTTGTAACCGGGCCTCCTAATAACAGTTGAACTGTGATAAGAGCTCAAAGAGCAGAGAGGCCTGTGGGTGGCTGGTTGGGACTGGGGTAGAGCAGCCGCTCTGTAGGAGAGGTGGTGACTGGGTGGACGAGTCAATTGAAAATATAGCAGTCAGGGAGTATGTATTTAGAGGATAGACACGCCATTTGATGTGATGCATGCAACACACACACAATCGCACACAGACACGCGCACACACACACCCATACAGTACCTGAGTGAAATATGGCCTTGCCTGAAATGAATGGGTCTTTCTGTGGTGCGTTGGCAGGTCGTTTATTCTGCATCCCACGAGCGAGACAATAAAGCCCAGACACAATGAGGCTCTCTTTAGAACCCAGTCTCACCTCATTTTACACCCCAGGCATCTATAAAGTTCAACCTTGATAGAGAGAGAGAAGGAGAGCACCGCTGTGGGTAAGGCATAGAGGGGAGGAGAGTGGGAGGCGGGGGACAGAAAGGAGTGAAAGATGGAGATATAGATAGACCTGCTTGTAGAATTGCCCTGGAGCATCTTTGATCTGAATGGAGAGACAGAGAAAAAGAGAGAGGGAGGGAGAGAGAGAGAGAAAGAAACAGAAAAAGAGAGGGAGAGAGAGAGAGAGGGGGGGAGACAGAGAAATCCTAATGACGCTGGAAGTGTGTGTGTGCGTGTGTGTGTGTGTGTGTGTGTGTGTGTGTGTGAACATGTAGAGAGACCTGGAATAGCTTTTTAAAATAGCACAAATAACCCCTCAGCCTACAGAGGTTCACAGCAGATCCAAGAGTCATTATTGCAGCCATCGTAGGCAGTTTCCACCTGGTGCCCAGCCCAGTGCTAAAGGTTCTCAGTGTGGGGTGGTCTGGTGCCACACAGACCAACACCAAGGGTGACTGAACACTCAAACCTGTTTACTCTGGCCACTGTCCCACCACAGAACGCTGTTGCCAAGCAACCCACGATGGGGAATTTCTCCAGCTCCCCCAGGGTTCAACCTTGGTTAAGGGCGAGAGGAGAGAGGGTATGTATGTGTGTGTGTGTGTGTGGGGGGGGGGGGGGAGGTGGAGAGGAAGGGAAGGAGAGAGGGAGGGATGTGGGGACCCAACACCTGTCTCCGATATCGACCTTTATAAAATCGGATTAAAAGCACCAGAGTGAATTACGAGCGCTGGCTAATTCTTTAGCATTGGTGGCGCTAGCCTTCACGCAGCCAGTGTAGCATACAGTATTAGCTTCTCGCCCCATTAGCCCAGCAGCGACGCCTTGGCAATCTGTTGCTGCCGAGCAACACCATCTGCTGCTAATGCGTTCGGTGTCCTCGCACCCTGAGGGAGCGAGGGAGGGAGGGAGGGAGGGAGGGGAGGAAGAGTGGGAGGGTGGAAGGTAGGGAGGTTGGGAGGTAGCGAGAGATAAAGCGTGAAAGTAAGAGGGGAGTGCGGCTCCTTCCTGTGTTTAATTAAAAGACAGGGGTTGGGGGGGGGGGGGGGGTCGCGGCGGGACGTCCCAAAGCTGTGTGATCCTCTGATTGGAGGACAGGGCGACTGCTGGGCGCCCCTGCCTCAGACACACAGAGGAGTTCAATCGCTCCATCAGCACGTCAATCAAACCGGTGGTCGACGCTTTGGTTCTCTGAGGCCGACTGAGGACGTCTGGAGTGTTCAAGATTTTTTTTTTTTTTTTGTGATCGACCAAATGTTTTATTTTGTGATCGACCAAGATCCTTATCGATCAATTATCGATCGTCGATGCCCACCCCTAGTTCTTACCATGTGTGATGATCCTGAGTGTGTGTCTCTCTGGCGCTCGAGGCTTTTAGGCATTTATTTATTTATTTATTTATTTTTAAACTGTTGATGCGGGTCAGTTCTATCCATCCTAACTCTACTACACTGTGGTCCCTTCTTAGCCGCTAGGTAGTTGACTATTGAAGCGTAAAGCACTTTGAAGTGGGACGGTCCTATCTATCCTAACTCTATGCTGGGCTCCTTCTCTAGTCGGGGGGGGGGGGGGGGCGGGGGGGACCGCTGACTGGTGAAGCATAGCAGGTCTATCCATCCTAACTACGCTGTCGTGGTTCCCCTCTCCAGCCTGAGGACCAGATGAGCCTGGTGGCGGTGATGCTCTACGACTTCCAGGATAGGAAGTTCCTCCCACGGGGGCCTGGCCAGGGGGAGGAGCATGTGTGGGAAGTCGAGGAGGTGGAGAGTTGCCTTCTCAGGTGAGTGGGAGTGTGTGTGTGTGTGTGTGTGTGTGCAGGGCTGGACTGGGACAACAATTAGGCCCTGCCATGTGGCTCAGACCAACACAATCGGTCCGACACCGCCGATCAACATGCTGGCAGTCTGTTGAATATACCATTTGTAAAAACCCCTATAGAGCGGAGTAAGTGACATGGACAGCAAGTATACCAGCAAATCAGCAAAGTTCTCATTTACATGTACACACAGGCTGCATGATTGCATTATGTTACACCAGAAGCCCAGTCATTTCAAATGGAAGGTTGCAAGACAACATTATTGGGTTGCAGACTGCATGAGTTTTATTTCTCCATGCAATAAAAAGCATTCATTAGTTCTGAACTAGGCTAGTGTAAAACATTTTAACAAATATTTTTATTTTCAAATAAAAAGTATTATTAACACCCATTGTTGGTATTGCATTTATGTCAGTGACAGTGATACCTCAACTTGCTAGCTAGCAACAAAATAGAAAGTCACAAAATGCAGAACACCCCCATCTAACGTTAGCTATAGAGTCCACAGCCAAGCAGCACTAACGTTACACCACGAGAGAGATCACTGTGTGTGCATGAATTCCAGCCAAGTCCTGGTGAAGCGCAATGCAATCATGCTGCCTGTACGGGTTAGCATAAGTCATAAGACATTCTCTGCTGCTGCTCCCTTAATCTGGCCAATGCAAGCGACTAACATAACTTTGCTTTTGTAAAACCAAGTAACAACATTGCTTACCTCTCTAGCTGTGTCCTGTCTCCTCCTCAATTGCTAACGGCACATCAGTGCTAACGTTAGTTAGCGGTAAAGATTTTGCTGTGGCAGCCGCAGCTGTAGTAGGCCTAGCCCCCACAGTCGATGCAGAGAACATATCTGTCAGTTTCTGACATTTTGAGGCATCCTCTGCTAGCTTCTTACTTTTTTTCTCCCTAATTTTCTGGGCACCCCCTTTCACTATCTTATCTACGAACATGACACTGTACTTGGGTTGTCGGCCGAGGGATCAGAGTGGGGGAGGGGGCCGATGGACAGCAGGGCCTAA